>NC_072490.1:2301071-2627142 GCF_027574615.1 Eptesicus fuscus
CATGTTAACGACCGTGGTTCGCTCATCACGTCTGCGCAGGGAAATGGGGCCCTGGATGCTTTTCTTTTAGTTCTGCTTTCAAATGAAGGCATCTCCCCCCTCGGAGCACACAAGCCGAGCCCCTCAGATGGGGATGGAGAAGCCCGACTCAGCGAAAACAAGGCGGGGGATTAAAAAGTCTTCATCTGTGCCTTCCGGCAACCACAGGCTGAGCGTGAGGAGCTGGGGTGCGTGAGGGGCCCTGCCCCGAGGCAGGAACAAGGCCCAGTGCGCCCCCAGGTCCCCTGTGCCTGGGACCCACCTCACCCATTCCTGGCCTCAGTTTGCCCTTCGGTACCAGGAGGGAGGGCGGCTGGAGTCCAGGTGCTTACAATCAGAGCTGCTGTGCCCCGGCCCTCATCCAGGTCTCATGTCAACCCCGTCCCTGGGTGTGTCTGGACCCAGACCTGCCCTGTCGGTCAGCCAGGCTGGGCCTCCCGGAGGGCAAGCCGGGCAGAATCATGGCTGGGTCGGTGGCGCCCCCAGTGGCCAGCACTGGGCCCTGCATGGAAGGGCACGGTTTGCTGATGGTGTGTCTGGGAGAAGGAAGACTCGTTAGCCACGGCCCTGAGAACCCCCCAGCCCTGCACCCCGTGCACATCTCTGCCACATGGCGACTCCATATTGTGTTCGTCAGGAGTCAGGAAACACCATCTGATGCTTGTACAGCCGCCCCGCCCGTGCCCAAACCGCAGGGCCTTGCTCACCAGCTCAGGAGAACGCAGGGGAGAGGCCTTCGGGGTGGCGTATCTGGGGAACCTCTGCCCCCCGCCGTGCGGTGCTCTCTGGAGGGCTCGCCCGGTCAGGCAGGCAGGGCTCGGATGAGCAGAGGTCGGCGGACAATTAGCTCGCCCCGCGGAGGTAATCAACATCCCGGGCCTCCGTCCTGCGGCCGCTGCCGCCCGTGCCCCGGGGGGAGTGAGGGCCGGGGCCAGGAGCGAACCGACGGCTGTCCGCACCCCATCGCCAGCACAAACACCAGCGTCAACACTGCTCAGGGCTCAGTGTTGCTGTCCCCGTCACAGTCCCCGTCACCGTCACCGTCACTGTCCCCATCACTGTCACCGTTACTGTCCCCATCCCTGTCACCATCACCGTCACCGTCACTGTCCCCGTCACCGTCCCCATCACCATCACCATCACCGTCACCGTCACCGTCACTGTCCCCATCACTGTCCCCGTCACCATCACAGTCACTGTCACCGTCACCATCACTGTCACCGTCACCGTCACTGTCCCCGTCACCGTCCCCATCACCATCACTGTCACCGTCACTGTCACCATCACCGTCCCCATCACTGTCACCGTCACTGTAAGCGTCACTGTCACCATCACTGTCACCATCACCGTCACCGTCACCGTCACCGTCACTGTCACCGTCACAGTCACAATCACTGTCCCCGTCACCATCACTGTCACCGTCACCATCACCGTCACTGTCACCATCACAGTCACCATCACTGTCCCCATCACTGTCCCCGTCACCATCACTGTCACCGTCACCGTCACCATCACTGTCCCCGTCACCGTCACCCTAGTAGTGGCATCAGCACCCAACCAGGGCCCACGATCACCATCCCAATCACACGCACCGTGTTTGCTCTTCCCGACTCGAGACACACACACTGTCCCCTCGTCCGACTCTCCCCTGTCCCCAAAGACCCCAGGTGCCTGGCTGGTGGGGAGACCGAGGCACAGAGCGGGGAAGGCCACGCTGGGCTCACCCCGGTGAGAGCCTGGCCTCCTGGCACACCGCTGGCCATCACTGCCACCGTCCCCTCCCCCTCCCGATGCCACCTGTTTCCGGAACAGGGCCTCCCTCCCACCACCGCCGGGAGGGGCTCAGCAGGCCGCGAAACTGCGATGGGAGCGGCTTCCCTTGGTGAAGGGTTATTTCTCTTCCTGCTTCCTGTCCCCGGTCATCCTCACCCCGACACCCGCTGAGCGCACAGCCCAAATCTGCAAAATGTCACGGCAGAGCGCCGAGGCCTGCGGTCTCGCAGCAGCAGGAGGGGCGGTGGCGCCGGGCAGACACGCCGCCCGCCGGCCGCAGGCAGCAGGGAGGCCTCCTGTAGCGGGGAAGCAAGGAGAACGGGAGCGTGACAGCTGCCGCCAGGGGCTCTGGACTCCCGTCCTGTCTCTGCCTCCATCTCCCGGACCCATGCGCCCCGTACTCCAGCCCCTGGCCCAGCAGGACTTCAAGGGTCAAGAAGGGGCTCCCTCGGCCCCCCTGGGGTCACCGCTGAGCCTCCTGCTTCAGGAAAGGATGCCCCGGGGTGAGGCCGAGTGAGCCGAGCACCGGGGAGCCGTCCTGTCCCAGGGCAGCCCTCGGAAGGGAGGGGGTCTGAGCTGAGCTCCGGGGTCTGAGCTGTGACTGGCCGAGGGGGGGGGAAGGGCTGGGATGGGGGAGGCGGAGGCGGAGGCCAGCAGCAGAGCCCATGAGGTTTCAGAGAGGAAGGGGCTGGCGCGGAGGGTGGGAGCCTCAGTAGACAGGCCCAGGCAGAGGAGAAGGGTGAGTGGGGGGGCCAGGGGGGCCTCCAGGGACCCCGGGGGACCAGCTTGCTGGCTGGTCCTGGGCGGTGTAGGTATTTGTGGGCACCATCTGGGCGCCCCAGTTATACACAAACCTCTCACCTGCACTGGCTTCCCAGGGGAAACTGAGGCTGGAGACTGGGGCTGGGACTGCGTGGGGCTCCGGGGACTGGGTCTGGGGTTCTGGGACTCAGTCCCAGGGCCCAGGTTCCCAGCTTAGTGCTCATTTTGCTCGGCCAGCACAGCCGGGGCCAGGGTGGGAGGGGGGCGGGAGGTGGCAGGACCGGAGGGTCTGCATCCAGGTGAGGCCACCGGTGCTGGGCCAAAGGTGGCTCTCCCCACGTCACCCATCCCCGAGCCACAGGAGCTGGTCACGATCAATAACACACACAGTCACCTGCCGATGCTGAGTGGGGGCCGGGGGAGGGGCAGCCGCTGCGGGAAAGCACTTGGGGTCCCGGGGAGCTTCTGATGAGGACAGCCCACACCTGGGGTGCTGGCCCAGGTTGGGGTATAGCGGGTGAGGGTTATGGACGCTGCCGGCAGAGCTGCCCTGGAGTGGGGCGGGACCCAGAACTGGCAAAGCAGGGGCCTAGCTGTGTGTGGAGGAGGTGGGAGCAGGCCAGTCCCAGGGCCGGGCAGAGGCCACTCTGAGTGGGCGGCTGGCCAGACCCTCCTGCTCACTCCCCTCCGCCTGGCGCCTCTCCCCCTGGGCGCCCCCGTTCGGGGAGGGGACTCAGCGGAAGGCGGTCGTGGTGAGCAGCCCCAGCCACAGGGACGGACCCTCCGGTGCCCCCTGCCCACCTCTGCCTCCGCATCCCTGGGCCCCAAAACACTCCCCAGAGTGACCTGTCACCACTGCCCGGGGACTGTCGGAGGCGTGGCTACGGGTCTGGCTGGTGGGGGGCATAGAGAGGGGGAAGGAGAGTGAACACCCCCACTCTGGAACCTGGGCCCCAGCTCCTGACAGAGGCTTGGCCTCTGGCCTGGAGTGAAGGGCGGGGCAGGCCCCAGGGCCACTGACTCAGCAGGGAGGAGCCACGGCCACCCCAGTCCCCAGTCCTGTTCCCCAGTCCTGTTCCCAGCCCCCCGGAGGGGCAATCTCTCCTCCATCAGAGGGACGGGCGAAGGGAGTGATTTATTATTCCAGTCCATTATGCCTGTTTCCAGAGAAACTAATTATGGTGCATTGTTGTATTAGATACTTTCAGAAAGATTACATTTTCTTACTTTGGCCGATAAAAAAATTAAATCCATCAGTTTTCCTAAACACATTACAGTAAAGACAGACTTGCTCCTCGTAATTATTAATCAGCCGGATTTAATGCAAAGCGTTTGACTTCAGCTCAATACAGTCACGAACAATGTCCCGGGATCGCATTTGGTATTGAAACAATTTTTCAATTTATTAAAAAGTCATTAAAGAGCTTGGGGTGGGACGTGTGGGGAGCTGGGCGAAGCTGCTGAGTCAGGGCTGTGGATCTGGGGGGGAGGTGGTAGGCGAGGGGGAGCTCTGCAAGTCGGAAGAGACCCCGGCCTGCCTCACGCTGAGGCCCAGCCCTATCCCAGGGGCCTGCTCAAGGGGAACGGGGATCCGGAGACCTCAGCCCCTGCCCCACCCTGCAACCCCACCCCTGCCACCCAGACTCTGTCCCTCCGCCCCTGAGCGCCACGGGACAGGGCAGTGGCAGCAGGGGTCCCTCTGGACCCACTTCCTGTGTGGTCCGCACAGAGCCAGGTCCCCCGGACTCCACCCCCCGCGGGGAGCAGCCCCTCCTGCCCGCTCAGGCCGGGAGCCCCCACGGGGACGTGTGGCTATTGGGAAGGGCACCTGGCGTGGCCGGGCGCTCGTTCCGGCGGCTGCCCTGCTCACTCGGTCATTTAATTACTCCTCTGACACCTCCTCCTCCCGGGAGGGATCTGCAGGGCTTAGAGGCTGCCCAGCCACCAGCCCCGCTCAGCTGAGTCCCGGCCCGGCTGGGAGCCGAGCGGCAGCAGCAGGCCGGGCTCAAGCCACGGCTCAGCCACATGCAAACTGGTGACCTTGAGCAAACCAGCTCACCTTGCTTCCCCTCCTGTCTGTCTGTCCCTCCTGACCGAACTGTCACCTCTGCCCCTCTCCATCAAGGGACAGTCCGGGCTCCTCCCTCAAGGGCTACTTGACACACGGCTCCCTCTGCCTGGAGCACCTCCCCTCCCCGGGAGCCCGCCGCCCCTCCTACGGCTCTCGGGACTCTGATTTAACCACAACCCCAAGACCTGAAGGGGCTCCGGGTGGTCTCGTGGCCCGAGGACTGCTTCCTCTCGTCACCCAGTGCCCGGCCAGGGCCTCCTCTGTCCCCATGAGGCCGGGGCTCCAGAAGGCCAAGTCCTGTCCCTGACCCCCAGCAGCGGCGCTGAGGCCTCCTGCCCTTCCCCGACGTGCGGCCCGTCCGGCCCCGGCCCTGGAGCTTGGTTACAGGCCAGGCCATCCCTTCCGGGGCTGCACTGAGCGGGGCTGGGACCCGGAGCCAGAGGACCAGACGGTGCAGATACCTTCCCACTGCTGTTGAGAGAGAGTGAGAGGGAGGGGGAGACAGAGAGAGAAACATCCATGTGTCGCACATTGATTGGTTTCCTCCCACAGGTGCCCTGACTGGGGCCAGGGATTAAGACCGCAACCGAGGTCCGTGCCCTTGACCGAATCAAACCCGGGACCTTTCAGTCTGAGGAATAATGCTCTATCCACTGGGCCAATCGGGCCAGGGCTCATAGATTCTCTGAGTCAGTGTGGAGAGACCCCAGCCAGCACAGGACCTCTCAGCTCCGTCCCCTACCTCTGACCCCCGCCGCCCCCCCCCCCCAGTGCCCTGCTTAGGCTCTGCTGCCGGCTGCCAGGGGGCGGCCTGGAGGGAACCAGCCCCACTCTCAGGATGCTCCCCTGCCCACCCAGAAACCCGGGGGCCAGGACTTGCACTGCCACGGCCTGCTGGGTGCCCCTGGCCAGCTGTACCTCTAGGTGCCTCAGTTTCCCCATCCGTATAATGTCCTCCCACCCAACACACTGAACAGAGATGGAACCGGGGTCCAACACCTGAGTGGAGTGGAGCCTCCAGGAGAGGAAGCGGGGCCCGAGTTTGAGCATCAGTATAATTGGGGGTGACTGCTGAGGTGGGGGCGGGGCCTGCTGCTCAGGGCTGTCCGGCTCCCCACAGTCACAGGCCACGAGGCCCCTGAGAAGGACCGCGGCACACTGGGCACCCTGCCCCCTCCCTCCCGGCCTCTCACCTGCGGGCAGGGGGAACCGAGCGCGTTCCAGACACTCCATTTCCCGGGGAACGGATGGAGGGTTTTATCTTCCCTCCTCGATCACCGGTGAGGGGAGGGCGAGGACACGCTTGGCTCCCTCCCCTCCAGAGGAGCAAAACCCAGCGGCCCGGCCACCCTGGGGCTTGGGAAATACTGTCTGAATCCCCGCCCAGCCCACCCCTCTTCCCCTTATGGGGCCTCGCCAGGGCCTGGGGGGACGGGGAGGGGATGGCAGCCATTTAAGCTGTCACTGGCTCCATCAGAGGATTTAAATCACTGACACAGTAACAGCGCCATAGATTGCAGTGCGGGAGCCACTCGGGAACAGCTCCGTAGCAGCAGAGGAGGGGCGGGAGGGGAACAGGAGGTGCGGGCGGCTCAGAGAGGCACTGCTCTGGCTCCTCAGTTGGGGGGACTCGCGGCGGCTGAGGCCGGCCCAGCAGGGAGCCCCTCAGCACCCTGCCTGCCCCTCTGTTCAGACCAGCCTGCCACGGAAGCCCCCACAGCCCTGGCGTCTCCAGAGCCCACCCACTCCTGTGGCCCCAGACAGTGGCTGAGGTCATGGCCCACGTCTCTCCCAGGCTCCCTGTGGCTCTTGCGCCCAGGGCTTCACGGGCACGGACACCCTGGGAGTGGGTGGCGGAGGGGCCGGGGGGCACTCGGCAGGGAGCCGGCCTGCTCCCGCTCACGGGCACCCAGCCGTTGTGTCTGATTGTACGGTATTAGCTGTAAATTACAGCCTTTGGGAGGCCGCATGTAAAAATAAAATAAGTGTCAAAAGACAGAGAAAATATTGATTCTTCAGGGATAAGAAAGGGCGGCGTGGTTACATTAAAACTTTGAGAAGAAGGAGTGTGGGAAGATGGTCCACAGGACCCGAGAGCAGGCTGGGCGTGGTGGGGGAGCCGGGGGAGGAGGACTCAGCTGGTCAACAAACATGCTGGTCCTGAGATCCCAGGAGCACAAGCAGCGGGGGGTACACTCATTTGGGGGACAACAGACCCATGAGACGCCCCAGGAAGAACCCCAGGCACCGCCAGGGAGGCAGGGAGGCAGGGGGGCTCAGGCCGGGCCCTGGGAGGCAGGAGCTCTCCGCGTTGCTGAACCCATCACCAGGCCCTGTCACCCAGGAAGAGCCCAGGCCCCGCCCTCTCGTCCTGTGTCTGGGGCCTGCGGGGAGGCCCGCTTAGAGCCCAGCTCGCCCCACCCACTCAGTTCCCAGTCCCCTTTCCCACAAACCCTCCTCTCTGGTCCCTCCTCGTCCCCTTCCTCTCTGCCGGGACATTTCCGGAGGCCGCCCCAGCCAGGGCAGCAACCGCAGACAGATGGGCTGAGGACGGACGAGGCCCTGACCGCCCGGTACCTTGTCCTCCGATGGTCTTAGGCGACCCTGTTAGCGGTTCTCAACAGGTTGAGAGCCGCTGCTGTAGAGCCTAAGACCATCAGAAAACACAGATATTTACATTACGATTCATAACAGTAGCAAAATTACAGTTATGAAGTAGCAACGAAAATAATTTTATGGTTGGGGGTCACCACAACATGAGGAACTGTATTAAAGGGTCGCAGCATTAGGAAGGTTGAGAACCACTGTTCTAGAGGATCCCGGGCTTCCGGTTGGGGGGCCCATTTGTTTCTGCAGCGAGTGAGACGCACTAAAAGGAACCCCACTCCCAGGAACAACCTCTGGGTCCTTCACTCTCCGCCGCCGCCACGGAGGGAGGAGGCCTGCCCGGCTCCCTTTCCCGCTCCGAAGGGCATCCCACAGGGCCATCTGCAGGGTGCTGGCCAGGGGCCTGAGCTGGATCCTTCCAGAGATGGGGGCGGGGTCCCTGGGGGTGAGATCCCGCATCTCCAGGAGCACCTGCGGGAACCCTGCCCCTCGTCCTCACCTGCCCCCGCCCACCCATCCGGCTGCTCCCACTCCCCAGGCCTCCCGCCCAGTCTGCTGACCTCCAAGTGCGGCAGCACGGGGCGCGGGGCAGGTCGGCCAGGGGAGCCTGGCATGGCCTGCACGCTAGTCCCTGCTCCCCATTAGCAAGTGGGCCCAGGGGTGCCGTCGCCTGGACCTCGGCCTGGGATCACCTCTGGTGAAGGTGCCCGCCAGACGCCAGGCATCTGGGATGAAGGATGCCCGCCTTCCTGAAGTGGGGAGGGGAGCGGCCTTTGGTACCAGCTCCCCCACCCCCACTTTTCTGCTCAGTGGCCTTGAGGCTGGCACTGATGTTCCACTGGCACTCAGGGCCAAAGCCTCACCCGGGCCTCCTCTTGCCACCTGGGCTCCCCGGCCCTGCAGCCCCTGCCCGGCTGCCCCGATGCCCACGCTGGACGACAACGCCAGGACGCGGGCAGTGCCTGGGGCGGGGACTCCTGGAGGCCTCCGCAGGGATCAGGCCTAGAAGCCCCTCCTCAGTGCCAACCTGCTCCGCGCACATCCGTCCATCGCTGGCGTCTGCCCTTGAGCCTGTCCTCCCCTCCTGCAGCCTGGCCCCCAGGGCAGCCTTTCCCCTCACCCCCCTTCCTCAGCCTCCTCGCCCCAGAGCTCCTTTGAGCCCCTCCACTCGCTGAACCCTCCCCTGCCCGGCCCAGGGCCAGGCTGGCCGCTTTCACCTTGCAGTTCCCTTATCACAGTCTCCATCTCTGGCTCGGCCTCAGCCGGAGCAAAATGGTTTTCTTTGTGCCTGCCCTGAGCAGCGGGGCCGGAGCGGGTGCAGGGATGGGAGCAGGTGGGAACGTCAGGGGCCTCCTCTGCCCGCTCCTCCTGCCCTGGGCCCTCTCCCCGGCCCCCACCCCTGGACTCAGGAGCAGGCCTCACCTGCCCCAGGCTGCTGCTCTCCCCCACACTCACTGCCCCCCCCACTCCCCCGCCGTGGGCTGAGCTGACCTAGCGGACCCAGGAGGCCCCCTCCGCTATGTGAACGCACTGGACCCCACACCAGCACATGCCCACGTTCCTTTGGATCCCACTTTGTACTTGCACTTCCCTCTGGGCATACACCGCCCCCCACAGAAACGTGAACCCACATACGTGTGCACATGTCTACAACAGAGCTCCTGAAGGTCCTCCTGCCCCGGCCCCGTCCACACCCTGCGGTACCGATGGGAAGGCAGAGGCTCACAGGGTGGAAGGGAAGGGGGACCCGGCTGGGGGGTGGGGCTGCCATGCTCGGGGAGGGGTCGGGGTGCAGCTGCGTCCCCCACTGCTGTGAAGACAGCCTCTGCTGGGCCATTCGGCTGGCACACCCCCTCCGGCCTCGCTTCCTGCCCGCAGCAGCCAAGAGCTCAGTGCTCGGCCCCGACTGCCCAGCGCCCATGTCCCTCCGTCCTGCCTCCACCCGCCCCTCAGGCCCAGCCATGCTCTGGAGCCCCAGCTCGGGATCCTGCGGTGTGACCTCGGGCAGGTCGCCTCACCCCTCCGAGCCTCCATTTCCTCAGCAAATGGGGGTGATGACAGAGCTGACCTCGCAGCCTCACACGCTCCTGAGAAGCCGAGAGGTTCTCCTGGAAGGGACGCAGTGCAGGGAACGGGGTGCTGCACCCACACAACCATAACGGCAGCGGCCACACTGGAGCTGCTGCCTGCCCCTGCACCCTCCCCTGCACCCTCCCCTGCACCCTCCCCTGCACCCTCCCCTGCACCTCTCCCCTCTCCCCTTCCCCTGCATCCTTCCCTTCACCCTCCCCTGCACCCCTCCCCTGCATCCTCCCCTGGACCCTCCCCTGCACCCCTCTCATGCATCCCTCCCCTGCACCCCTCCCTGCATCCTCCCCTGGACCCTCCCCTGCACCCCTCTCATGCATCCCTCCCCTGCACCCCTACCCTCGCCCACCCTCGGGGAACTTTTCTTTTCTAAACTTCTTGTGAGAGTTGCCTGCACCCCAGGCGCCACTTCTCTCCACACAAACTCCTACACATGCGTGCCTACCCGAGGGAGCATGAGCCTTCGTCACACTGGCCCCCAAACTGGTGCACATACGTGCACGGTACACAGAATGGAATTCATCTGGGAAGGAGACTCCTGTTGTGTCATCCATCTTTCTTCTTGTTAATCCTCACCTGAGGATGTTTTTTCATCGATTTTTACCCTAACCCCATCCCTATCCCTAACCCTAACCCCATCCCTATCCCTAACCCTATCCCTATCCCTAACCCTAACCCTGTCCCTATCCCCATCCCTAACCCTAACCCTATCCCTATCCCTAACCCCATCCCTAACCCTAACCCCATCCCTAACCCTAACCCTAACCCCATCCCTATCCCTAACCCTAACCCCATCTCTATCCCTAACCCTATCCCTATCCCCATCCCTAACCCTGTCCCTATCCCCATCCCTAACCCTAACCCCATCCCTATCCCTAACCCTATCCCTAACCCTAACCCTATCCCTAACCCTATCCCTATCCCTAACCCCATCCCTAACCCTAACCCTAACCACATCCCTATCCCTAACCCCATCCCTAACCCTAACCCTACCCCATCCCTAACCCTAACCCTGTCCCTAACCCTAACCCTAACCCTAAACCCATCCCTAACCCTAACCCCACCCCATCCCTAACCCTAAGGAGTGGTGTCCCAGCTCACCCCTTCCTCCAGGAAGCCCGCCCTGACACTCGGGGAACAGCCGGTCCGGGCAGGCGGGTGGCGGGCCATGAGGAGGCAGAGGGCGCCCCTCACCGCGCAGGCCTGCGGCCGTGATGGCAGCGGCAGAGGGAGCCATGGAGGGTGCAGGGGAGCGGCGGCCACCACGGTGCCCGGTGCCCGATGGCTTTCAAAGGACGAGGCGGCCTCACCGCAGCCGCACCCTCAGCCGCACCCGCAGCCGGAGCCGCCGGGCTGTCGGGGCGCCGGGCCCATTAGCGCGGCCGCTGCGGAGTTTATGGGCCGCGCCGCGCTCCGCAATGGCCTGTGCGGTGGCCGAGCCCGGCTCCGGGGAGACAGACGGCCCCCCGCACGCCCCCCATTGACTACACACCCACCCCTCCCCGACCGCCTCCCTCCCGCTCCCCCATTGACTACACACCCACCCCTCCCGCACTAGCAGAGCGGAAACCCACGGGGCGCTCTGCGGGGCGGCGGGGGGGCCCAGCCCGGTGCGGGCCCGGAGCCCGCGTCGCCTGGGCCGCTCAGGGGGCGGCCAGCGAGCGGGGCGCCTGGAGGCACCTGCCCGCCTCCCCTCCCGCCCCGCGGCTCCGGAGCCGCCCTCACCTCTCCGCGCCCCTCCGAAGGCCCGGTCTCCGCGGCACGTGGCGCGCCAGGTGGGCGGGGGTCAGGGGTCAGGGGTCAGGGGTGGGGTCAGGAGGCGGGGCCCCCTCCTCTCTGGGGGCGGAGGGACCCGAGGTGTCCGTCCGCTCAGGGTCGGGCGGGCCGCTGCGGGCGGGGCAGGGAGCGGGGCGCGGACCACAGCCCCCGCCTTCTCCTCGCGGGGCGCCCCTCCTCCCCCCACGCCCGCTCCCGCAGCCCCTGGGAGGAGGGCGGAGCGCGGTGCCCGCCGTCAGCCCGTCAGCCCGGGCAGGGAGCCCCGGCTGCGCTTCAGCAAAGCGGGTGCTGAGAGCGCCTCCGGACGGCGCCTCGGGGTCAGGGCGGCCTTGCCTGGCCCCGTGGAGCCGCTCAGTTCACGTTCTTTCTCGCCGGCCGGCTGCTCAGGGGTGAGCGTCCCCCCAGGAACCAGGAGGGCCCAGGCCCAGGCTGCGGGCTCCGTCCCAGCGGGGGGCGTGCAGGAGGCAGCGGATGGATGGTTCTCTCATCATGGATGTTTCTCTCTCTCTCTCTCTCTCTCTCTCTCTCTCTCTCTTCCTTCCTCTCTGAAATCAATAAAAATGTGTGTGTTTTTAAAGAAACTGTAGTTTGTTCCCATTTTACAGATGAGAAAAGTGGGAGCTCAGAGACGGGCAGGATCTTGGCCAAGTCACACAGCAGAGAGCGGAGACCTGGGGCGGGGCCCAGCCGTCCAGGCCGGAGGGTGGCAGGGTCTGTGGCCGCCGGGGGGGGGGGGGGGGCTGGGGGAGCGGGCACACCCGGCAGGGATGCCTGCGGGGGCGAAGGCGGAGCCAGCAGCACGTGCAGCGCAGGCTGGGGAGGGAGGTCAGGTCAATGTCGGACCTTCCCAGCAACTTGGCTGTGGCTTGTTCGCCACCAGGAGACACGCGGGAGGGGCCTCGGGGAGTTGGGCCTCGGGGAGAAGGGACAGCCAGGGCCTGGGGCGCGGGGCAGGCTCCGCGGGGAGGGCCCAGCTCGGCAGATGCCGAGAGAGGCAGCACCTCGGACCGGGAGACCCCCGGGCTGGGCAGACAGATGGAGAGAGGAACGTGCAGAGACGGGCAGACGCCGAGCAGATGGGCAGACAAATGGACAGACCGGGGAGCAGATTCGGGGCGCACTGAGCAGCCTCCCGCAGGGCCCAGGGGAGGAGGGCACCCCGGGCGGGAGTCTGGGAGCTAAGGCCCAGAGGGGAGGCGGAGTGGCCTCTGACCTCTGGGCAGTGGGACCCTCGTGCTGTAAACCGCAGGGCCCGGGGCCAGGAGGAAAGCCGGCCAGAGGTGATGGGAGGGGGAGGGACGCGGGAGAGCAAGTGGTCCCGTCCCTCCGCACCCCAGTGGCCACAGGCAGGGCGGGGTCTGCACCGCAGCCCTCACAGGCGGTGCCCGTGTGTCTGGGTCGGACCCGGAGCCGTCACCGCACCGGGAACCAGGTGTGCCGGCCTCCGGGCGAGGCTGTGACCCGGGGCTGACGGAGGCCGGAGGTGGGCAGGCCTGGGCCCCCGAGGGCGCCCGCTGCAGCCCCGGCACCGGGGCCCCCCCGGCAGGGCCCGGCCGATTAGGAAGGAAGGGGACGCAGCAATAATTAAAAATTAAAAGCCAACCAGACGCCGTTTAAAATGGAAAGAGTGAGTGAGAACAATTAGCCGAGAGGCGGCGGGCACAATACAAATGGAGCCGGTCACCGAGCACTAATGACGCCGTGTCGGGGCGCGTGATGGAGCGCCGGCGGCTGCCGCAACCACGGCCCTGCCGTCTTCCTCCGGCACCGCCGGGTGGGCTGGGCGGCCGGGCGGCCGGGGAAACTGAGGCACAAGCTAGAGGGCGGCGGGTGGGTCCCGCAGTGTCCCGGCCACAGGCAGAGGTGGCCCCGTCCCCGGCCCTCAGGGCGCCGGGTTGCGGGGAGACAGGGACCCTCCAGGCAGAGAGAGGCTGAGTCACTTTGAGTAATGGCGGGGAACGCCGCCCCTGATGGGGAAAAATACATCTTCATAGCAGGGTGAGCCTTTGGAAAATGAAATAAGTAAAATAATTGAGAGAAAGGAAATGGAGTTTTTATTGCTTTTTAAGTGTTTAAGTGGGGGTTTCATTTAGGGAAATGATCCTTGCTTTTATTTTTAGCCGCTGGGTGGGGTGAGGTGGGGGGCTTTGTTTGAGTCAGGGGGGGCTTGGGCCTCCTGCCCCTCCCGGGAGCCCAGGAGCGCCCCTCTCCCAGGACAGAGGAGACCAAGGCCTGGGTCCCCCTCGCCTCCTGGGGTCCCGGTCCTGCCCAGGCTGACCCGCGCCTCTTACCTTGTTGGGTCGGAACCCCCTTCACCTCGAGGCACCGCTTGCCCCACCGTCTGGGGGTGGTGCCGCCCCTGAGCTCCCTCCCTCCCCGAGCCTGTGGGCCTGCCCCTGGGAGCCCCCCGCCCTCCCCCCCACTGGTCCTGGCTCCTGTCCCCAGGCCTGCGGGCTCCCCCTGATTGACGTCTCCGCTTCATGGGGGTGGGGGTGGGGGAGGGGGGAGGGTGGGGGACTCAGACAGCCCAGCGGCCGATGCCCAGAAGGTGCTGGGTGAGCCTCCCACGCCCTCTGCCCAGCCCATTGCTGGGTGGCTGAGCGGCAGGTGGGCGGTGGGCGGTCTCAGCGCCGGGTGGCACCTGTCTGCCCACCTGGGAGCACGGCAGGCAGATGTGCCTCCGGAGCGGCCAGGGCAGCAGGAGAGGCGAGCACAGCCCAGCGCGGCCTGCACGGCGCACCTGGCATGTTCCACACGCATCACCTGGCATGTTCCACACGCATCACCTGGCATGTTCCACACGCATCACCTGGCATGTTCCACACGCATCACCTGGCATGTTCCACACGCATCACCTGGCATGTTCCACACGCATCACCTTGTATGTCCACACGCATCACCTGGCATGTTCCACACGCATCACCTGGCATGTTCCACACACATCACCTGGCATGTTCCACACGCATCACCTTGTATGTCCACACGCATCACCTGGCATGTTCCACACGCATCACCTGGCATGTTCCACACGCATCACCTGGCATGTTCCACACGCATCACCTGGCATGTTCCACACGCATCACCTGGCATGTTCCACACGCATCACCTGGCATGTTCCACACGCATCACCTGGCATGTTCCACATGCATCACCTTGTATGTCCACACACATCACCTGGTATGTTCCACACACATCACCTGGTATGTTCCACACGCATCACCTGGTATGTTCCACACGCATCACCTGGTATGTTCCACACGCATCACCTGGCATGTTCCACACGCATCACCTGGCATGTTCCACACACATCACCATGTATGTCCACACGCATCACCTGGCATGTTCCACACGCATCACCTGGCATGTTCCACACGCATCACCTGGCATGTTCCACACGCATCACCTTGTATGTCCACACACATCACCTGGTATGTTCCACACACATCACCTGGTATGTTCCACACGCATCACCTGGTATGTTCCACACGCATCACCTGGTATGTTCCACACGCATCACCTGGTATGTTCCACACACATCACCTGGTATGTTCCACACATATCACCTGGTATGTTCCATGCATCCCCAGGGCACAGCCAGGCCCCGCCTCCCACAGGCGTCCCCGCGCTGTCTGCTGGGTCAGGGTCTCTGCTCGCCGCTCACCGGCTCGTCTGGCACACGCTGCCGTGTGCTCTCTGGTCCTGAGGCCTCACAGCCCTGCGCCGGGGCGGCCTCATGGGCCCATTTCACGGGGCGGGGGGGGGGGGGGGCGGGGTGAGACTTGGCGATTTTAAGCCACTTGCTAGGGAGCCCCGGCAGGAAGTGGCCGAGGCCGGAAATGAGCCCGGGTCGGGCCACCCGCCGGGCGGGCTGCCACCCACCTTCCACACGGACGGACGGGAGGACAGGCCCCGCGAGCAGGAAGGACACGCACGTGGCCCCGGCTCTGCAGCGCGTGGTGCCGAGGGCAGAGCCGCCCCTGGGCGCCGGAGGCGTGGACTCACGGCAGGAGCGGCCGGGCTGCGGGGCGGGCCTGCCCAGGCCACGGCTCCCACTCCCACCCAGGAAATGTGCCGCTCCCAGGCCCTGCAGCTCCACAGCAAAACAGCCCCGGGGCCGCCCTGGGGTGTCCTAGCTGCTCCCCCCCTGGAGGGGCGTGGCCACAGGGGCCGCCCTGGGGTGTCCTAGCTGCTCCCCCCCTGGAGGGGCGTGGCCACAGGGGCCGCCCTGGGGTGTCCTAGCTGCTCCCCCCCTGGAGGGGCGTGGCCACAGGGGTCTTTGTCCAGCGGCCCCTGAAGCTGACCTTGGACGAGGGCGAACAGTGGTCACTGCCCACAGCCCCTCCCCCAACGCCTTTCTCTCCCCGAGGTGGGGAGGGGGGGCAGGAAGAGAGGGAAGGAGAAAGGAAAGGGAGAGGAGGGGAGGAGGGGCAGAGGGGGAGGAGGACCGAGGTGAAGGGAAGAGAGGAGGGGGAGAGGACACACCCACTTGCCCGGCAGCGAGGCTGCAGGGAGGGGGTGGCCACAGGGGAGCCGCCGTGCCTGCAGGAGGCAGATAAGGTCGGGAAGAAAGGCAGGCGGCTGATGGCAGCGCAGGGATTAGGGGCTCCGGGGCGTCCTGGGCCTGTGGGTGGAAACTGGGAAAGAAAGGAGGCGAGAGAAGAGACCCCACTTCAGGGGACCCCTGTGCCCTTGGGAGCGATGAGAAAGGGCCACCCCCACCCCACCTGAGCTGCCCAGCGACGCCTCTCCACGGGCCCAGGTTCCGGGCCCCGGGCAGGGCCAGGAGGGACAGGGGACAGGGCTACGTGGACAGTCCCCGGGGCTCAGGGCTCTCCCTTAATCAACGAAAAGCCACGACGGTGGCCCTCCCGTCCCTGAAGCTGTCCCCGCCCCGTCCGTCACTTCCACGCAGTCCCAGTCCGAGCGGGTTTCTTTCGGAGCCGGAAATGGCTTGTTGCTTGGCTCCCTGCTCATCATCTGCCTCCCAGGCATGGGGAGCCCCAAGGACGAGGCGCCGCCCCCGCCCCCCCGGCAGCCGGGCCCCAGCTGCTTGCCCTCCTGGCCCCTGAGCGCCCAGGCCCCCGGCCCTCGCCTCCGTGTCAGACGGGACCTGCTCCTGGGCCAGGAGCGAGGGGGTGGTTGCCAGGGCGATGGGCTGTGTCCCTGAGGATTGGTCCCGTGTAAAGGCTTAAGGCTTTGGATCCAGGCTGCCCAAGTGAGCAGCGTCCGGATGGCCAGGCTCCCAGGACCCACACATCCAGGGCTGCCAAGCGCTGGGGCCAGGGAGGGTGCATGGAGAGGCTGACATTACATCTGCCTCCCCGCCACCCCACGTGACGGAGATACATGAGAGGTGTCGGGGGCCAGCGGTTGACAAGGAGACTGTGCAGCCTGAGTGAGGCGGGCTGGGGAGAGGGCCAGGCGGTGGGAGAGGAGACGGGGGAGCATCCATAAACCCGCAGGACACCGCCCCCCGCGGGGAGGAGGGAGGTGTGCTCCACAGCTGGGGGCGGGGAGGTGGCTCCAGGGCGCGGTTCAGCCTCAGCCCACAGGAGGGCAATGCCAGAGCGTGTTCTGCCATCCTGGTGCCGAATTCCGGGTCAGGGAGCAGCCAGGGGCACTGGAATCTTCCCCGACAGTCCTGGCTCCTCCCCGCCCTCTGCTCCCTCCCCTCCCCTCCCGTGTCCTTGGGCTCCAGGACGGGTCCCTTCTGGTTCCCGCCGGGGAAGCAGTGGTCCTGATTGGAGTGTGGCTGTGGCCCAAGCTCCTGAGACCCACCCCTAGTCCGGGGCTTCTCCCCCGGCTACTGCCCCTACAGATCCCGGGGGCGGGGGGGGGGGGCGGCTGGGAAAACAACCAGGGCCATAGGCTCCTCATTCCTCTGAGATGGAAGGGGGTCCTGTGCCCTGGATGGGAGGTGGCCCCTCTTTTGTCAGCTCCTTGGAGGTCCAGGGCTACCAGAGAACCTCAGGGTCTCTCTGGAGGTCAAGTCCACAGCTCCCAGGAGAACAGAGGGAGGGAATGAGGGAAAAGATGGCGTTCCCTGCTGCCACCTGGTGGCTAGAAGAGGCAAAGCACCTGCTATTCCAGTTCCCAGGAGGCGGACGGAAGTCACCCCCCAGGTTTGGGGACAAAGGCACAGGTAGGTGGGAGAGGCACCCCCATATGCCCCACTTGGGTGCAGGACAGAACCTGGGCTTTCCTTCACTCGCCTGGACTCCGAGGTGCCAGGAGACGTGTGCCCACCAGAACCTTCCAGAATGCCTTCCAAGGAGATCTGGCATCAGAGATGGACAGTCTGGCCTTCACTGTCTGAAGGGAGGCCTGAGGCCTGAGGACACAGGGCCATACTTAGTGCATCGGAGGCAGAGACGAGGGGAGGGGGGAGCCTGGAGGGAAGAGGAAGAAGGGGGAGTCGGGGGGGGGAGCAAGGAGGTGGGTGCAGCCCAGCCTAGCCCTGCCTGCCCCCTCCTTGTCTAACGAATGCAGCTGGCTCTCAGCCCCCCACAGCCCCCCACTTGTGCTGTAATAAGCCCCCCTCCTCGCTCCAGAATGGGGGGCGCTCACGACCCTCACGCTTTGGCCAACTGGCCCCAGCAGAGGGGCCTCAGGAGGGACAGATTCCTTTCCTGCGACCCCTCGATGCCCCACCTCTCAGCCGGCATCCAGGGCCAGGTCAAGGTCGCAGGAAGGAACTGTGGGTGGCAGGCAAAGTTAGAATTGGGCACAGAGTGTCCATTCCTGGAGCTCAAGGCCAAAACCAAGCGCGGCCCCTCGAGTGGGCTCTCCTCCCCCTGTCGCAACCTCCCGGGGGCATCCCCACGCTGCACCCCTGTCCCGCGGGGCTGGTCTTCTCACGGGACATGCTGTGCCCCAGGGACATGCCCCAGTCCCCATCGTCCTGCCAAGAATAACCTCCGAGAAACCACGTGGTGGAGTCGCCGGGCGATCATCGGGAGGGGGGGTGAGGTGAGGAGTTACCATGCATCCCTACCTCACACCTTAAAGCAGACCACCCATCCCTTCAGATCGCAGCTGGAGGGACTAAGGAGGAAGAACAAATCCCTAGAAGAGAACCGGGGTGGGGGGTGGGGGTTTGCAAAGGGTTAACTTTTCTACGGTAACAAGAAACAGAAAAGCTGCCCTAAACAAACAACAACAAAGCTGCCCTGGCCGGTGTGGCTCAGTGGATAGAGCGTCGGCCTGTGGACTGAGGGGTCCCAGGTGCGATTCCCAGTCAAGGGCACATGCCCGGGTTGCGGGCTCGGTCCCTAGTGTGGGGTGTGCAGGAGGCAGCCGATCCATGACTCTCTCTCATTGATGTTTCTATCTCTCTCTCCCTCTCCCTTCCTCTCTGAAATCAATAAAAAAATACTTTAAAAATTAAAAAAAGAAAGAAAGAAACAGAAAAGCCACGGGAGAAAAAAATGGATAGGTCTGACTACATATAAATGGAACATTTCCACATGAAAAAAAAAAAAGTTTAAAGACAAACAAGAAGCCGAGAGAAAAATGGCACATTTCATAACGGGTAAAGGGCTCCATGAATCCAGAAGGAGGCCAGCAACCCCGCTGAAGGGGGCGGAGGGGGCGGGCATGCAGCTCCCACAGGGGGTCCAGGCGGCTCAGCCCCGAAGCCACGCTCAGTTCCTGCCTCTCGGAAGTGCACGTGCTGGGGCCACGCCAGGAGGGCCACGCGGGGAGGGCCACGCCGGGAGGGCCACGCCGGGAGGGCCACGCCGGGAGGGCCACGCCGGGAGGACCCGGGGGGGGGCAGAAACGTACATGCCTGTTGGCATGTGAAACGCGTGACCTCCACGAAAGCCATTTGGGACTCGCTCTCGAGGCGAAAGCTGCCCAGACCGTCTGACCCAGCGCTGTGCGCTTCCAGGAATTTGTCCTGCAGACCCCCCCGCCCCCGAGTGTTAGACACACACACTGCCCCCTCACCCCGTGTTCACGGTGCCCCTTCCTGAGAGTGATCACAGACCGCCTCCCCGCGGCCGGGCCAGCGGACCCGGAGCCAACACCACGCAGACTGTGTGGCTCGTGACCCATGTGGGCGCGACGGTGCCACGGGCGGTGATGTGCGAGCAGGGCGCGGTGTGTGCAGAGGGTGTTAACCTCGGGTGTTTAAAAATATGTTTTTATTGATTTCAGAGAGGAAGGGAGAGGGAGGGAGAGAGAGAAGCATCAATGATGAGAGAGAGTCATGGACCCGCTGCCCCTGCTGCCCCCCACGGGATGGAGCCCGCACCCAGGCCTGTGCCCTGCCCGGGAATCGAACCCTGACCTCCTGGCTCACAGGTCGACGCTCAGCCATTGGTTTTTTTAAAGAAGAAGGGTGTGTGTCCCGGACACCGCCAGCGCCCCGGCCCTCCCAGCCCATCTCCCCGCCCGGCACCAGGCCGCGCTGCGCCGTGGGTGGCACCCAGCGGCTCCGTCCTCTGGTGCAGGGTCCGGCCCGTGGGAGCTCACCGGGACCAGCAGGCAGGGGGGTCGTGTCTATTCCCTTGCCCACTCCCCATCCTTCCCGCTAGATTGTTCTACACAAAGATCTGGTCCTGGCTTCCCGCCCGAACACTCCGAGGCGCCCTGGCACCCTCTGGGTGGCCGCCGGCTCCCACCATGGGACCCCCGGGCCGCTCATTGTCTGTTCTCCCCACTGTCCCGGCCTCTGAGCCCAGCCGGTCCCGCTGCCTGCAGCCCCTCCCGCCCCGGGGGCAGCCTCCTCCCGCCCCGGGGCAGCCTCCTTCCGCCCCGGGGGCAGCCTCCTCCCGCCCCGGGGGCAGCCTCCTCCCGCCCCGGGGGCAGCCTCCTCCCGCCCCGGGGGCAGCCTCCTCCCGCCCCCCTCGCCCCGGGGCAGCCTCCTCCCGCCCCGGGGGCAGCCTCCTCCCGCCCCGGGGGCAGCCTCCTCCCGCCCCGGGGGCAGCCCCTCCCGCCCCCGGGGCAGCCTCCAAGGACCTCCTGTGCTGCCCTCCTGCTGGGCTCCTGCCCTCCCTGCCCCCCGCCCCCACCGCGGCCCTGGAAGGCAGCGTGGCCACAGGGACGAGGCCCCTCAGGGCCGGAGTCTGTTCGGGAGCAGGCCCGGCCGGACCTTCCCGGCTGTGGAAGGAGGGGGACCCAGAGGCCAGGGGGACGGGGGGCTGGCCACCGAGGCGGGGGGGCGGGATCCCCGTAGGACCGGCTGCAGGAAGGGCGGTGCACTCTGTAGGAAGCCACGTTTTAGGAATAACTCGGCTCGCTGTCAGTGGCGGTGAAACAATGTAATAAATATGAGGAATAAATCGCGTTACCGTGTAATGAGCTGCCGTATTAATGTGTTAAACTTGTAGGAAATACTTAAGTGTTTAATTGGCACCTAATGAGGATGCCAATTAGGGATCATTATTCATTTCTTTTCAAAACCCTCGTTGGCACAGGGCATTTCCATCAATGCCACGGGGCTGGCTCCCCGCACCCCGGCCTGGGCAGCATCTGGGAGCTGACCGCAGGGCGCTCGCCTGGTGGCGCCCCGCGGGAGCCCACGGGAAGGCCAGGGCTGCCGGGTTGGCCCCGCCTCGAACCCCACCAGAAACAGGCCTCAGTTTCTTCTGGGCCGCACTTCCTGGCGGGGTCACAGCCCACCCGAGACGGGGCCCCTGCAGGGAAGGCCTCCTCCTCCAGCCACAGGGGCCTCGGTCTGTCCGCCAGCCGCCAGCTGGGACCTCACTGAGGACAGGACCGCAGGAACTTACCGGTGCCCAGTGCCCGGGGCCGGGCCGGCGCGCAGACCTCCGCTCCCCCCTCAGCGCCCCAGGAGCCCAGGGTGAGTTCCCCGAGGCTGAGCTGGGGCAGCGCTGCCCTGGCTGAGACCGGCTGGGAGCCTGCATCCTAGGGCGTCCCTGGGGTCTCCCCAGAGGCCCAAGCTGGCTCTTTCCCTCTCTCTCTCTCTCTCTCTCTCTCTCTCTCTCTCTCTCTCTCTGCTAAATAATTGGCCACCTGGCCTGGCCAGCATGGCTCAGTGGTTAAACATCGACCCATGAACCAGGAGGTCACAGTTCAATCCCCAGTCAGGGCACATGTCCAGGTTGTGGGCTCGATCCCCAGTAGGGGGCGTGCAGGAGGCAGCCGATCCGTGATTCTCTCTCATCATTGATGTTTCTATCTCTCCCTCCCTCTGCCTTCCTCTCCGAAATCAATACAAATATATTTAGATAATGACAATACTAGGTGTACCGGTTAATAATGTGGATTTTTTTCACTAGATGGAGTTACACATGTGTTGATATATATGCGATCTGATATGTATGTTATTTTGTTGTATTGACAACAAGCTTCAAAACTTCATATGTCAAATTTTCTGAAGGTGTTAACATCACAGATATTTTTATACTTAAAAATGTCGAATTTCGTGCCAAAAAAAGAGCATTTGCGGGAAGTTTAAATTCATTACTTTATTTTGAAGAAAAGTGCTGCTGAAAGTTATCGTACACTTCGGGAAGCTTATAGTGAACATGCTCCATCTCGAGATACTTGTGAACGCTGGTTTAAATGCTTTAAAAGTGATGATTTCGATGTGAAAGACAAAGAACGTCCAGGTCAACTGAAAAAGTTTAAAGACCAACAATTACAAGCATTATTGGATGAAGATGCGTGTCAAACTCAAAAACAACTTGCAGAAAGATTACACGTTGCTCAGCAAACAATGTCCGATCGTTTACAAGCAATGGGGAAGATTTTAAAGGAAGGAAAATGGTGCCACATCAACTGAACGAAAGACAAATGGAAAACCGAAAAGTCATCAGTAAAATGTTGCTTCAACGGCACAAAAGAAAGTCTTTTTTGCATCATATTGTGACTGGTGCTGAAAAGTGGACTTATTTTGAGAATCCCAAATGCACAGGATCATGGGTTGATCCAGGTCAACCATCAACATCGACTGCAAGGCCAAATCGCTTCGGAAAGAAGACAATGCTCTGCGTTTGGTGGGATCAGGAAGGTGTGGTGCATTATGAGCTTCTAAAACCAGGTGAAACCGTTAATACTGATCGCTACTGACAACAAATAATCAATCTGAACCACGCTTTGATCGTAAAACCACCACAATGGGCCAGAAGACACGGCAGAGTAATTTTGCTTCATGATGACGCACCAACACACACTTCAAAACCAGTTAAAGACACATTAAAAGATCTTGCCTGGGAAGTGTTAACCCACCCGCAGTGTTCACCAGACCTTGCTCCTTCAGATGACCACGTGTTCCGATCGATGGCACACGCACTGTCTGAGCAGCACTTCAAAACACATGAAGAAGTGGAAAACTGGGTCTCTGAATGGTTTGCCTCAAAACAAGAAAAATTCTATTGGGACGGTGTCCACAGATTACCTGAAAGATGGGGGAATGGGTAGCTAGCGATGGACATTACTTTGAATAAAGCACTTTTGATGTTTCTCTTGAAATTATCGTGTTTCCATTGATTACAAAATCCGCATCAACTGGTACAGTTTAAAAATGCGGACTGAAGGTGCCTCGTTAGCGCAGTAGGTAGCGCGTCAGTCTCATAAAAATGCGGACTGACCCTTTACCGGTTAATAATGCGGATTGACCATTTACTGGTTAAAATGGAGCTTTTGTAATAAAAAAAAACACCATGATAATTTCAAGAGAAACATCAAAGGTGCTTTATTCAAAGTAATGCCCATCGCTAGCTACACATTCCCCCATCTTTCAGGTAATCTGTGGATACCGTCCCAATAGAACTTTTCTTGTTTTGAGGCAGACCATTCAGAAACCCAATTTTCCACTTCTTCGCACGTTTTGAAGGGCTGCTCAGAAAGTGCGTGTGCCATCGATGGGAACAAGTGGTCATCTGAAGGAGCAATACAACAAAACAGCACACATATCAAATCGCAGATATATCAACATACGTGTAACCCCATCCATTGGGAAAATCCGCATTATTAACCGGTGCACACGGTACTTGGCCGCCGTTGCAGGCAGCCGCTATGTGCCCGGCAGGCCTGGGGGAGGCGGGCCTTCCACGCAGAGTGGACTCCACACCTCCGGCCTCCAGGGCGCTGCCCCTCCCGTCTCTATTCCAGGCCAGGCCCGCAGGAGGGGGAAGTGCCCTGAGCAGGCGGATCATGACTAATCCCCAAGTTAACCACTCGGGTAATTGCCGGGGAGCTGGGAGGGAGGCTCTGCCCGCCAGGGGCAGGGCCCCATCGGGGCGGGATGGGATGGAACGCTGGCCCCGGCTGGGGCAGGAGGCTGACCTGGGCAGTGACCCTGTGGCCCAGGGCTGCCGCCCCTGAGCCCACCTGTGCCTGGAGCTCCCACTGTCTCAGGCCCCTTTTGGAGGGTGAGTGTGTTACCGATTAGCCAACACTCACCTGGCGTCCCGTGTGTCAGGCCCTGCTCCAGGCCCTCTGTGAACTCAGTCTTCTCGGTGGGAGGACCTGCCCACTGTGCACCCGGGGAAAGTGGGAGGCGGGGTTCAGACTTGCCCGGGGTCCCGTAGTGGTCGATGGGACCCAGACCAGCTCGGCCAGGCAGCCAGGGGCTTCCAGGGGGGACCTGCTGGCCCAGGTCCTTGCACAGAGGCCCCTGGGTCACCGGCTCCGTGGAAGGCAGAGCCGACCCCTGACAGCTGCCCGCCCCCTCCTGGGAGCCCCACCTGGCGGAGCTGCTGGTTCCCGCTCTCTGCGGTTGGAGATGATGGATGGGGAGGAGGCGGTGCGGCTCCCGGGCCGGCTCAGGGCCTGGCTGCTGCGGGCAGCCCCTGTCCTGTCGCAGTGTTCCCTGGGGGGATGCAGGGGCTAAGAGGAGGGGGACTCTCAGGGACATGCCCAGGAGCCCACCGGGAGCCCAGGACCAGCGCTGGACACGCCGTGAGCGATGCAGGGATGGCCAGACCCACTCAGCCTCGCCTGCGGTCCCACGGAGCCGGGTCCCAGCCCTGTGTGACCTGCGACAAGTCGCTCACCCTTGACCTCGGCGGCAGGGGGACCGCTGAGTGACCTCAGGAGAGCTCAGTGGAGGGAAGTCCCCGTGGGGGCAGGCAGAGGCGACGATGGTCTCTCTGCACGGTGCCCTGGTGCACCCTGGGAGCAGCTAGGGTGGGGGTGGAGGGGCAGGCCCAGGGCAGGCCCCGGTGGCAGCCAAACGGCTCCAGGAGGAGGGCCCTGCAGATGCTGTGAGCTTGGGCCAAGCCACCAAGAACGTGCCCCCAGCCTCACCCTTGCCCGTCCTCTGCCCGCGGAGCCCGCCAGGGGCAGCCCTGTCGGGGCAGGAGAGGGTGGCTCTCCCGCTCCCTGTGGGAGCCGATCATAAGCTGCCCCCGCCGACCCGCAGCCTCAAGGCGGTTCACCGGGGGCACAGCCTCCACCCCGGCCCGTGCCCCGGGCCTGCACTGCCACCTGGTGGTCACATTGGGAAGGGCTCCGAACACAGTGCCCTTTCCTCCCTCCTCTAAGGCAAGTGGGGTCCATCCATCCACAGGTTTGGGGAGCCCCACTTGTGGGTGGGAACAGACCTCCTGGGTCCCTCTGGGCCATCCAGCAGCACCATTGGCCTGGGGATTCTTAAAGACCAGTGTCTGACAGACCCCCCCGCCCCCCCACACACACACCCCAGCACCCCAGGTCACTTCCCCCTAGTCCGGGTCCTGGTCCTACCAGATGAGCCCCCCACTCGCCGTCGGGGCCTTGGGTGTGAGGGCTGCTCTCCAGCCCACGTGGGGGAGAGGCTGAGTGCAGGGTGGGGTTCAAGGATGGGATTAAGGGGTGGGGGTGGGGCAGGAGGGCTCCCTGCAGTGCCTGTAGCTTCCAACAGGTGGCAGCACAGAGGGCATTGGAAGCAGGAAGGTGGGGAAGCTCAGTGCAGGGGCAGGGGCGGGGTGGGGGGGGGGGGCCCAGGCTGGTGCCCTGCTTCTAGGGCTGGTCTGACCCTCCTTCTGGAACAGTGAGGAGAGCCAAGTCCCTGGCTCTAGGCCTGATGGGCTGGAGCCTTCTCTTTTATTTATTTATTTTATTTTTATTTTCATTTATTTATTTATTTATTTATGTATTATTTTCATCTCCTCTCTTTATTTTTTTTTTTAATTTCTTTATTGATTAAGGTGTCACATATTTGTCCTCATCCCCCCATTCCCATCCCACCCCTCTCCCCACGCATGCCCCAATCCCCTGTTGAACTTAACCGTTGGATAGGCTTATATGCATGCATACAGGTCCTTTGGTTGAACTCTCCCCCTCCCCCCACCCTCCCCCTACCCTCCCCTATCCTCCCTCTGAGGCCCGATGGTCCGATCGATGCCTGCTTGCTTCTGGTTCTGTTCTTGTTCCTCAGTCTATGTTGTTCATCATTTCCTCTAGATGAACGAGATCAAATGTCACTAGATATATACTAATAAGAACTGAATGTGAGACGAGCAATAATATTTATGCTGACAGGCAAATGAATCAATCTGTAGCGAGCTTCCCCCTGGACCAACAGTTCTTTTGAGACCCAATTTCGATGTCCAGTAGTTCCTTATGTGTACATGTCAGCACTGACCCCTCAGCTCTGGATGGTGGACAAATGGTGGTAATGGAGGTCCGACTCCCTCTGGTTTGGTCTCGGCCGAACCCAGGGGCACGGCGTCACCTGGACTAAGGGGCACGTGGCCTCACCCATACCCAAGGGGCGCGTGGTCTCACCCGGGCCTGGGACCCAGCCTCACCCGGATGGATCCAGGGGCGCACGGCCTCACCCGGACCCAGGATCTGGCTTCACCCGTACCCAGGGACGCTTGGCCTCTCCCAGACCCAGGGGCACGTGGCCTCACCCGGGCTTAGTTGCACAAGGCCTCACCTGGATCCAGGGACACATGGTCTCACCCGGACCCAGGGATGCTTGGCCTCTCCCAGACCCAGGGCCACTTGGGCTCACCCGGGCCTAGGTGCACGAGGCCTCATCCGGATCCAGGGACGCATGGTCTCACCCGGACCCAGGGACGCTTGGCCTCTCCCAGACCCAGGGCCACTTGGGCTCACCCGGGCCTAGGTGCACGAGGCCTCACCCGGATCCTGGGACACATGGTCTCACCCGGACCCAGGGATGCTTGGCCTCTCCCAAACCCAGGGCCACTTGGGCTCACCCGGGCCTAGGTGCACGAGGCCTCATCCGGATCCAGGGACGCATGGTCTCGCCGGACCCAGGGACGCTTGGCCTCTCCCCGACCCAGGGCCACTTGGGCTCACCCCGGCCTAGGTGCACGAGGCCTCACCCGGATCCAGGGACACATGGTCTCACCCGGACCCAGGGACGCTTGGCCTCTCCCAGACCCAGGGCCACTTGGGCTCACCCGGGCCTAGGTGCACGCGGCCTCACCCGGATCCAGGGACACATGGTCTCGCCTGGACCCAGGGGTGTGTGGGCTCTCCCAGACCTAGGGGCGCTTGGCCTCGCCCGGGCACGGGATCCAGCGTCATCCGGGTCCAGGGGCACTTGGCCTCACCCGGACCCGGAGTCCGGCCTCACCTGGACCCAGGGGCATGTGGCCTCACCTAGACCCAGGGACGTGAGGCTTCACTTATACCCAAAGGCGTGTGACCACACCCGAGCCCAGAGGCGCGCAACCCCGCCCGCACCCGGGTCTCAGCGGGGCCCCGTCTTCCCGATCCCAATTCCTGCCGGTCAATCCCCCCTCAGCAATTCCCCTGGCCATCCTTCCAGAGCTCCAGTATGGCTGCTGCAGAACTCGTCGGGCGGCGGCTCGGCGAAGCTCCGGTGCACCCGGTGCATGGCGGTGGGCCAGTCTGGCGTCGCTGCGTCGGCCCTTGGGTCTGCATCGGTGGCCGGTCGCCGAGCATGCGCACCTGGCCGCTTCTGGGGTATTGAGATTCTTGACGGACTCAGAGGTCAGCAAGCGCGGAGTCTCCCACCCCATGTCTCATAGGGGCTCGTCTGTCCGTACTTGGCTGCCAGTGGAGCCGTCCCCTCAGCCGGAGACCGCCGGGGGAACTGCGCCGAGCACGTTCCAGGCCGCTGTTGTATCGCCTGAGCCATAGTTCTTTTGTGTCGCCTGAGCTGTAGTTCTTAAAGTGTGGTCTTTGGGTCACCGGCATCAGCATCATCCCACATACCCCTCTTTTATTCTAGTTGTAGAGCATCTACTCAGCCAGCCCTATGGTGGTCTTGGATGGTGTCTGCTCTGCTCTCTTGTCGTAGTCTCAAAGTTGTTGTGGTAGGCAACAATCAGGCTTCCGCCCTATGCCTCCATCTTGGTCCTCCTTTGTATAGTTAAGTCTTGATTGTTGTTGGTGTCACTGGGGGGGCGCTCTTTGTCTATAAAGGAAGAGTTGCTGTGCAGGAGACACGTTTATGGGCCGGGTCTTGGTGCAGCAAAGCTTTGGCGCTCACTGAATATTCCCGTTGAATGTGTCCCTTATGCACGTGGTTGAAATCTGGTGTAATCTCCCACAGACCACTAGATGCCCTCGTTTCTGGGTCTCCAATGGGGTGTAGATCAGCTACTGCCTTAGGCACTCAGCAAGGATTACAGCAAAAACTGTAGTTTCTTCCTCCTGTCTGAGTGGCCCTGGAGCAGTCCGACTAGAACAGCAGATCATCTGGTCCGCTGCCAGAGGGCAGGCCACCCACATGCATAAGCCGTTGCTTGGGGCGCAGGTGTGCCTGCAAGACTTGCGGGGCGGGTCTTCAAAACGTGCGGGGCGGGTCCCAGGGCGGGGCGGGGTCTCAGGGCGCCAACAGGCCATGGTGCGGCGAGCCTCGATGGCTGTGAGTCTGGTCCTTCTGCCTTCCATGTATCTAAGTCCCCTCGTTCCGCACTCCAGCGCAGCAAACACTGATTGCTGGGCGCACCTCTGCAAGAGTCCCGCCTCTCCCCGCAGGCATCTGGGTCTCCCGGGGTTCGCCAGAAGATGGGTTTCAGGGTGATGGAGAGCTAATCTCCCTTAGGTTTGGAACAAAAGCCCCTTTCCCCCGCCACCAGCCAGACCCATGCACCTCCACACCTCATCCCCTCCGATTTCGCTGGGTGCGAGGCAACAGAGCAGCCTTTAACCTCCGCCGCCATCTTTTTCAAACTTCTCAATTTGTACTTCTTAATCCCTTCATTTCAGTCAACTCTACTGAAGTCTAGCGCCGCCGGGAGGTGCACGGAAAGGGCGCCCGGGCCTCCGTCCGGTGTGCGGTGCGCACGTCCCACGGAACCAGGCGCGCGAGGGCCGTGCGGCTGGGACGGGCGCTGGGCGGCCGCCGAGCTCCAGGCACCGCCATCGCCGTGTTCCGGACGTCGCCGCCGCGGCGTCCCCCCAATTTATACTTCTTAATCCCTTGAATTCAGTCAACTCTACTGAAGTCTAGCGCCGCCGGGAGGTGCACGGAGAGGGCGCCCGGGCCTCCGTCCGGTGTGCGGGGCGCGCGGCCCGCGGCACCAGGCGCGCGGGGGCTGCGCGGCGGGGACGGGTGCTGGGAGGCCGCCGGGCTCCGGGCGCCGCCGCTGCGGCGGCGTCCCCAGCGTCCCGGGCCGGGCTGCCTGCGGGGGCAGCGGAGTTGCGAAAGTGAGTGAGTTTCCCAGGGTTTCGCCCGGAATGGGGTTCAGTGCAATCGGAGCCGGTGCTCAGCGCACTCCGGAGCCTTTATCTCCTTCCTGCCAGTGAACTCCGGCCAGGTCATCAGCCGCCCCCTCCTCTCCGGTTCCATCCTCCCCGCAGGCGCGTGTGCTCGTGTCTCCGCCCGTTTCTCCATACCTCAGGCTTTTACGGCTTCCCCGACTGTCCCCGTGGCCTTCTCCTTCCCTCCAGCTGTGGGCATTTCAGTCCACCAACTTTCCTGTGGTTCTGGACGATGTCCGTTCTGACCTCTAGTTGTATTTTTGAAATTGTTGTGCCCAGCTGCAGGTTAGGTGTTTAACCTATGCCGCCATCTTGGTTTCTCCATCTCCTCTCTTTAATGTGAGTGACAGTTTGCCCTTGTGAAGGGCACTGCAGATAGAGTGAGACTGGAGGAGGGGGAGACTGGGGGAGGGGGAGACTGAGGAAGGGGGAGGGGGAGACTGGGGAGAAGGTGTGACTGGGGGAGGGGGAGGATAGGGGAGGGGGAGACTGGGGGAGGGGGAGGGGAGGGGAGGGGGAGGCTGGGGGAGGGGGAGGATAGGGGAGGGGAGACTGGGGGAGGGGAAGACTGGGGGAGGGGGAGACTGGGGGAGGGGGAGACTGGGGAGAGGTGTGACTGGGGGAGGGGGAGACTGGGGGAGGGAGAGACTGGGGGAGGGGGAGACTGGGGGAGGGGGAACCTGGGGGTGAGACTGGGGGAGACTGGGGGAGGGAGAGAATGGGGGGAGGGGGAGACTGGGCCGGGATCGAGTCAATGGAGGGTGGGTGTTACTAGGACCAGCTCCTGGCCTTCGAGGGAGCCCAAGGCCCCTTCTGGGCCCTGTGGCATCGTGGGCCCCTGAGCTGTGAGCGGCCCCTGGGTGGGCAGGGGCACACGGGCCTGGCCTCCGTCCATGCGGTGGTCCACCGTGTCCGGCACATGCAGGAGGCCAGTAGCTCACGCCTCATCACGAGGAGGGTTATGATGGGCACTGTAATTGCCCTGAGCCCCTTTATCTCTTGCTGCGCCCCAGGAAGTAGAGTTGCACCCCCCCTCCACTGCAGAAGGCGCTAAGGGCTGGGCCGGTGGGCGGGGCGGGCACGGCTGCGGTTGTCTTCCCTCTACATTCTCGCCGGCCAGACCCCGGGCAGCGGGCACAGAGGCTGCGGGGCTGGCTGGGCCTCGGCCTGGATGGCACTGGGAGACCTCGGGGAAGCCCCCGTGGTGGGCACCTCCGTCCGTGGTGCCCCATCCACCCACACCGGGGAGGCAGGAGCTGGGCGAGTGGTGAGGCTGGGCGGCTGGCGCCCCTTGGCGGTGGCCTGTGGGCACTTTTGAGGTTTCTCTTGAAATTATTGTGTTTTCTTTGATTAAAATATCCGCATTATTAACCGGTATCCGCATTTTTAACCAGTAAAGGGTCAATCCACATTTTAATAATAATTTTAATAATGTGGATTGACCCTTTACTGGTTAAAAATGTAGATTTTGTAATAAAAGAAAACACCATTATTTCAAGAGAAACCTCAAAAGTGCTTTATTCAAAGTAATGCCCATCGCTAGCTACACATTCCCCCATCTTTCAGGTAATTGGTGGATACCGTCCCAATAGAACTTTTGCCCAGCAGTTAATACTGATCGCTACCGACAACAAATAATCAATTTGAACCACGCTTTGATCGTGAAACGACCAGAATGGGCCAGAAGACACGGTTTCCCCTGGATTTAGAAGCTCATAATGCACCACACCTTCCTGAACCCACCAAACACAGAGCAGTGTCTTCCTTCCGAATCGATTTGGCCTTGCAGTCGATGGTGATGGTTGACCTGGATCAACCCGTGATCCTGTGCATTTGGGATTCTCAAAATAAATCTACTTTTCATCGCCAGTCACGATATGATGCAAAAAAGACTTTCTTTCGTGCCGTTGAAGCAACATTTTACTGATGACTTTTCGGTTTTCCATTTGTCTTTCGTTCAGTTGATGTGGCACCCATTTTCCTTCCTCTAAAATCTTTCCCATTGCTTGTAAACGATCGGACATTGTTTGCTGAGCAACGTGTAATCTTTCTGCAAGTTGTTTTTGAGTTTGACACGCATCTTCATCCAATAATGCTTGTCATTGTTGGTCTTCAAACTTTTTTGGTTGACCTGGACGTTCTTTGTCTTTCACATCGAAATCATCACTTTTAAAGCGTTTAAACCAGCGTTCACAAGTATCTTGAGATGGAGCATGTTCACCCTAAGCTTCCTGAAGTATACGATAACTTTCAACAGCACTTTTTAAAAAATAAAGTAATGAATTAAAACTTCCCGCAAATTCTCTTTTTTTTTTTTTTTTTGGCACGAAATTCAACATCTTTTAAGTGCAAAAATATCTATGATGTTAACACCTTCAGAAAATTTGACATATGAAGTTTTAAAGCTTGCTGTCAATACAACAAAATAGCATATATATCAACATGTATGTAACTCCATCTATTGGGAAAAAATCTGCATTATTAACCGGCACACCTACTAGACATAGTCCTTGCCGGTTTGGCTCAGTGGATAGAGGGTGGGCCTTCAGACTGAAGGGTCCCAGGTTCGATTCCAGTCAAAGGCTCATGTGGGGGGTTGTGAGCTTGATCCCCACTAGGGGGCGTGCAGGAGGCAGCCGATCAATGATTCTTTCTCATCATTGATGTTTCTATCTCTCTCTCCCTCTCCCTTCCTCTCTGAAGTCAATAAAAATGTATTTTAGAGAAACCAAGATGGCGGTAAAGGTAAACAACTAAACTGCCGCTTCACTCAACAATTTCAAAACTACAACTAAAAGACAAAACGTCTACCACCCAGAACCACAGGAAAGCTGGCTGAGTGGAAGTTCTACAACTAGAAGGAAAGAGAAAAGAGCACAAACGCTGAAAAGCTGAGGTACGGAGGCACGTGAATCGGGCCGGTGGTGGGCGACTGGGCGCGCGGCTTTTTTTCAACCCGAAGGGAGACAAGCTCCCGATCACTCTGAAATCCAGTTTCTGGGGACACGCAGGGGACCCAGACGCCTACGGGGAGAAGCTGGACTGTCAGCCATCGGGTCGGAAAGTGAGGGTGACTTTTTTGCAGAGGTGCGCCCAGCAATCATTGTTTACTGCGCTGGAGCGCGGGACACGGGGACTTGGAAACACGGAAAGGCAGAGAAGGCTGGCTGGCAGCCATTGCTGTTTGCCACGCCCTAGCCTAGTGACGCCCTGAGACCCCGCCCCGCACATTCTACAAACCCGCCCAGGCTCCACACAGCAGGTTTTGCGTATAAATGGCCTGCCCTGTAGCAGCTTAACCAAATAAACTGCAGCTCCAGTCAGACTGCTCCAAAACCGCCAAATCCCAAGCAAAGAGGAGAAAACTGTAGTTCTTGCTCTAGCTCCTGCTGGGTGGCCTCAGACAGTAGCTGACCTGCACCCCATTGGAGATCCAGAAACTAATGTATCTAGTGGTCTGTGTGAGATGACACCAGATTTCAACCACTCTCATAAGGGACACATTCAAGAGGCAGACTCAGTGAGCACCAAAGCCCCACTGGAACAAGTCCTGCCCTATAAACGTGTCTCCAGCACAGCAATTCTTCTGTTATAGACACAGCGGGTCCTCACAGCCATTTGGCCTGGAGGTCAATTCCTCCCAGTGACACCAACAAAATCAAGACTTAACTACAACAAGGCTGTGCACACAGTCCATAAAGGGGTGCACCAACAGTGTCCACCTCAGGTAACTGGGAGGCTGAACCACTGGGCCCTATAGGACACCTAGCACACAAAGCTACCCTACCAACTCAGGGAAGCAGCGAAAATGAGGAGACAAGGAAACAGATCACAAATGAAAGAAATGGAGGAGAACAAACGACTGGACATAGAGTTCAAAACCACGGTTATAAGGTTTTTCAAGAATTTCCTAGAAAAGGCTGATAAATTTAACAAGACCCTTGAGGATATTAAAAAGGACCAACTAGAAATGAAACATACACTGACTGAAATAAAAAATATTATACAGAGACCCAACAGCAGACTAGAGGAATGCAAGAATCAACTCAAAGATTTGGAATACAAAGAGGCAAAGGACACTCCTCCAGAGAAGCAAGAAGAGAAGAGAATCCAGAAAGTTGAAGATAGTGTAAGAAGCCTCTGGGACAACTTCAAGTGTACCAACATCAGAATTATGGGGGTGCCAGAAGAAGAGAGAGAGCAAGACACTGAAAACCCATTTGAAGAAATAATGACCGAAAACTTCCCCCACCTGATGAAAGAAATAGACTTACAAGTCCAGGAAGCACACAGAACCCCAAACAAAAGGAATCCAAAGAGGACCACACCAAGACACATCATAATTAAAATGCCAAGGGCAAAAGACAAAGAGAGAATCTTACAAGCAGCAAGAGAAAAACAGTTAGTTACCTACAAGGGAGCACCCATACGATTACCAGCTGATTTCTCAACAGAAACTATGCAGGCCAGACGGGAGTGGCAAGAAATATTCAAAGTGATGAATAGCAAGAACCTACAACCAAGACTACTCTACCCAGCAAAGTTATCATTCAGAATTGAAGGGCAGATAAAGAGCTCCACAGATAAGAAAAAGCTAAAGGAGTTGATCACCACCAAACCAGTATTATATGAAAAGCTGAAAGGTATTCTCTAAAAAGAGGAAAAAGAAGAAAAAAAGTAAAGATAAAAATTATGAACAACAAATACATATCTATCAACAAGTGAATCTAAAACGCAAGTGAATTAAAAATCTGAGGAACAGAATAAACTGGTGAATATAATAGCATCAGGGGCATAGAATGGGAGTGGATTGATAATTCTCAGGGGAAATGGGGTGTGTGTGTGGGGGGGGTACGGGAAGAGACTGGACAAAAATCATACACCTATGGATGAGGACAGGGTGGGGGGTAAGGGCAGAGGGAGGGGTGGGAACTGGGTGGAGGGGAGCTATGGGGAGGGGGAAAAGGAGAAACAACTGTAATAACCTGAACAATAGAGATTTATTTTAAAAAATGTATTTTAAAAAAAAAGATATAGACACAGAGTGTGTGTGGACACAATGCGTGCAAAGACCCGACGAGCTCGCGGACAGCTCCGCGGCGGGCCCGCGGGGGCTCAGTGCGGTTCTGGAGGAATTCGGGCCAAGGTCAGGCTGCTGTCTGGAGTGTCGGGCTCCCCGCCCCCAGGAACTCTCGCTGGTGTCTGCCTGCAGCCAGGAGCCGGAGGACTGCAGCCACTTCGCTCGCTCGAAGGTGACACTTCACTTTATGAAACCAGATGGCCTGTCGGAAGGCGCCACCCACGTTCACCCTGGTTCCGCCCCTGCACTCCCCCCCCCCCGCAGCTCCTGCCCCCGCTGCACTGAGGAGGGGCTCGCTGCTGCCCGGCCTCCGGAGCAGTCACGGGCAGCGGCTGTCTCACTGGTCTGCCTGGCAGTGACCAGCCCCAGGTCACAAGGAGGACATGACCCAGAGCCGTCCCCCCATCGTACCTACTGCTCCCCCTCCGCGGCAGCCGGGGGACTGGGTGTTCCTCCGGGGCTGGGGAGAGCTGGAGAACGGAAAGTGGGGGCAGAAAGAGGAGGTGACTGGGAGGCGACAAGGATGAGGAAGGGGCCCGTGCCCCTGGGAAAGAGGTGAGAGGCAGGCCGGGGAGAGGACGGGAGGGGGTCCCGGAGCCCCAGCCCCGGCCCCGGTGCCATCTTACTCCGCAGGCCCATCTTTCAGGGTCCCCCGACATGGGGCCCCCGCAGCTTTCGCATTCTGGGACTGAGGGGCTCCCCACCCCCTCTGGCCAGTGCGCCCGCCCTGTCCTCTGGCCCCAGGCGGTCTGCTGAGGGCAGAGCCGTCCCTCAGACACGGCTGTCACTGACAGGCCAGCCTTCGGACCCAGCGGGGTGGTCCACGGGGTGCTGGGGGCCCTCCCCCTCCCCCTCCCCAAGGCCCTCCCCTGGAGACCCCCCTCCAGCCCGGGCCTCCGCCCTGGAACCGGGGGGCCCCCCGAGTTTCATTCCGGCAGCCTGAAGGCTGTGTCTAGGTGAGGGTTGGGGTCACCAGGGCTCCCGGTTGGTGGAGCTAAATGGTAGGATTGGGAGTGTCCTGAGGAAGCCTGCGGGCGGGTCACCTCCGTCCTTCTCCCCAAACCCTCTGGACCTGCAGGCGAGTCCCCCACACATCACCCTCGTGGCTCCCCGCCCCTCTCCCGGGCCCTCGCTCAGGGAAAGCCACGTGGCCTTGTTCCCTTATGGGTCCTGAGGCCCACACCTCCCCTGGCCCTCGGGACGCAGCCCCCCCCTCTGGTCCCTAGGCCCCGCCACTGGCTTCTGCACCCCCACACCCCACCCACCACCCACCCCCGACGCTGGCAGCTTGACGCCGTCCGCAGCGGCTGCATGAGGCCTGGGCCTTGGACGAGGGCCAGGGCCTCCATCAGGCAGATGCAGGGAACCCACCTGGGCCCCGTAGCTGGGGTCCAAGCGTCTATCCCGGCACCCACCCCCCCTCCCGGGTCCATCCTGGGTCCACCCTGCATCACAGGCTCACACTCTCCGTGGAAACCCTCAGCGTCTTTAATGCCCGCGGGAAGAGGCGGCCAATTCCAGCCCCGCGGCCCCGCTTACCGCGGCCTGGGCAGCGCAAGGGACGCCCCATTCACAGCATCTGGAGGGGCTCCTTCCCGACTCCTCCCCACGGCCCCAGACCCTCATCACATCCTGACACATGCAGACTGACCTGTGCCGCCCCGCGTCCCTCCAACCAGCGGGGGACAGCGCCGTGGCGAGCAGGGCAGAGGGCGAGGTGGGCAGAGGGCGAGGCGGGCAGGGCAGGCTGCTGCTGCGTGCCCAGCAGAGGAAGTGCCGGCTCCTGGAGTCTGGCTGGGCCCAGCGTTTTGCCCAGACACCCCCGCCTGTAGGACCCCTGAGGGGTGTGGGGCGGTGGACCATGGGTGTGTGTGGGGTGTGATCCCACCCCCTTCAGGCAGTCAGAACCCCTGCTGGCTGCAGCCATGACCGCGGCTCTCAGACCAACAGCTGCCCGGCCCCAGGTCCCCGCCTTCAGAGCCCAGTGAAGAGATGGGGGCCGCTGGCCCTCGCCCTGTTCCCCCTCTTCCTTCAGCCCTGAACGTGGAGGGCAGAGGCGGCCTGCCCTGCGCTCCCCACGCCCTGGGGGCTGGGCAGCCTGAGGTGGAGCCAGGGCAGCGGGTCTGCCTCCTGCCCTGCACAGGCGCCATCTGTGCGGGCACACTCCTGCACGTGCACGAGGCCTTCCAGCAGGTGTGGGCACCGCCCATCCCCCCCTCCCACACCCGCCCCCCCCCCTCCCCCTCCCCTTCAGCTTTGTCCCATTTGGGCCCAGCCCACAGCCGGCTGCAGGGAGGGGTGGGGGGAGACTCCTGGACGCTCTGCGACAGAGACCTACTGTGCGACAGAGACCTACTGTGTGCGACAGAGACCTACTGTGGGCGACAGAGACCTACTGTGTGCCACAGGGACCTACTGTGGGCCACAGGGACCTACTGTGTGCGACAGGGACCTACTGTGTGCCACAGAGACCTACTGTGTGCCACAGGGACCTACTGTGGGTGACAGAGACCTACTGTGTGTGACAGGGACCTACTGTGGGCGACAGAGACCTACTGTGGGCGGGAGTGGCCCTCCTGGCACCGTCGCCCGCTGGGCAGCGTCAGCTTCGTCCCTGGGTGCCACCACACTGTCCCACACCTGGGTGGTCCCCTCTTCCCACCCCTCTTCCCCGCCCCCTCCCGGCTCCCTACTTCCTCCATGGAGAGCGAGCAGCAGACTGGATGCGAGGGGTCTGGGCAAAACCCAAGGAGCCGCAGCGGCTCTTGGCCTTCCTGACAGAGGACGCGGGGCCTCCATCAGGGGGCGCGGAGGCCAGGTGCCCAGCCTGGAATCGGCAGGCGGGGCCTCGGTGGTGGGGGCCTCGGCGGGCAGGTCCGAGCGCAGGCAGCTCTGCGGGTACTGAGGCCGGTGTCAGCGGGGTCCAGGCCCGTCCCCGGGCCGCTCACGCGTGGATGGCGTTGGCTACGTCGGTGAAGACCAGCCGGCTGGGCCTCTGCACCGGGCCCTGGGCCGGGAGGGTGGTCTGCGGAGAGAGTCAGGGCATCGGGCCGTGGCCAAGGCTGCGCGCTCTCTGGCCAGCCGCCCCGCCCTCCGCTGCCTGCCCGCACCAGCTCTGCCTGCGGCCCAGGGCCCTCCCTGAAGCTCAGCCTAGAAACCGGACCTGGCGCCGATGGCTCCTCCCACGCCATGCCCAGTGGCCCTGGCAGCACCCGGGGCCGGGCTGGATTAATTACGCACGCGCCACGGCTCCCCTCCCTGCCCAGCCCGCACAGGCCGTGGCGGCTGCGCAGGAAGCAGCTGGCTCCGTGCTGGAGTGTCGACCCAGGAACCGGGAGGTCACGGTTCGATTCCCGGTCAGGGCACGTGCCCGGGCTGTGGGCTCGGTCCCCAGGAGAGGCAGCCGATCTTTGATGATTCTCTCTCATCACTGATGCTTCTCTCTCCCTCTCCCTTCCTCTCTGAAATCAATAAAAATATTTTTTAAAGAAGGAAAAAGGAAAGCAGCTGTCACGGCTCAGGAGTTCTCAGCCCCATTTCCTGACTGTCCCCAGGGCAACGTGTCCTGAGCGCGGTGACCGGGACTGGCGGCAAAACCAGGGCGTCTCTGGACCCCCAGCCTGGCTTTGCCTGGGTCCAGTCCCCCAATTCTGCCTCTGGCAGGGCCAGCCCCCTCCCCTGCAGCCTGGGGGGTCAGGGAGGAGGAACGCAAAGGGTCTTCATGGGGAGACCAGGCCTCCTCTGCTGCCGAGGACTTTGGGGTTTGGGGCCTGAAGGCGGGTGGACAGGCAGCCAATGACTCCGGCAGGATGACCACACCGGCCCCCGAGCCTTTGGACGTAGCAGAGACCCACCCGCCTGGGCTCTGCCTGTTACTCGGGACCCATCCGTCTACTCAGAGCTGCCGCTGCCTGGGGACCCAACCACCCCCACTCAGGGCCACGGCTCCCAGGAGCAGAGGGCCCAGGGCCAGTCCCCAGCATCTGCCCCAGGCCCCTCCTGCTCTCCCAGCTGCCCTGGGCACAGGGGGGAGGAATGGAGATTTGCATTTGCAGAGGAGCAGACTGGGGTCCGAGAGGCCAGGGGGCTCCTTGCAGGGCCTGGCGGGGTCCCCGGGCTGCCCCGGCCTGGCTTCGCACGGAGGAGTGTGGGTGGCCACGGAGCAATTCTGCCAATTTGTAAACAAACCTGACAAAACCCATCCCCCGACAGCTGCCCCCAACCTCCTGGCAGCACGAGGAGGGAAGAGGGATGTGGGATTCGGGGGGAGAGTCTGGACGGCCACGGGCTGTGGGGAGCGGGCAGCGCCCACCTTGCCCTGCGGGGCCTGCGCGGAGGCGGCGTCCCGGCCGTGCTCCAGCAGCTCCTGCTCCAGCTCATCTTGCTCCTCCGTGGGGTCGAAGCTGTACATGGGCATGAGCTGGTGGCGTAGCTTCTCCAGCCTGGCGGGCAGCGGGGAGAGGCTGCTTGGGACACGGCAGGCCCTCCCTCCCCTCCCCCCCAGGCCCTGCCGGCTGGGCAGCTGAGCCGCAGCTCACAGCCACACTAGGAGCCTGCAGCTTCCCCTGCGGTGAAATGAGAGCCGGCTGTGCCAGCCTGGGAGGCACAGTGTCAGAGCGGCACCTGCGGGTCCCAGGGGACTGCCTAGGCCAGGCCTTGTGCCACCCACAGCCACTGGGCGGCGGGTGGGGGAGGGGTCCGTGGCAGTTAGCTCAGGGCAGCCGGGCATGGGCACGGTGGCTGGGAAGTAATCCCCGCCTCCCCCTTTCCCCCCCCCCCCCCGCCCCCATCCCAGGCCACACCTGCCTGGGAGAGTCCTCCGGAGGAAGTGGCCTCCCTCTGCCCTTGCCCTGACACCCCACGCCCTGGCCAGGGAGCGCGGCGCTGGTGGGGGGCTCCCCTGGAGAGGCTCCCCTTTCCCCCCCACACCCCTGGAGCCGCCGCCGCCCATGGCTGGAGAACTGGGGGGCGGCTGAGGAGTTACCTCTTCTTCTTCCTGATGTACAGGACCTGCAAGAGAGGGGCCCTGATTAGCAGCGGCCTCGGGGCAGGGACATGCCAAGTCCTCAGGACCCCACGCCAGGACACACACCTCCTGCACGTGTGTCTCCCTTTGAGGTGCGTGAGAGGCCGCCATGCCCTTGAGGGGCAGTGCGGGCAAAGGTGGGCTCGACTGGTCTTCCCAGGCGGCTGGCAGGCCCACCTCTGCCCGCACGGCCCGCGGCACCAGGCCCTCAGCGCCTGCCTGGGGCTCCTCGGGGCTGAAGGGGAGGGCATCACTTCCGCACCCCCTCCTCCCGACTCTCCCAGCCCAGTGCGCACAGAGGACAGGAGACAGGCCCGGCCGGCGTGGCTCAGGGGTTGAGCATCGACCTATGAACCAGGAGGTCACGGTTTGATTCCCGGTCAGGGCACAGGCCCGGGTTGCAGGCTCAATCCCCAGTGGGGGGGTGTGCGGGAGGCAGCCAATCCAAGATTCTCTCTCATCACTGATGTTTCTTTCTTTATTTTTTTTAAAAATATATTTTATTGATTTTTTTACAGAGAGGAAGGGAGAGGACTAGAGAGTTAGAAACATTGATGAGAGAGAAACATCGATCAGCTGCCTCCTGCACACCCCCACTAAGAATGTTCCCGCAACCAAGGTACATGCCCTTGACTGGAATCGAACCTGGGACCTTTCAGTCCGCAGACCGACGCTCTATCCACTGAGCCACACCGGTGAGGGCTCATCACTGATGTTCTATCCCTCTCTCCCTTCCTCTCTGAAATCAATAAAAACGTTAAAAAACCAAACCTCACTGTCCAGCAGCGCCCCCCTCCGGTGGGACACAGCTGGGCACTGACCCGTTCCTCCTGGCACCCAGCATGGCAGGGCGGGGCTGGCATGAGGGAGAGGAAGCAGCGCTCGGGGGACATCTCTGGGCCTGTCTCCTGGTGCCCAGGAGCTGTGTCCTGCCCTCCATGGCTCTGCCGTAACCTCCCTCCCTCTCGGCTTTGGCGAGAAGCTGCCCCCCGGCCCTGCAGTGTTCCTCCCGGACCCAGGGCCAGGGAGTTCTCCCAGGGTCCTGGGGTGACAATCTTCCGTGGAAAATCACAGGGGCAGGCTCTGGTCCTGCTGGGCCCCTGAAGCTGGGGTGTCTCCGGCTGTTTAACCGCGGGTGGCTGCCAAGGGGAAGCACTGGCGCTCTGCCCCCCCACCCCCACCCACGCTGCTCAGCCCGCCTCGCTCTGTGTGCCGTGTCCGGCCCTCTCGCTGGCCGGCACTCACGCCCTGGCTGTGATCCGGAGCCCGTGGGGCCATATGGCAACCGGTTTAACAGCAGCTCCAACCTGGCCACGGACGGACCATCCGCAGCTTGCCCGTCCGAGCAACGTCCTGAGCTGAGGCCACCGGAGCCTGCGAGGGGCGCGGGCAGGACGCCGTGGCTGCCAGGCCGCTGGGGGACCTCAGGGGACCCGCCCTGCCTGGCCTCAGCCTGCACCATCTCTAGTGATCCCTCCGGGACGCTCTGAGTGTCCCTGTATCGATCGACCCAGAGGAAAAGCTCAGACTTCTGCCCCAGCCGGTTTGGCTCAGTGGATAGAGCGTCAGCCTGCAGACCGAAGGGTCCCGGGTTCGATTCCGGTTAAGGTCATGTACCTTGGTTGCAGGCTCCTCCCCAGCCAGGGCCCTGGTCAGGGCTCCTGCAGGAGGCAACCCATTGATGTATTTCTCTCACGTGGATGTTTCTGTCTGTCTTTCCCTCTCGCTTCCACTCTCTAAAATCAATGAAAAGATATCCTCGGGTGAGGATTAACAAAAGAAAGAAAAGCTCAGACCTCCAGGTGCAGACACCAGCGGGGACCCTACCGCGCCCCCCCCCCCCCCCCCCAGCAGCCCCCATCCTCCTGTCTGCCGCTCTGCCTTTCCATGACACAGGCCAGGCTCCGCCCCGAGGCCTCAGCTCTGATGCGGCCTCCTCAGCTGTCCCGACCACCCAGCCTGGGAAGGCGCCCATCCCTCCCCGAGCCCAGTCCCTGTGCGCTGCCCTCGGTGCCTCCGTTTCACGTCTTCCACTCCCTGTGGGAACCAGGGCAGGGCCCTGTCTCCCTGGTCCGTGGGTGCTGACGGCCGATCTAGGGCAGGTGCCCCGTGAGGAACTGGCAGTGGATGGATGAATGAACACGCCTGGGGCCGGCGTTCGCAGAGCCTCCACCCAGACTCCGAGACGGAGACGCCTCTAGCCCCCACCCTCATCGGCCCCCTGGGCTGCTCGCTGCTCACAGAACCTTGCCCTCCAAACTTTGCCCACGAAGAACCTCCACCCGGAAAACACCCTCCTCCCCCTCCCGTGGGCCTTCGAGGCCCAGCTCAAACACCATGCGTTTCTCAGACCTGCTCCGGTTCCTCCACTGGGAGGCGGCCTCTCCGGGCCCCGGGCCGGTGGACAGATGCCCGGGGAAGGGGAGGACTGCATGATCGTGAACAGACAACTGTCTTCGATCAGGTTCTCTACCACCCGAACCTGACCACCTCCAATGGAAGGTCACGGGCAGCCCAGCCGCCCGGCTCTCACCATGGCCACGGCCAGGCCGATCACCGTGAGGATGCCGAAGGACAGGAGCATCGTGCCCACGCCGGCGGCGCCGCTGCCCACGCCAGGCATCCTGGTGTCGTTAAAGCTGGTGGCTTCCGGGCTGAGGGCGGTGGGCTCGGAGGCCGGCCCGTCCGTGGCGGGCTCCAGGTGAGGCTCGGAGGTGGGCGGGCGGGTGCTGAGCCAGTCCCCGGCCGACAGGAGCCTGGAGTTCATGCCGACGCCGAGACGGCCTGCGGCCAGTCAAGCTGCCCACTCGCTTCTGACATCGGGAGCGTCCCAGCCTGTGGGCCGGCTACGCATGCAGGCGGCCACCTCCTGGCACAAGGGGGCTCCCTGCTTCCCTGGATGCTGGAAAGGGGAGAGTAAAAAACATGAGGCTGAGGATGGGACCCGGTGGTGAGGGGAAGCCCCTACGTTCTGAAGGCGCCGGGGAAATGCAAGTTGGAGGCCAAGGCCAAGTTCAGGGGACATGAGGACAGTGCTTTCTATAGCTGCAGCTCCCCCGGGGCTGACAAAGCCCCGCCCCTCTTTGTGGGGGGATGGCCATGGGGAGCGCATTCGGAAGCCGAGGCAGGTAGTGGGAGGTTTGAACAGAAAGTGTCTCCCCTGCATAATACCCTCCCGCATCTTCCCCCCTCCCTCATCTTTCCCCCCGCCCCTCTCTCCCGCCCCGCCCTCCCTCGTCTCCTGCTTTGAGAAAGAGGGAGGGAAGAGGAGGGAAGGGGGAGGTTGTGCAAGGGTCACACCAGCCTGGTTGAATTCCAGCTCAGCCACTTGACCGGATCCGCCCGGCAAGTCACCACCTGTGCCTGTGTTTCTGAACCTAAATGTGCCTTCTCCTTCCCTTCCCCCTCCCTCCCAGGGCCAGAGGGTCATGGAAATGCCGGAATGAACCAGTCCCCGGACAGGACGGAGCTCAGCGCCACCCTGTCTGTCTATGGTGAGCACCCAGTCATGTCAGACCCTCGCCCTCCGGCCAGCAGGGAAGTCACAGGAGCCCCTGGGCGCAGCCCATGGTGTGTTTGTGCCCAGGCTGTGCGTGGAGTGTGTGTGTGTGTGGGGGGGACAGGTACGGGAGACCAGGCGGCAGGAAGGAAAGAGGCTACAGTCAGGTCCTCGGGCAGGCTCTTGGGGTCACTGACCCCCTGTAGGGGAGCTAGTGGCTGCCAGGGACTAGAAGAAAAGCAAGGGAGCATGCCTTCCCAGGCATGGACGGAGCTTCCCCTCCGAGGCTCCGAGGTGCCTCCCCCGCCCCCCCCCCTTCCCTCCTCCCTCGGGACCAGAGGGTGGGAGAGGTGCCAGCCCTGGGTAAGGCAGGGTGGGAAAGGGTCCCAGCCAGGCTGGGGAGAGGGGGGGTGCACAGCACACAGACCCCTGTGCTTGCTCCTGGCTGTACTGGGTGCCTCCCCGGGGCTGGCGATGGGTGTGTGTGAGGTTTGCACACCCCCGTGCTGGTCCCTTAGGAAGGGGCACGGCTGGCGGATGGACATGGAATGGAAGAGGCTCGCTCCTCTCACACTCTGCCCTCTCCCTCCATCGAGGCTGGGCAGGTCAGGAGTCCCGGGTCCTTTCCTGGCTCTGCCATTGACCCTAGGCGTGACCTTGGGCCAGACCCTTAACCCTTACTCGGGGGCTCCTTTACTCCTGTGTCCAAAGGAGAGGGGAGGCCTTGCTCACCACTGCTGGGGCCTGCCTCGGGGTCCAAAGGGCACGAGAATTCGGGACGAAAGGGGTCGCGACCTCCGAGAACCCGCATTCGGCTCTCCACCGCGGTCCTCAGTCCTCCCTGACCCAGTCACCCTCGGCCTCCGCCATCTGTGATCCCTCCGTCCCCGCTGAAGCGGCGACCTCAGCACTTACCTAATCCTCCCCGGGACGCCCAGCTCAGCGGAGAGGCGAGGGGTGGTGGCCACAGGCAGGAGGACCGGGCGGGGGAACCCCCAGGCCTGGGGTGACGGGCGGCGGGTCCGACCCCAGGTCCGCCCTCCCGGTTCGCTCCGCACCGCCCGCAGCCCCGAGCGCCCGCTCCGCCCGCGGGGCTGGGAGGCAGGGCAGGACCCTCTGCGGGGGGTGGGGTCCCGGCGAGCCGCCTCGCGGATCCGTGATGCTCCAGCGCCTCCGCCCCCCGCCCCCGCCGGCACCGCCCACAGAGCTCCGATTGGCTGCCGGGCCCAGATCCCGCCCGGCATTGGTCGGCTCGCCTGTCGCTCGGATAAGGCTCCGCCCCCAGCGGGAGCCGGGCGGTCGTTCTTGGACACCACCCTTCACTCCCGGGGCCGCAGCAGGCGTCCCGCGGGCACCGTGGCCTTCTTGGGCCGGACCTCGGGCCCTGGGCCAGTCCGGCTCCACCTCCACCTCCGCCGGGTCAGACCCGCGCTCCCACCCGCAGGCGGGCGCAGCGCGTGGGGAGAGGGTGGTATTACTATCGGAGTGCAAGTGTTGGGCACCCGACCCAGCCAGCCAACCTATACCCCTCACAAGAGCCTCCATCGAGGGCGCCATCAGCTCAGCTCAGGGAGAGGCCTCCACATACCGTCTTTTCTTACAGTTATTTTTATTGATTTCGGAGAGGGAGGGAGAGGGAGAGAGTTAGAAACATCAATGATGAGAGAAAAGCATGGATCAGCTGCCTCCTGCACGCCCCACACTGGGGATCCAGCCCGCAACCCTGACCAGGAATCGAACCGTGACCTCCTGGCTCATAGGTCAACGCTCAACCACGGAGCTACTCCGGCCGGCCTTCAGATACCTTCTAATCCTCAGGTTCTCCAAGGAATTTATGGGGGAATCATCGAAGTAATTTGTTACAAATATTGATTCCCTGCGGCTGGCTCCCCGGGTCCGGGACGGAGCCCGGGGAACTGCATGTTCAATAGTTTGGTGAACAGATTCTGGGGAGGGAGGGGGGTGTTGGCAGGACACACTCTGCGGACACTGCCATGAGTTTTACAGGAGCCACTGAGGCCCGTGGACAAAGCCTTACGACGCGGTTCCAGCCCTGGCCTCCTGCGCGCGGTTTCTAGTCCCCGGCTTCCAACTCTAAAGCGGGAGCGAGAGGAACTAGGGCCGCCCTGGGGTTCAGTCGCCACCTGCCCCCGCCCCCCGCATGGCTCGGGCCACTCCCTCGCCAGGTCCCGGCCTGGGTCCAGGGTCCCGCCCTCCAAATTGGTACCCGCCTCAGCACTGGGACCCGCACAGGTGCAGCTCTATCTGCCCGGAGGCTCTGCTAGACCACGCCCCTGGACTTAGCACCAACTCTCGAACCCAGGACCGGCTGATGACACGCCTCCTTTCGGACTGGCTACCTACCGCCGGGCCCGGTACCCAAACGCCAGCTCGGGGCAGTCACCGCGGGCTGGAGCCGTGTTTCCGGGAGATCGGCCCCCCACGGAGCAGCCCCACCCACAGCCGTGCACTTTCCCGCTCGGGCGCCTGCGGGTGCAGTGGGAGTGGGGTTCACAGCCTCTCCCACGGCCCGCGGGGGACTCTCGGGTGCTACTCAGTGGCGCTAGGAACCCTGGAGCTGGGCGACGGGATCCGCCCGAGCCCTTTTCTCCGCTGCGCCGACCCGGAAGCCGGGCGTCCGAGGGCCCTCACCGCGGGCCCGCACTTCCGGGGGCCGGGCCCTGCGCCTTCTCTCCCGGCCGGCGGGCGGGTCGGGTAGTCCTTCGGGTAGGTAGGCGCTAGAGGTGGGGATCGGGAGGACTGCAGCACCTCGGAGAACCTCACCCCCCCAAACCCCCGTGTGCATGATGGGAAATGGGCTGCGGGAGGCGACTTTGCCGTGGAGGTGCGGGAGCGAGGGGGAAGCTGCGCGCCTGGCTTCAGGCCCCGCGGCTCTCGGTGGGCAGAGGCCGGAGGCCCTGGGTTTGTGTCTTGCCCGGGACAGCTCTTAGCTGGTGACTTTGGGCCAGTCGCCCCCTCGCGGAGCCTCCTTCCCCTCTGCTTGCTCTGAAGATGCCACCTAGGAAAGGCTCGATGGAGCTGGTGGGGACCGTGGCCTGTGTGAAAGGGAAGGGCATCACTGAAAACCTTCGGTAAAATGTTTGTGCTAACTTAGGTGTAAAATGAGCAAAAACTGTCAACATGTTAGCTGGCGAGTTACGCCACCATTTAGGGTTATGGGTGGTTAAGTTGGGGGGAGTGGCATTTCAGTGTCCAAATCGATGACAATCCAGGCAAAATATCAACAGCAGGACCCAGGCAAAGGCAGCCCCCCCCCCCGTAATATTACTTCAGAGCGTGTAACGTCGAGTCCCTTCTGACTGTTGAGCTGCCTCCCAGACCCTTGACATTCACGGACTAACACGCTGCTCGTCATAAAACTGGTGTTGTTTCCCCCATTTTATGGACAAGGAAACCGAGACCCGGAAATGACGATCTTCCCCAAGGCCGCCTACTCTGGGTCACACAGATTTGTCCAACACCCACGCCTGGGCCCTGACCCATTTATCAGCAGGGACTGAGCTATGGGTTCAACCCACCTCCGCTAAAAGCGTGAAGGACACATACTGGCCAGGACCAGAAGGACCGAATAGGTGGGTGAGGGTCTAAAACCGAGTCGCGGAGGTGACAGCGCCAGAGCGTGCCCTCGCCCAGCTGCTGGTCGGAGGGAGCGGGCCCCGGGAGCTCGGCGGCTGGACTGGTTCTCCTTCCTTCCGCCAGGTGGGCAGCACGTCTGAAGGCCAGAGCCTGTGACCTCTGCCTCTCCCCGAGCCGGGGCCAGTGACCATCCTCGGCAGCCGACATCACAAGGAACGTGGGGGCTGGGGAGTGCTCAGGGAGCCGTCCCCGGAGACATGGAGCTTTGGGGTGGAGTGCTGCGGGCCCTCCTGTCTGGCCCCGGGAGGAGGGGAGGCACTCTGGGCCGGGCCTTCAGTTCCCGGCGACCCCGTCTGCCTCAGGCTGGGTGGAGTGCCACAGAGCTGGTCAGCCAGTGGGCGGCGGTCTTTGAGAAGAGGGGCGTCCCGGAGCCCCGGGAGTCCAGTGAGTACATCGTGGCTCATGTCCTTGGAGCCAAAACAGTTAAGTGCAGTGATGTCCAGTGGAGGGAGCCAGAACACCTTGGGGAAGAGGGGGCTGGGGGGAAGGGGTCCTGGGGGAGGGGACTTGCAGGCTTTTCTGCCCCCCTGAGAGTGCTGATCTGAGGGTGACGCCATTTTTCTGGAGGAATGCCTTAGGCAGATACTTATTCATCCATCCAGCAAACTATTATAACATGTGCCGGGCTCGGTGGCCAGGGATGGCCAGGTGGCCAGTGTTGGGCCCATAGGCCTTGTCCACCTACGAAACCTGGGCCAGGGCCTCTGGACCAGGAGAGCCAGCCACTCACCTTCCCCGTGGGACAGTTTCAGAGCCTGAGGCCAGCACTTCGGTCGAAGCCCCTGACCCCTTGGCAACTTCGGTGCATCCAGGAGCTGAGCAGCCGCCGACTGCAGAGGTGAGCACCCGTGGGCTGGCCCCGAGGGCTCCGCCCAGCGCCACCAAGTCCATGATCAGGGAGGAGGAAAGTGTCCAAGGGCTAGGGAGGTGTTTGGGGTGAGGGAGTGATGAGAGGGGGGTCAGGGTAATAAATAGGAAGAAGGTAGGGAGGGAAGGCCTTGGCTAGGATCCCGGGGCCCAGGAGACGTGACCCTACCTTACACTTTCGGCCGGAAGTGTGATCTGTCCCTGACCCCGGCGTGTCCTCTCGGTCCAGGTCTGCTCTCTAATCCCCGCCCCTCTGCAGGATGCCTGTGCAGTACATCCTTGGCGAGTGGGACTTTCACGGGCTCAGTCTGAAGATGGCACCCCCAGTGTTCATCCCTCGGCCTGAGACAGAGGTAAGTGTGCCCACCCCCATAGCCCCCATAGGGAGGAGTGTGGGGTTCAGAGCACTTGTCTTGCCCCAGACTTCCTCCAGAGGGCGCTGGGACCCCATGGCCGCTATCCTTCCCGGCAGCGAGCGCCCTTCCAAGCCGCTGTGTCCTGGCTGGTTGGGTAGATGGGCCCAGAGGACCGTCTCCCGCTGGCTTCCTTGACTGTCCTTATATCCCAGCCATCGCCCCAGCCACCAGGGCTTGCAGTGGCTCCGGGAACCCCAGAGTGCTGCCTACCAAGTGCCTCTCCTGTGCCTGTCATTCCCCTCGGAGTTGTCCCTCGGGCCAGTGGCCTCCCCAACCCATAGGAAACAGATGTCCTCGTCCTCAGGAGGCGGAGACAGTGGGGAGGCTCTCGCCGGGGGTCTGGGGCCTGGTACAGCCGTGTGACCCCAGGCAGGTCACCGCCTCCTCTGGGCCCAGATGATGAGCGGGTTGGGTCTCCAGACGAGGTCCTTTTAGACTTACTATCTGGTGAGGTGATCACCTCTGTCCCTCAAGTCGGTAGGACGGGGGAGCGGGGCCCCAGCAGGGTCGCTTGGCCAGGCACCCCGATCCAGGATGTTCCTGTGACTCTTCTTGGGCTCCCCTCTGTCCTCATGGGTGGCAGAGCTGGAACCAGGGAAGAGCAGGGGCTGGGGCTGGGGGGGCAGGTGGGGAAGCCAGAGGGTGCCAAGTTCTGAGAAGGGGGTGTTTCTAGAAACACAAACATTCCTGGGACAGACCAGGCCTTGTCTGCCTCCTCAGCTGGGGACCCAGGGCCCCTCCTCACCTCCTCAGCCTCTCTCCCCAAGCCCAGAAATCCTCTCCCCCCACGCCATGCATTGAGGAGGCCAGGTCCTCCCCTCACTGCCCAGTGTCAGGGCAGGGACAGAGGAATCTCAGACCTTGCTGAAGTCACAAGGCTGCTGAGGGCTGGCAGAATAGGGGAGTGGGAAGAAGCGGGTAGCGTGGGGCAGCACTCAGGCACCCTGACTCCCCAGTCAGGGCCCCATAAATTCCATGGGCCTGTCCCACATGGGACTGGCTGAGCCGGGAAGGGGTGCTGAGGCAGAGTAGGGTGTGGCCTGCTACCTGCAGGCTTTTGGGAGGCCCTGTGGCCAGGAGGTCACTCATGGTTCCCTGAAGCTGCCTTGCAAGGGTCAGGGTCTGGGAGGGAAGCTTTCATGATGACCTCTGAGTCTCCTTAGGCTTGACCTGGCCCCAGTCATGTCCTCGCAGGTCTGAGTGTAGACTTCCGGCTCCACCGTGGCCCCCCTTTCCTGGCTGGGTCTGGGCCAGAGAGCAGTTCTGTGCAGCGGGAGGGGGAGAGGAGGGGGGCTGTGGTTGGGAGCCCGAGTCCTTGCCTCACTGTACAGACATTTCTCAGAACTTGCTGAGTTCACCCCAGTGTGAAGCCACATCGGGGGGTGCCTTACCAAGAACTTGAGAGGACGTGGCCTGTGGCAGGCAGTGGGGAGCACGGGTACATGCGCGGGATCGCGGCGCTTGCATTCTCTCCGTCCATGGAGGGTGGTTTCTGATAAGGGGGGCAGAAGTCTGAGATGCCAAGTGGTAGGCGTGTGGCCTGACAGGTCGGGTTTTCCCTGGGGTGGGAGGCGGCTTGGGCTGGCCTGTGGGGTGTACAGTGAGACGCCCAGGCTGAGTGCAGCCGCTCCCGCCCGGCCTGGGTGTGAGGCTCTGCGGGGTGTGGGAGGCTTGGTGCCTTTTCTGTGATTGACTTGAGGGAGGCAGTGCGCCGTCCTGGGACGCCCCACAGGGACGTGATCCTAGCAGGGGTGCTCGTGGCGCCAGGTCCTGCTGAGGCCCGGGCCAGCCTCTTGAGGGGGGTGGGGTCCTATGGAGGCAGTGGCTCCAGGCAGAGCCGACAGCTGCCTGCTCCCCGTCTCCGTCCTGCGTGCCCCCCTCTGCCCGCACCCCACTCTGTCCTCGTTCACCGGGGAAAGGCGCCCTGGGCCTGTGACCGGCTGGGCTCTCAGCCTCCCCCCAGAGCCTCCTTCCCACTAAGGGAGGCCCTTCACCGGGTCAGGAAGAGAGAGTGTCGGGGCTCCCTGGGTGTGGTCTCCCCCCCACCCCGCTCCCCCGGTGGTTCCACAGCCAGAGGACCCTCCTGTGGTCTGTGTGAGAGAGAGGCAGGGGGCACAGTCAGCCTCCCGGCTGCTCGGGGTGGCCATTCACATTGTGGCGTGTCTGAGGTTGGGGTGTCTGTGAAGTGGTGGCCGGTGTGGTTGGCTGAGGGGTCATTCTCCAGCCAGAGCAGGTCTGTCTGCGGCCAGGAAACCCAGAGAGCCTCACACCCTGACAGCCTCGGCCTCCCACCAGCCGCTCGGCGCACGGCCTCGCCACCGAGACCACAGGCCCCGGCCACAGCCCCAGCCCCAGCTGCTCGCTCGGTGCCAGTCCCAGCGCTGTGGGCCCAGCTTGCTGCCGGCACCCAAGTCTCCGCAGGGCTTGGCACAGGCCGGGGCGCCGAGGGGAGCCCCTCTGCTGGAGCCAGGTCATCTCCCCCGTAAGCATAGCTCGTTCGGTGCAGCGGGGCTTAGGACAGGAAAGGCGGGCTCGCCAGCCAGGCTCTGCTGCCTCGGACTGGCTACCCTGGGGCAGGTGACCGCTGCTCCTGGGGTGGGTTCCCAGCCGGAGGCTTGGTCTCTGTGCCAAGACCCCGAGGGGCCGGGCTGACCCCCCTCTGATCCAGACCGCTCTGCCTCGCAGGAGCTGGTTGAGTGGGTGCTGGAGGAGGTGGCCCAGAATCCCTGTGCGGTGGGAGCCCAAGGCGGCCCCCTCATCCTGGAGGTGGGCTGTGGGTCGGGAGCCATCTCCCTCAGCCTGCTGAGCCAGCTGCCCCAGGTGAGTGTCCCCCAGCACCCCTCCCCACCCCAGGAGACTGGCTGGCACTCACCGGCCCTGCCCCCGTCTCTGCTAGAAGCACTGGAGGGGCAGCTGCCAGCCTTAGGGCTGCCCAGCCCGCCGTGGTCACAGCCTCCACCTCCCATGCCTTCTGTCTGGCCGGACCCTGGAGCGGGGAGGGGAGAGGTGTGGGTATTCCCTCCTTTTCTGGCCGGGTTTGGTGAGGCTTCGGTCCCCGGGCCTGGCCTCTCCCAGCACCTGCCTCCCATGTGCCCTTCACTGTTTCTTGGGGCAGAGCCGAGTCATCGCTGTGGATAAGGCAGGAGCCGCCATCTCCCTGGCCCGTGAGAACGCTCAGAGGTAGGCGGGCTGGGGGACCGGAAGGTCAGGGTGCGGGGCATCGGGCTCGGGCCTGGTCTCGGCCCCTGTTCAGGTAACAAACCCACCGACGTCCCCTCCCGAGAAGGGGGAGGCACTGGGGCAGCCCGCTGGCTCCCAGGGGGTACAGTGGATCGTGGGCCCCGGGTGTCTCCCAGTCCGGGCAGGGCTTTCCTCCCAGGCCTTGTAGCCAAGGGCAGGCGTCCGCCCTGTGCTCACGCCTTCCCATCTCTCCAGGCTTCAGCTGCAGGACAGGATTCGGATCGCCCCCCTCGATGTGACCTTAGGTACCTTCCCCACCCATCTTCCCTGGGTGGGGTCCTGCTGGTGGATGAGGCAGTCTGCAGAGCTGGGGGAGGCTTCCCAACACTATTCACACACACACACACACAAATGCATGTACACACATGCACACACATGCATACACTCATGCACACAAGGGATATCAGACCAATCCTTGCCTGTTGCCTCCTGGGCTGACCTGACCGTGGAGGGGACCAGCCCTGGGGTTTTTCTTATCTTCTAAATCCCTAATGTTATCTAGCGCTTGTGTTGTTGTCAAGAGATAAGCAGAAGCTCAAGAGAAATCCTTTTAGACCGGAATACTTGGGTGCCCCTCTGTCGCCCCTGGCCCAGGCACCGCAGGCTGGGGGCTGGGCACTGACCTGCAAGCCTGGCTTATCAGATGCAGAGATAGGCTCAGGGAGAGGGCTGACCGAGGGGCATGGTGGTGGGCGGGCTCCACTCTCACCTCCCACTCTGCTGTGTTCCCCGGACCACAGAGGACAGCTGTGCACACCTTCTGTCCTGGGGCCCCGTGGACCTGCTCGTCAGCAACCCTCCCTACGTCTTCCGCCAGGACATGGAGCAGCTGGCCCCTGAGATCCGCAGGTGCGGGGTGGGGGCCGGGGCCGGCCTGGGGGCGAGCGGGATGGGTCTGCCCTGGAGGACCACCGTGGGGGGTGGGGGATGGAGGAGAGGCTGAAAGGTGCCGGCGGTGGAAGAGAGCTCACTCCACAGCCCGCAGACCCTCTTGGGTTTGGCTTCTGCCTTCCTGAAGGCCCCTGGCCTCTGAGCCTCAGTTTCCTGCCTCTGAAAGGGGTGGCCGAGCTGTGCAGGCCATGGAGGGCTCGGCGGTGACACAGTGCAGGGTCAGACAGCACAGAATGCATCGAAGGTGCTCGTTTCACAGAAGACTGAGGCCCAGAGGGGGAAGGCGCCTTGTCCAAGGTCATGGGGGACTTAGCAGGAAAGCTGAGACCAAAGCTACTTGCGGCTTTGCATTGAGCCATCCTGCTCTCCAATGGGCTGAGAGCCGGGGGCAGCCCAAGAGCCCCCACACGGGCAGCGGCAGTGGGTCAGGGTGCTGGCTCCCAGGGTGGGCAGGGCCAGCCCCAGGCCTCCCCAGACCCAGAATAGTTGCAGCCTGTTGTGGGGAGACAGGCTCATGCCCGGGGCACTGCCTGGTGTGCGCTGCCTGTAGGACATCGGGGAGCTGGAGCTGCCGGCATCTGGGGCCCCTCCTCTGGGCCTTCAGACGTTGCTCTCAGCCCAGCGTGTAGGTGCACGGGCCCCTTCGTGAACGCTCTGCTCAGCTCTTGCACACTTTCCCCGCACTCCTGTCCGCTCTCACCTCCCTGCTCCCCTCAGCTACGAAGACCCAGCAGCCCTGGATGGCGGGGAGAAGGGCATGGACATCATCCTGCACCTCCTGGCCCTGGCCCCACGGCTCCTAAAGGACTCTGGGTAGGGAGGGGACGGGTCCCTGGGTTAGCGGGTCCTGTGCTAACCATGAATCCTGCCCGGCTGAGCTGGCCCTTTTCTCCCCATAGAAGCCTCTTCCTAGAAGTGGACCCCAGACACCCCGAGCTGGTCGGCAGCTGGCTTCAGAGCCAGCCGGGCCTGTCCCTCGAGCTTGTGGCTGTGCGCAGGGACTTCTGTGGGAGGTGAGGCGCCCCTCCCCCAGCCCCACAGCCGCTGGTCCTTCCCCGGGCCCATCGGCTCCGGCAGCGTGCTGTTCCCACTCCCTGCTCCTCCCCGGGCCCAGGCAGTGACTGGCCCCTTGTTGTTGTGCCCTAGGCCCCGGTTCCTGCATATCCGGAGGTCTGGGCCGCAGGGTGCCTGCCCTGTGGACGCCTGGCCAGTGCCCCAGCCTGCCGGAGCGCCCGGATGACACGTCCTCCAGGACTGCTCCCTGGAGAGGGTCGCCTTCCAACGCCGGTGCTGGCGCATTCCCGCGGCTCTGGGCGCCCTGCTCTCCGTTTCAGGAGGCTTGGGCAAAAGGAAGGGTAGGGGTGCCTTCCTTCACAGGCAGCAGAGAGCAAGGGCACCCCCAGTCCGGCTCCGGAGCTGAGGGACCCAGGTGCCCAGGCTGGCTCGGTCCCACCGGCAAGGCCAGAGCAGCGGCTTAGCGTCTCTGGGGGAACAGCTGGGGAGCGGGGAGAGCTGGCCAATAAAGTGTCACGGAGCGGACATGGCGGCCTGACGTTTGTTACCAGGGTCTGTGGGTCCCTGACCCCTCGCCCAGCAGGGTGGCATGGGAGGCGGTGTGGACGGCGGCACCCAGGTGTTCCTGCCTCGCATGCCGGCTTGGCACTGAGCGCTCTTTCCGAGGGTTGGCTCGGCCCTCCACCTGGCCGAGCTCCCGCACTTCCCTGCAGACCCCAGTGTGACCTCCCCCCAGCTCTGGTCTGTGCAGACCCCGGTGTGACCTCCCCCCAGCTCTGGTCTGTGCAGACCCCGGTGTGACCTCCCCCAGCTCTGGTCTGTGCAGACCCCGGTGTGACCTCCCCCCAGCTCTGGTCTGTGCAGACCCCGGTGTGACCTCCCCCAGCTCTGGTCTGTGCAGACCCCGGTGTGACCTCCCCCAGCTCTGGTCTGTGCAGACCCCGGTGTGACCTCCCCCCAGCTCTGGTCTGTGCAGACCCCGGTGTGACCTCCCCCAGCTCTGGTCTGTGCAGACCCCGGTGTGACCTCCCCCAGCTCTGGTCTGTGCAGACCCCGGTGTGACCTCCCCCCGCACTTCCCTGCAGACCCCGGTGTGACCTCCCCCCGCACTTCCCTGCAGACCCCGGTGTGACCTCCCCCCGCACTTCCCTGCAGACCCCGGTGTGACCTCCCCCCCCACTTCCCTGCAGACCCCGGTGTGACCTCCCCCCGCACTTCCCTGGAGACCCCGGTGTGACCTCCCCCCGCACTTCCCTGCAGACCCCGGTGTGACCTCCCCCTGCACTTCCCTGCAGACCCCGGTGTGACCTCCCCCCGCACTTCCCTGCAGACCCCGGTGTGACCTCCCCAGCTCTGGCCTGTGCAGACTCGTGGCTGCCAGGAGGCCTGGAGCCCAGCGCTGTCCACTGTGACGGGGACCTGTGGGTTGGCAGGTGCTGGTGGGGTTCGTATCAGGGGGTTCAGAGGGACTTGGCAGCCAGGCCGGCTCATCCCATCACACTCCCCTCCCTCCCTCCCAGTGCCTGCAAGGGCCTGGCCGCTGGTGCCCGTGGCGGGTGGGCAGCATTCTCCGGGAGCAGGGTGCTGGGTTCTGGGATGGTCTTGCAGTGGGACCTTGGGTGGCAACTTGGAGACCGGCTCTTCTGGTTCCAGGGCCAGAGCCAGGGCGGCCTCCCTTTACTCCGTCAGCAGGTGGAGTGTGTAGCTGGCATCCGACTGCCCACTCCCTGGGCAGGGTCTCCACTTCATGGCTGTTCCGGAAGGAACCTGGGGAGGCTGGGCGGGCACAGTCGAGCGAGGCTCTGGCCTCCTGTGCCCCTGTGCTGCGCCTCTGCCCGCCGGGTCCTCACCGCCCTGCCTTCCCCTCCTCCTGTGCGCTGGCTTCCCTGACCAGCAGTCGGTGTCCCCTGTCCCCCGGCTGGGGCCACACCTCGGCTGGTGCTGGCTCCGGAAGCTCGCGCTCCGGGCCACAGGCCCATCGCCGAGGGGCGGGAAGGCCTTGGCAAGCGTGGCCCCCAGGCACACTGATGAGATGGCAGCTGGGACCCTGAGGTCGCTGGAGCAGGAGCCACCCTTGGGGACAGCGTCCTTCCCAGAAACCGAAAGGCTTGACCCCCTGGGAAAGAGGCCCAGCCAAGTGGACGGGCAGGGCGGGGCCTCCAGCCGCAGCCGCTGGCCCAGGGGGCCTGGACGTGGAGCTCCATGTCGGAGCCACGCCGGCCTGGGGGCGGGTCCCGGCCTCCGCCCCTCGCCAGCATGTGACCTTGGGCAGATGCCTTCACCGCCCTCAGCCTTGGCTCCCGAGCCTGAGAAATGGCCCACGCGCTGTATCTCCCGGGGCGGCAGTGAGCCTGGGACGCCCTCTCACTGGTGTTGTTTCCACCGCGTGCTTCGGAGGGAGCAGGGGGGTCCTGCGTCCTTGGGCACCTGTCTGTCTGGCGCTTGGCACCGACCAGCAGGCAGAGACGCAGAACTGCAGGGAGAGGAGGCGGAGTTTCAGTCTTGGGTTCAACTTCTCTTCACCTCTGGAGCTGGAGCCACAAGAAGCTGGCAGCCTGGCAGTGGGTCGCCCCTCAGCCCCTCTCCCTCCTCACCAGGGTGCAGCGCCGTGAGGTCCAGGCCAGAGCAGCCAGTGGCTCCAGCCAGGGAAAGCAGGCTCACCCGCCCCTCTCCCTCCTTCCTGGAGCCGGAGCCAGAGACGCTGCCTCCTTTTGCCCTGGAGGCGGGACAGAGGAGGACACGGGGCTGAGGTGGCCCCTGAGAGACGCCCTCGCAGAGCTCCGTGTGGGCAGAGGGCGCCGGGGTCTGATGGGGTGCTCGGGCGACAGGTCTGTCCCCTCTGACGGCTGGGCACACAGACCGCCTCCCAGTTGGGTGTCGCCCGGCTGCCCCTGGGTTTCTCCGCGGGACGCGTCTGGTTGCTGCTCTCACCCACTCCCACCTGGGCCGAGGGCCGGAACTCCCCATCCCTGCCCGAACCCCGGCCGGCTCCCGTGACCGCGACCGCACGTGGGGTCGGTGGCCTGGTGGAGGAAGAGGCGCTGGGAAAGGCCCGGGCCCGCCCCAGGCCCTCGGCGCTCTGAGCAAGCTCCCGGCTGACCAGGGCCCGCCCGGCCGGGCTCAGGCCACCGCAGCCCTGGCGTGTCCATCCCTGGCCACTTGTGGATTCTTTTTGTTTGTTTTGTTAATCGTCACCTGAGGACATTTTTCCGTTGATTTTTTTAAAGAGCGTGGAAGGGGGGCTGGTGAGAGAGAGGGAGAGGGAGAGGGACATCAGTTGGTTGCCTCCCACACTCGCCCCAGCAGGAGCTGGGATCAAACCTGCAACCCACATACGTGCCCGTGACCAGGAGTCAAACCGTGAACCTCTGCGCACAGGCTGACGTTCTAACTGTTTATCACGCTGGCCCGGCCACTTCTGGACTCTCCTCTGCTGTCCCAGACGGAGCCTTACTGCGGGCTGCATATCCTCCCTCCCCCCCTCCCTCCCTTCCCCCCTCCCCCCCTCCCTCCGCCGGCCCAGGCGGCTGGCAGCAGCGCCCTTGCCCCCACTGCCACCTGAATCACACCCCTCAGGCTCGGCCACCAGCAGCCTCCTGGGGCGCCGCCTGACCTCTGTTCTCCCGCCAGCCCCTGGCCCAAGCTTCGCCAGCACCGCGGGTGTCGCCGGCTTCGGAAACCTGGCTGTCTCCTCTGGGGCTCCACGGGGCCTGGCACACCCCACGCTCAGTGTGTGTCACACCGGAACGCCGGCAGTGTGTGCGTTTTCTAGAACGAGCTGGAACTTTCCATGGGGCTCATCTCTGACCCCAGCAGCTCTCACACAGTCCAGTCAGAGGGAGCGGAGGCCACGAAGGCCTGGCCACTCCAGGACCGAGTGCGCCTGCTGTCTGCGCGGGGCCTCGCCGGGAGCACGGGCTGTCCTTGGCGTCCACAGGGGCGGCGCCGGGCTTCCTGGAGCGCTGGGCCCAGCCAGCCTCCGGCCAGTGTGTTGGCCAGAACAGAGGCCTGATCGTCCCTCCTGGCCCCTCGGTTCTGGACCAGCCCTCTGGACGGGGCCTGGGACTGGCGAAGCAGCCCTGCCGCTCCTGCGGCCCCCACGGTGCCCACATTCCAATCTCCACGCCCGTGAGTGTGGCCTCCACCACAAAAGGACCTGGAGGTGGGCAATGATCCCGGACTGTTCGGGGGCTCGGTGTGACCACAAGTCCCGGGAGAGGGAGGGAGGGTCAGAGCGTTCGGGGGCTCGGTGTGACCACAAGTCCTGGGAGAGGGAGGGAGGGTCAGAGCGGGAGGAGATGTGAGGGTGGGATGGGCTGGAGGAGAGGCCGTGGATGGAGCGCGTCTCCAGGTGCCGGGAAAGACGGGACGGGTTCTCCCCGGAGCCTCCAGAAAGGATGCAGGCCTGCGCCCCTGACTGCAGCCGCTGACCGGACTCGGTCCTCCTCCAGCGCCTCGAGGGGATAACCGCGTGCTGTGCGCAGCCGCACCTGCTGGCGACTCGTGACAGCCGCGGAGGAAACCGACGCCCCCTGTGGCCCGGAGTGCCGCGCTGCTGCAGCCAATGCAGGAGGCGGACGTGGCTCTGGAGTGGGAACGAGTGGGCGGCGGCTGGAAGAGTTTCGAGGTGCAGGATAGGCGCCTCGAACACTTCTCCTCCGAGAGGCAAGACGGGGGCGTGGGGGGTGACCCTCCGCAACCTGGACACGAGCTGCCAGGCCCCGCCCCGGATGTCTGACCTGGGGCAGCATTGCGCAATTCTTGGAGTGAGACAACGGGAAGGCGGCGGGGGTGGGCCCCGGAGAGGCCGGCCTGGGGGTCACCCGCACCTTCAGAGACTCTCAGAGCCTGGACGCAAGCTGGTCCCGGCCCCCCGGAGCCATGTGGCTGGCCCAGCCCCCCTGGGCATGGAGGGTGAGCAGGTGCCACAGCTGAGCTGACGGACCTGCCCCTCCGTGTGAGCTGGGGCGGGTCTGGCTCCTTCCAGCCACCAGGAGGGTCAGCCCCTGCTGCAGGCCTGCACTGGGCTGAGCGGCTGGGATAGAACTGGGTCACTCCTGGGATTCTCAGCCTCATGGTCCCCAAAGCGCAAGTGGCCAACTGGAACCTTAGACCCTGCCCCATCCAGGCTGGGACCAGGACCCCACTCCACATGAGGGGACCTCAGGGGCTTGAGAGTGTGGGGTGCCCTCAGGACATCCCAGAGGCAGGGGCAGGCCAGGGAGGGGGCCTGGAGTCAGATGTGACCACGTGGGGACAGCCCAGAGGCAGCCCGGGAGGTGGGGTGGGAGGGCCTCTCCCAGGCCTGGACCGTCCGAGCAGGAAGCAGGCCTCCGCGGACAAGCTGGAGCCAGGGCCGCGCACTCTGCACGAACCTCTGCCCGCCCGCAGGGCGCCTTCCTCGGCCACTAGACAGAGGAAGAGACTGAGTTGCCCAACGGCACACACCCAGGCGGTGGCCATGTTGGGGTTTGAGCCCCTCTGACAACCCAGCGGGAAGGGGGTGAGCAGGCCACAAGGCTGAGGCCACTGCAGCCCGGGGCTCAATTCCCAGGGGGCCTCCACCCCCAGGCCCCCGGAGCCCACCTGGCTTCCAGGGCAAAGGGGCCAGTGGCGAATCCGAAAGCACCTGACGTGAAGCAGAGCGAGCGTCCTCCCCTCCCAGCTGCCCCGGGGCACCGACCTCTCCCAGGCCCAGCAGAGGGGCGGGCAGAGCCCTGGCGGGAGGCTCTGAGGAGCTCCGCATGTGGGTGGCACTGGCAGAGCCCAGCTCCAGCTCTCAGCTGGCGGGTGTCGGAAGCCGCCCATTGTCCTCACTAGCAGAGAGGCGTGGGCAAGGAACCCGGAAGGCTGGCCAACCTTGGAGCTCTGAAAGGTCAGAGCCAACCACCCACTGTTTATTTATTTATTTTTTAATATATTTTATTGATTTTTCACAGAAAAGAGGAAGGGAGAGGGATAGAGAGTTAGAAACATCCATGAGAGAGAAACATCGATCAGCTGCCTCCTGCACACCTCCCACTGGGGATGTGCCCACAACCAAAGTACATGCCCTTAACCGGAATCGAACCCGGGACCCTTCAGTCCGCAGGGCGAAGCTCTATCCACTGAGCCAAACCAGTTTCGGTCAACCACTGTCTAGTTGAGACAATGGTAGCTAAAGCGACTTCCACCTTTTAGTTTTATGTAAATCCTTGCTGATTGGCTGTTATTGGAATTGCCTGCCTAAGGGCTATGGGTGGATCCCATAGTCTTAATAAAAGGGATCGAGAGGCCAGAGCGGGGTGGAGTCCTTCCCCTTGAGTTGGGCTCCCGCCTGGTCCCCAGTATTTCCAAATTAATATTTTCTAGTCTCTTTCATTTGTGTGCGGCCTCCTCCAGAGCCCGAACCCTGAACCTGAACCCTGAACCTCGCGGGACGTGGGGGGGGACCTCGCAGACGAGTGGTGAGGTGAGTCCCATCTCGCACGCAGCGGGGCCGGAAGCCCGCAGGTCCTGTGGGGGGGGGGGTGCTCCAGGTGCCCAGGCCGGGAGGCGCCCACACCCTCGGAAGGCGCTCCTCTGCCCGGAGCTGACAGCGCCCCCTCGGCCTGCGCAGAAAGCGGCCCTTCCAACCCGCCCGGCCCAGGGACCTGGAGTTCGCTCTTTCTTTTTTCTTTTTTAAAATTGTATTTTTATTGGCTTCAGACAGGAAGGGAGAGGGAGAGAGAGAAACATCAGTGATGAGAGAATCGTGGATCGGCTGCCTCCTACACGCCCCCCACTGGGGATCAAGCCCGCAACCCGGGCCTGTGCCCTGACCGGGATTAGAAGCGTGACCTCCTGGTTCATAGGTCGGTGCTCAGCCCCTGAGCCACGCCGGCCGGGCTGGATTCTGCTCTTGCAAAGTGAGTTTCCTGTGGAACTCAGATATGTGTTTAAAAAAAAAAAAAGATAAAAGCAGCATCTTAAACGTAAATGCATTTCCTAAGTTCCAGTCCTCAGCACTCGCTTGGCGGAAGTGGCTCAGGGAGAGCAGCGGTGCGCGCTGGGCGGGGACCTCGGTCTCAGGTCACCCGGCGGCTCCTGCTGGAGGCAGCATGTCCGGAGGCCTCCCTGCGCCCCTCTCTCCACAGGGGTCGTGGGGAGCTTTAGTTCAAGCTCTGGACACGCTGGAGGACCGATGCGGCCTGATCGGGTGGTGTGCCCCTTCGAGTCTGTGTGTGGTGTTTTCACCTGGGCTTTTCTCAGCAGTTAAGTATATGAACGAAGAAGAGAGAGCGAGACAGGAAGAAAGGAGGGAGGGGAGGGCAGGGCAGGGCAGCGGGGGAGAAGGCACTTCTGTGGGGCATCTGAGGATGCCCTCCCTCAGGTCCTTGGTGCAGGTAGCCTCTGCCTCTCCCAGGAAGCCCGCCCTGACTGCTCCATCCCCACGCATCCTGGAGGTTCCCAGGGTCTCCTCTCACCCAGAGGCGTGGCCCAGCGAGCGAGTCTGGGCCGAAGGCTCCTGGAAAGTCTGAGTTCCAGACCCACTCCTGGCTCTGGTGCGGACCGTCGGGCACCCAGCGCTGGTCTGGGGCCGGGAAGAAGTCCCCGTGCAGAGGACAGGGACGAGGGGCTCCGTGGGGCCTGGGGAGCCGGCGCCCTGAGAGCCGGGCTTGCTGCGGTTCCAGTGCCTTCCTTTCTGGGAACTTGCTGTGCTCTGGAAAAGAGAAGCAAAGCCCCAGGGCCCGCGCCGGCCCGCCCCCCCTTCCTGTCTTCCTTCCGCTGAGTCACCGCCAGGAGCCCAGCACCTCGCCTCCTCTGGGGCCGGGTGGGGCGGGTTCAGGGTCACACGAGGACAGGCATCGGGGACCAGCCCGACACCCGACACCCTCGCTGAGGGGCCTCCCCAGTGACTGAGGTCCTCTTTCCCCTTCATCCCTGCCCTTCACTCCCCACAGCACTGAGCACGGGCTGTAAGCCAGGCGGGAGGGGGTGGGGGTGGGGGGAAGAGGTGGGGGGGATTCAGATGGGGCCTGGCCCATGAGGAACGCATGGACCCGGACGGGGCACCTGCTCAGGCCTCTAAGGAGTGACTGGGTTAGGCTGGGTCCTCAGCAGTGGGAGGGTCCCCCTTGCTACCCCCCTCTGCTCACCCACCTGCTACACATAACATGGGCCCCTGAAGCCCTAGGCTGGGGGTGGAGGGTCCTTTGAGGCTGAAACAGTGGGAGCCACACCCAGGCCAGCCCAGACCTCAGACTCTGCCATTCCCCCCACTCCCCACCCCCCACCCCGCTGCACCCCCCACACCCAGCTAGTGGAGGGCACAGCATCTCTACAGGTGACACCACCTGCCCCCAGCCCTGCTCTTCCCTGAAGGCCCGGCAAGGCCCTGTGTGCCCTCGGAGGGCAGAGGAGGCCTGGAACACTGCACTCGGGGCCCATCGGCCCTAGGGGTTTGCCACCCCCGTTTTGTTTGTTCCGAGCTCCCCTCGACTGTGTGCTGGGCCCCCCCTGCTATGTTTGGGGGGGAAGGTGAGGCCGGACAAGGTGGAGGGAGCCCTCGCGTGTGCTGGGTGCTGCCTCTCACTAAATGGTCTCTGCTCCTTCGTAGAGCGCTTCCCTCCCACTGGGTCTGGGTCGGGTGGGGGGGGGCGGGGCGGGGCAGAGAGGCAGCCTTTGCCCACGTGGCTCTGAGCCCATCGCTCCCCACCCCTGACTGTCAGAGCCGCAGCTGCTGGCCTTGCCGTGTCTCCGGGAACGGTCACAGCCACCCACCCCTGGACCAGCCGGCCTGTGCGCAGCTGACCAGCTCAGGGTGGGGGTGGGGGTGGGGGACATCAGGGCCTTGCCTGTGCAGTTGGCTTGGGGGCCTCGGGGAAGGTTTGGTGGGTACTGGCGGGGGGGGTGGGCAGGAGGGTAAAATTCAGCCGGGAGGCAGGCGGCTCACGGACAGTGAGCCCCGCTGCTGCTCTCCTCCCAGGTTATTACCCAGCGTCTGCTGTCACGGAGCACACAGAGACACGGAGCACACGGAGACACGGATCACACAGAGACACGGAGCACACAGAGACACAAATCACACAGAGACACGGAGCACACGGAGACACGGATCACACAGAGACACGGAGCACACAGAGACACAAATCACACAGAGACACGGATCACACAGAGACACGGATCACACAGAGACACAAATCACACAGACACGGAGCACACAGAGACACGGAGCACACAGAGACACGGAGCACACAGAGACACAAATCACACAGAGACATGGAGCACACAGAGACACGGAGCACACAGAGACACAAATCACACAGAGACACGGAGCACACAGAGACACGGAGCACACAGAGACACAAATCACACAGAGACACGGAGCACACAGAGACACAAATCACACAGAGTCACGGAGCACACAGAGACACGGAGCACACAGAGACACGGAGCACACAGAGACACAAATCACACAGAGTCACGGAGCACACAGAGACACGGAGCACACAGAGACACGGAGCACACAGAGACACGGAGCACACAGAGACACAAATCACACAGAGACACGGAGCACACAGAGACACGGATCACACAGACACACGGAACACACAGAGACACGGAGCACACGGAGACATGCCCTGCGTGTTCTCGCTGGGCCTGGGCAAGCTCCTCATGCCTGTGGTTTGCGCTATAACTGGCCACTGTGGTTCCTCAGATCTGTTGTTCTCCGCTTCTTTTGGAATTTTGACACTGAACTTTTACCGCTAAACATAATGACAAACGTGTCTTTTCCTTCCTAATGTATATAGTTCTTATTAATTTATTTTAAATCCTCACCCGAGGATGTTTTTGTCCATTGATTTTTAGAGCGAGTGTGGGGGGGGGGGGGGGACAGAGAGAAACACTGATGTGAGAGAGACGCATCGATGGGCTGCCTCCTGCACGCCCTGACCAGGGCTGGGAGCCTGCACCCGAGTTCCGTGCCCTTGACCGGAATCAAACCCGGGACGCTTCAGTCCACAGGCCGACACTCTACGCACTGAGCCACACCAGCCAGGGCTACAGTTCTCCTTTATTTTCCTTGGCTACGACCTCGGCTAATGCGCTCAATATGCGATGGAAAACCAGTGAAGCTAGAGCGCTCGTGTCTTGCTTCCTGCGTGTGTCGGGGGCCTCGGTGCCTCCCTGGGGCGCGGCTGCGGGTTTGGGTCACAGCCTTCCTCTAGTTCAGGGTGGTCGTCAGTCCTGGGGGACGCAGAGTCGCCTATTTCCTGGCGTCATTTCTGCAACAAACCTCTGCTGAGCACTTGCTGAGCGCCAGGCCTGCCCTAGGGTGCGGGCGTAGGAAGGAACAATTGACACAGACCCGGCCCATCGGCAGCTCAGGCCCCGTGGAGGAGAGAGGCGGGTGCACAGGCCCTTATCCTCGGCCGCGTGGCACGCACTCCAGCACTATCTGCTTGGCATTTTGCCAGGCCCCGGGGGTAGGTGGTTTTCAGATAAGGCCCTGCTCCCACGGAGCCCGCAGAGCTCGGCGAGTCCCAAGCAGCTCACATCCCCGTGCGCTCAAGTCCCTGCCCAGCAGCCGTGATGCCCAGCCTGCCTTCCCTGCGGCAGGGGCCCAGCGTGCCAGGGAGCTCACCCCTGGGAGCGGCCCTGGGCCGGTGTCGGGTGGGAGTGGGCGGACACACGCCCCAGCTTCCTCACCCCTTCCTCACGTCCTATACCGTCTCTCCACTGATGACCGAGCCTCAGGTGCCCACAGAGGGGACCCCTCACAACACACCTGCTGCGGCTGCAGTTCCTTCTGTCTCACGGTCCCTCTCCTCTCGGGAAGGTGCTGAGGTTTCACTCAACTTGCAAGCTAACAGGTGAGCCTGCCATCTCCCCAAGGATGCTGGCAGACGACACAAGACTCCCGGCTCAGAAACAAGGGTCCGCGTCTTGCTCCCCAGGAGCAGCAGTGCACAGGGGGTCAGCATCTTCTTGCACCACATCCCCGAGCCCCAGTCCCCACAGGGCGACTCAGTAAGGCCCGAGGAGGCTTGCACATGGAGAGGGCTGCATTGCCGGAGAGGAGCCTTGAGCTGCGGGAACCCACATCTCTTATAATGGGCCACAAGCAAGCCTGCCCCACCTCTATTGTGCTGGACAGTAAATAAACCTGCCCTTTTCCCCGGAGGCGGACGTCACTTCTCCCTTCGAAGGCTGTTCATTATGACAATCACCCTTACCGGGCTGTTTGGAACAAGGGCAGTCGGTGCCTCTACCGGCAAGTGAACAGACGCGGGAGAGAACCATGGAGCATTGCCTCGGCGTTACCTCCCAAACGAGCTACCCTATTCGGATCCTTGTCCCAGAGGCTGCTTCTGGGGACCCCCCAGGACGGGGAGAGGACACCCAGGGGGTTTCTGACGTGACTCTCCTTGCTCCAGACCTGCCCGGCAAATCACGCAGGGGAGGCGCAGGCAGGGAGAAAGCTTTCCTGGCTCAGAACCCACAGTGCCGTGCCGCCGGGGCGGTGCGCTACAGGACTCTTAGGGCTCAGTCATCATCCTATGTAATGAAAGGCTAACATGCCAATCGACCCAACGCCGGACGACCAGTCGCTATGACGCGCACTGACCACCCGGGGGCAGACGCTCAACACAGGAGCTGCCCCCGGGTGGTCAGTGCACTTCCGGGCTGAGGGGGACCCCCCTCCCCCATGCACGAATGTTGCACTGCGCCTCTAGTGTTTTAATACTCAGTCCATCTCGAAGTTATGGTCGGTGCCCGCGTGAGGAAGACACTGGACTTTATTTTCTTCCAGATTGTTCCAGTGTCATCTGCTGGGACCTGTCCGCACTCTTCCACGCTGCCTGGGGCCTGCTCTGGGGAACGCATCACAAACACACCATCAGTTCCCGGAAAAGGGGCCGAAGAACACACGGCATCCCCATCACGGGCGATGTGAACTCCGCGCTGGCCCGTGTCAGACAAACCCCAGCACGCGCCGGCGATGACACCACTCGGCCCCGGGGCCTGCAGGCAGGGAGGCTGTGCGCCTGCCTCCACGTTCCCAGAGGATTCGAATGTGAACCGGGAAGGTCTTATTTCTATAGCAACATCTAACAGCTAATAAAAACTCCAACAAGTTAAAGTTTTAATTTGAAATCTTTTTAATTTGAGTTTGACCTTAGTTTGTGATAACTTAGAGTTTGTATGTTGCTTTTTAAATTTTAGTCATTTTGATTACTTTAACAATCCATTTTTGAACTATATTTTCAATACTTTAAGATTTTAATATAATAAATTAGATTTAATTTTTGTTTTGTGATCTTTGAATATAATATTTTATTTGAGTCTTTTAAATCACCGTCAATACAGTAGTAATGATGTGAAAATCTTGATTTATAACAACATTATAATAGTTTTGCTGGAATAAAAGCGAGAACAGTGAATACTACAGAATAAATATATAATACTTTACGTATTAGGCATGTCTTTATTTCTTTCTTTTTAAAAAATATATTTTTATTGATTTCAGAGAGGAAGGGAGAGGGAGAGATAGAAACATCAGTGATGGGAGAGAATCATTGATCGGCTGCCTCCTGCACGCCCCACACTGGGGATCGAGCCAGCAACCCGGGCCTGTGCCCCGAACCGGAATCCAACCCTGACCTCCTGGTTCATAGGTAGATGCTCAACCACTGAGCCACGCCGGCCCGGCCCGTCTTTACTTCTTACCTAACATCACTGAACACCTGGGCATGAGCAATAATCAAGTTCAATCATTTTTGATATTTGGCTTTCTCTTACATTTTTATATGACTTTCAGACATATGAAAACCACAGATTTGCAGGTGTTTATTGTTGTGAACGTTCGTTTGTTGAGGAGGAGGTGAGCACATACTTCTTTAGCAGTTTGTAGCTTCATATATAATTTTTCAAGGTTTCGATCCTGTAACGCGGGCCCGTGCTCCTGTGAGAGCCGGGGACTGCTCACTTCTCTCAGGGCCAGGGGGGTGGGGGGGGGGTCTGTGTCCACAGGGACCCCGGTCAGGAGGGAGCTGGAGTGGGGGGGGGCAGGAGGAGACCCCAAGGAGAGGGGAAAATCGCCAAATCTACACGTCGACTCCTCGCCACGATTCCAGAAGGCGAGTGATCGCGTGTCCCCACTTTAGAGAGTGGCTCAGAGAGAATGTGACTGGCTCGTCCCACAGGTGGCCTGGCTCTGGAGCCACCCGTAGCAGGCACCGGTGTCCCCCGCAGCCCAGCCCGTAGATGCCGCCGCAGCTATGCCACCAGGTGGGGTGGGCTCCAGGTCCAGTGCTCCCCGGGCAGGGGCTCTCCGGGCAAGGCCGGCCTGACCTGGCAAGGGTGCCCATGAACTATGTCCCTAGGCCGCCCCCCTCACCCGCCGCCCCCTATCGGGCTGTCCACTCTGTGCCTGCCCCTCGGCTGGACGCTGGGAACCGCAGAAGCCGTGCCAGACCTGGGCCTGTGCTGGCAGAGCCCTCAGAAGGACCCAGCAGACTTGCTGCCGAGATGGGTGTCTAAGGAGGCACCTGCAGTCCAGGAGGGCTTCCTGGAGGTGGCGACCCGAGCTGAGGTGTTAGCACCCCCTCCCTCTCCACCAGGTCAGTGCCCGTCCTCTGAGCCTCTCCCCCCCGAGCCTGCGCGTTCCGAGAAGCCTCCCCTCTCCCCGCGGTGCCAGTTCCGAGAACTCGGGCTCCTGGCAGTGGCCGCTCAGGATTCTTTCCGAGAACAGAGGCCTCGCCAGCCCAGGCTGCTGGGGTCTCACCGGGCAGCTGGTGGAGGTGGAGGAGGGGCTATCCTGGGAGGAGCTTTTCAGGGACCTGACCCTGGGAGGGGGGCCCGGCGGTCAGTTGGGAGGGGGGGCCACACTGGGGAGCGGACAGCAGATCAGTGTACATGAAGGCGCTCTGCCTCGGGCAGCTTTGGGGCAGGCCCAGCGAGGCCACCTCCCTCCATGGGCCCAGAGCTTCGGCCAGCTTGCCTGGGACCCCCTCCCCCATCCCCGCCGGCCTGATTCCAAGGGTCCCATCCACAGGCTAATGGCACAGGCCTTACTCTGGCCTCAGAGCAGGCCTTCATCAGACAGCCTCCGGAGGGACCGGCCAGGGGACAGGAGTGGCAGATTCTGCGCAGGGAAGTGGGGACGGGACGTGAGTCTTGGGGCCCTTGGCAGGCCCCGCCGCCGGGCTTCTCCGTCGGTGATACCGTCACCTGCCTGGTTAGGACAGAGGGAGTCACCCACCCCACACCCAGCAAGTCCGCTGGGTCGGTGCGGGTCGGAGGTGACGGGCCCTGATTCGTGGACAAGGACAGGGCCCTACTCCCTCAAGGTCACCGGGCTCCCCCTCTGGGGTGTGCCCTCCACGCCCACCACTTCTGAGCTGGCACCGCGCCTGCCACTGCCCGGGACCTGCCAGATCATGTTGAGCAACCAGTTCCTGAGAAGCGGTGAAGGCTGGTTTAAAATTAACTCCCCACTCTCCCCCCTCCGTCCCCCGCGCCCCCCCCCCCCCCCGGAGTTCTTGGAAGAGGTGCTGCTTCCTGGGAAGCGGCCTCCAGCCGCAGCTGCTGTGATTCTAGCGAAAACACCTCACGGGTGGGGGCGGGGTGCCCGCAGGCCTCTGCCCTGCGGACCACAGGGAGCTCAGGGAGCCTGGCCCCAGCCCGCCCACCGCCCACCGAGACTCCAGAGAAAGGGGCGGTTGTCAAGGTGCTGAAAGGGGGCGCTACTGCTCCCCAAGCCCAGAGTCCCCAACCAGGCCCCTGAAGGAAGAGGTCAGGGCAGCAGAGACCCGCTGGCCCTCAGGGGTAGGCAGAGAGGGAGCCGGGGCTTTGGTCCACTTGGAGGCAGACACGGCCCAGCGAGATCAAGCCGCCTGCCCGGCCCCACCTCTGCCGGCCCCGCTCGGCCTGCCCACTAGACGCCCCGCTGGCCATGCTGAGCTGCCCAGGCCCCCGCTAGCCCGAGGGGTAAGGGTGCTCTCTGCCAGGGGCGCCCCCGTGGTTACCCGCCCTCTAGCTCCCCCCTGGATGAGCCTCCTGGGCCTTGCCTCCAGGGGGCTTTGGAGAAAAGGTTTCCTGAGAACTCGTTCTAGAAACACGGCCACCCAGGGGCTGGGAGAACGAGGAGTGCTGGCCAAGTGCACAGGTTAACACACTCTCACACACGCACACACACACACACTCACACACACGCACACACGCTCACACACGCACACTCACACACGCGCACACACACGCACACACGCTCACACTCACACACGCACGCACACACACGCACACACTCACACACACAGTCTCTCACACACTCACACTCACATGCACTCACACACACACACACACACACACACACTGATGTTGCTCAGGGTGGGGCTGGTGGGGTAGGCAGCTGTGAAGTGCTGCTTCGGAGGAGGCGGAGGGCCAAGAGGCATTATTTTAAAATATATTTTATCGATTGAGAGAGGAAGGGAGAGGGAGAGAGAAACATCAATGACAAGAGAGAATCGTGGATCGGCTGCCTCCTGCACACCCCCCACTGGGGATCGAGCCTGCAACCCAGGCATGTGCCCTGACCAGGAATCGAACCATGACCTCCTGGTTCATAGGTCGATGCTCAACCACTGAGCTATGCCGGCCGGGCCCAAGAGGCATTTTTAAGAGCAAAGCTTTGGACCTGGCTGGTGTGGCTCAGTGGATAGAGCGTCGGCCTATAGACCAAAGGGTCCTGGGTTCGATTCTGGTCAAGAGCATGTACCTTGGTTACAGGCTCCTCCCCAGCCCAGGCCCTGGTTGGGGTGCGTGCAGGAGGCAACCCATTGATGTGTCTGCCTCACATCGATATTTCTCTCTCCCACTCTCTCTAAAAATCAATGGAAAAATACCCTCGGGTGAGGACTAAAAAAAAACCTCAACAAAAATGAGCAAAGCTTTGGCCCAGTCCAGCCTCTGAGTGACATCCTTACCTCTGCTGGAGGAGGACCCAGCTCCGGCGACAGAACGGCCGTGTGGCCCGTCGGTGCTGGGTGTGGGGAAAGTCCCCGGACAGGCTCTGCCTGGGGAGCCTTGGCTGGTGTCACTCTCCCTCCAGCCACACCATCGGAGTGCGGCCTCACCAGTGGGGACTGTGTGGTGGAGCAGTCCTGGAGGGCTGCCTGGAGGAGTCTAACCTCCCTCGGTCCTTAGTGGCTGCCTCTTGTGCTCTGGGCCCTGCCTGCTTCGACTAGACCTGGTCCCTGGGGACAAATGTCTTCCCTTGGAGCAGAGAGCTTCGGCCACGCCAAACAGACGCCTCCCGCTCTGGGCCTGCTGAGCCTCCTGCTGGAAGAGGAGCACCCGCTTCCACTCCCTCTGTGACCCCAAACCCAGGCCCGCCACTTCCCACCCCCCATCCCGCCATGGCATGGGCTCCACCACTGTCTCTACTAGGCAAACGGGGAAACTGAGGCTCTAAGAGGTTGAACGATTTGCCTGAGGCCCTGGAGCGCTTTTGGAGGGGCGGACCCCTGCCTTCTTTCTCCCCATTTGGCCGACAAAGACACCCCCAGGGACTTTGGTGGGAAGCATGGTGTGTGTGTGTGTGTGTGTGTGTGTGTGTGTGTGTGTGTGAGTGAGAGAGAGAGAGAGAGAGAGAGAGAGAGAGGTTGATTTCACAAGGAACCAAAGAATGGCTGTTTTAATGTGGATGGGAAGTATGTTTTCTCCCCCGAGACTGGAGAACCTGGGGAAACGCCAGCTTCAGGGAGATTCCCAGCATGCAGTGGGCTACCTAAGGCAGGCGTGACCAGCGGCGGGGGGAGTCAGGGACGGCTTCTTAGAAAAGGAGCATTTGGGCTGGGCTTTGAAGGTGAGTAAGAGTTTTCCCTCGAAGAACTGAGGAAGCAGGCTGTTCCAGGTCGAATGACAGCGCGGGGGACTCTTTGGAGGGAGCGCACAGAGCGGCGGGGCAGCTTGGAAAGCCCTGTCCTGGGCCCTGGGGGAGGCACGGGCCGGGCAGGGAGGAGCCCTGGACATGCGGAGGGGAAGGCAGGGCGAGGTTGGGTTTGGAAGCACCGCACGCGGGAGACGGCGGGAGGGCTGATGAGGAGGCCGTGAGGAGGGTCCAGCCGGCGAGCGAGAGGTGATAAGGCTGGATCTGGGCAAGACAGCGGGGCAGCGGCCGGAGGGCAGCCGGGAGGGACCGGGGCATGGACGTGAGATCCACAGGCCAGGAATGAATGTGGGCTTGTCTCCAAGACAGCAGAGGGCGAGGTGTGTCTGGGGCAGTGAAGAGTCCAGGTCTGGACACTAGGAGTCTGGGTGGCCACGGACCAGGCCGTTCACATCGCCGGGCAGCGGGCAGTGGGCAGCGGGCAGCAGTTCCCGAGTGCTGGGGTGAGGGCGCGAGCTCTCTGGCATGGGATTAGAGCCCGTGGGCCCGCCTCCTCCCCGTGACTGTGGAAAGCTGCGTTTGCTCCCGGGCCTCAGGCCTGCATCTCTGAAATGGAACGGACCGGAGCACCTGCCCAGCTCCCCTCCCTCCCCTGTGACTCCCCTGTGGAGGCACGGATCGCTGAGGGATGGCCAGTGCCAGGCCAGAGGGAGCCCCATGCCTGGGTCCAGGCGAGGGTAGTAGGTGGTGTAGTCTCTACTGGAGCCGGAAAAGAAGTTGCTAGAAGGTTGGGCTGGCCTCGCCTCCACCCCAGCCCACACAGACAACAAACCAGAGTGTCTCTGCACCAGGACTGGAACCCAAGGCCACGGGTGGCAAGTGATGCCTGAGGGTGGGGGCTGGGCATGGGGGCAGCAGCAGAGCTGACGGGGGAGGGGCCGTTCCAGTCTAGCTTCCTCCCCGCCCCCCCGCCCCCCTCCCCCCGCAGCCCCCGCAGGGGCCTCAGGGGACATCAGCACCTTTCCAGGCCACCTCTCCAACGGCATTAAAACAAAGTACAAGGGAGCCCTAGCCAGTGTGGCTCAGTGGATAGAGCGTCGGCCTGGGGACTGAAGGGTCCCGGGTTCGATTCCCAGTCAAGTCACATGCCCTGGTTTCGGGCTTGATCCCCAGTAGGGGGCATTCAGGAGGCAGCTGACCAGTGATTCTCATCATTGATGTCTATCTCTTCCTCTCTGAAATCAATAAAATATATATATATATATATATATATATAAAACACACCCACACATGGACAAGGGCTAATGAAGCTGCAGCAGCTGCCGGACTGAACCTCATCAGGCTCAGTGCTCATCCCCTGAGCACCCCCTCGGCGATGCCCTGGGGCCCCGCGTCCCCCCCCCCCCGCCCCCTGGAGAGAGGTGGTCTCGCTTCCTGTTCCACAGCCAAGGAATCGGCCGAGTTCGTGAGGCCGAGGGGAAATGCCCAGAACCAAGGGCTTGGTGCCCAGTCCAGGCTGGAGGGAGGTGGGGGTGAAACCAGGGCGTGGGGTGTGTGAGGAGGACCGAACCTCCAGGGCCTCCTCCATCTCGCCTGGGACCCGCTCCCGGCGGCAGTGGGGGTGGTGAGAGGCATTGATTTCTGGCAAAGCTCGGCCTGCTCTCCAGAAACTGGCCCAACAGGTTGGTGTGACAGAGCTGCCAGGCCTGCGCTGGCTTCACCTGCCTCCGTCTCCAGGAGGAGGGGGCCGCTGGGAGCTCCCAGAATCCTCCGCCTTCTTTCAGGCTCAGGTCAGGCCCCCTGCCCCTCGGAGTCACTGTGAGCCGCTGTGCAGGGGGAGGGTTCCCCTGAGGGGAGCCAGCCGGCCATGCCCCGCCCCACTCACACCTGAGGTGACCCCGGCCCAGCAGATCTGCTCAGTGGGCAGCTGCCAGGCCAGGCCCGGTGGCGGGGGGCCGGGGCCAGGTGACTCAGGGGACGTCAGGACACTCAGCGCTCAGGGTGAAACGTCCCGGTGAGACCTTGCACTGACTGGCCTACTGGCATCTCTGTCCCCAAAGTCGGTGCAGAGGAGGGTGGTGAGTCCAGGGAGGCACAGCATAAGGACCCATCTCCAGTCCCACCTCCCCACGGCCGGGCAGAATCCTCCAAGGCCCTAGCCCTGCTCCCTCCTCCAGAGAGCCCTCCAGGATCGCCCCACCCCTTCTCATGCCCTCAGCACCTGTGGGTGCCAAGGCTTTGGCTCGCTAGCCCCTGGGGGGCAGGGCGGACCTCTCGGGTCAGAGTTTGCACCCGGGCTGTGCCCCTCACAGGCTGTGTGACCCCCGCTCTCAGAGCCTTCCCGCTTCACCTGTAAGCGAGACAAGAGCCCCGACCGGAAGCTCCACGCCACCCCCGCGGCCCTCGCCCCTCCCACTCCACCACCCCCGCCTGCCATAGCCCACACGCCTCAGCTTCCCTGGGCCTCCTGTCCCCAGGTTCCCGGGGCCGCCCCACCCGGATGACAGGCCCAGCCCTGAAGAGGATTGCCCGGCAGCTCCTGCCCCCGCCCCCGCCCCCGCCCCCGCCCCCGGATGTCCTCGCCCTGATTGTGGGCACAGCCAGCGCCTGCTCTTTGCACAGGTGTCCACGCTCCGTGCCACCTGCCGCAGAGCTTCCCCGAGCCTCTCACCTGCGGCCGTGTCCCCCCAAAGCCACTCTGCCCCGTGCTCGGCTGCTCTGCTCACCCTCAGAACTGGTCCCGAGTGCGCATTGGTTCCCTCGTTTATTGTCTCTCGCCCACCAGCCCACGAGCCCCCCAGATGGACACCGTGTCCATCTTGCTCCCGCGGTGTCCTCGGGCCCAGGTGGCGTCTGGCTCTGGTGGTACCCAGGGAGCATGCGCGCTGGCAGGCTGTGCCCTCTGCCTCCAGGCCGCCCGGGCTGGTGGCACTGACCACAGGATTCTGGGCGCCTGTTAGGCTGAGTCTCTGTCTCGGGTCTGAGACCGGATGGCGCACCCTCCGCTGTCCCTGTTCTAGGCATCACTCACTTCCCTGATAGGTAACATGAACAGGAGATCAGCTCGGCCGGCGTGGCTCCGAGGCTGAGCATCAACCGATGAAGCAGGAGGTCACAGTTCGATTCCCATGAATTGGGGGCACATGCCCAGGTTGGGGGCTCAACCCCCAGTGGGGGTCGTGCAGGAGGCGGCCGATCAATGATTCTCTCTCATCATTGATGTTTCTATCTCCCTCTCCCTTCCTCTCTGAAATCAATAAAAAATATATTCTTTTTAAAAGAAAGAAAATAAGATTAAAACAGAAAAATACTGGAGGTTAAAAATAGCTGATAGCCCCTCCCCGGGCAAGAGCTGGACCTGGCTTGAGTGGAGGCAAAGGTGAGGGGACAGGGCCCTGCTGGCCGGGCCGATGGCTCCAGAGACCTTAGCACGGAGGAGCTCAGGGAGTGACCCAGGAGCAGCCTGCCCGAAGCAGCCAGGCCTCGTCACCTCCTGGCGCAGGCCAGGGGTGCATGGGCAGCGGGACCCCTCGGGGCTGGCTCCTGGGTGCCTCTCGTCCTGGGCCAGCCCCTTGCCCCTCTGGGCCTCCGTTCCTTCTGGGTGGAGGAGGGTACAGGTGGGCCCACGCCCAGGGTTGTGGCGAGCTCTGCCGGAGGTGCAAACCCCCGTCCACTGATATCTCCCCTGTCGGCCATGAAGCTGCCTTCTTCCTTCCACAGCAGCTTTCCTTCCCGGCCACCGTGTCCGGCGGGCACCAGCCTGCCTTTGGGCACCCCGTCTCTGCTACCTGCCCCCGGGGTGACTCAGGTCTGGGGGTGGGGCAGACAGAGAGGTCCTCGCAGGCAGGCATTCCGGGAGTCGCAAAGGCACTGAGACCCAGGCTGAAGCCATGAGGAGCTTTACCATCCCCCGCAGGGCCCTGGCGACCGGAGGCGGCGTGGCATCAGGCCCGGTTGCCAGCAACAGAGCTGGCACCTCACCGGGCTGGAGGCCTGGGCCCCGCTCCCAGGAAAGACAGCCCCGACCCACTTCCTGCTCACTCGCACCAACCAGCTCGGTCCTCACCCAAGGCGCTTGCTCCTTATCCCGTCCTGCCTCCTGGTCACCCCACACTCCCTGCTCTCACCTGCCTGAGCTGGCCGCTGCTCTCTGCCACGGCCCATGGTCTAAAGGCCACGGGAACGGGAGGGCGAGCGCTGCTTCTCAAATAAGGGCTCGAAGGCTGTGCATGCGGGGGTGGATGGTTGGGGGGGAGGAACTGTTCCCTGAAGTAATGAGCAAACGTCAGCACACAGTGGGGCTGCGGAGGGTTCCCAGGTCAGGCCTCCAGACAAGGGCGTGTTTTCACTTTCGCTGCTCTCCTACCCCCTTTGGGGTGCAGGACCCTGAGTGTGAGGAGAGGGCCCCCCAACTCCACCTGAGGCCAGGCCCTGCCTGCCAGCTCACTGGCCACTATCCCCACGCCACCAGCTGCCCCAGCGCACAGGATGCCCCCCCCCCCCCAGCCTCCTGTGGGTGGCAGTGAGCTGCCCAGTCATGCCGGGGCCCCCCCGCACTCCCTACCCCTGCTCCCCAGGTGGCCGGCCAGGGCTTCTCTGGCTATTGGCCTCCTCATCTCAAAAGACACTGAGCCCAGGAGTGGTCCAGGGCACCCCCCCCTCCCCCCCCCCCCGCCGAGCCTCCCCTTTTAATCTAATTGGCCTCTCCTGTTGGCACATCTCAGGCCGGTGCTCCTCTGACACCCCTGCCCTGGCAGCGGCCTTCCCTCCCCGGGAACAAGAGGCTGAGGACAGAGCTGCCCTGCCCCCCCCCCCCCGCTCCCATGGGCCCCCTGGCCCCCCTGGCCGGGCCTGCTCAGCCACAGCAGGTCCCTGAGCCTCGGATGACCCGGACGGAAAGCGGGGACGATGATAACAAGATCAGGGGAACCATCAGTGCACAGACTCAGAAGAGGCCCCACAGGGCTCCACAAACGAAAGGAACAATTTTATTGCCATTATAGAAAAATCAGTGGAAGAAAAAAAGACTACCAAAGTGTGTGTGTTTGTGTTTTTGTGACAGTAATTATTTTACAAAGTCTTCTCAGGTGCGCGTTTCTTTCGCTCTCTCAGGGGGGCGGGCGGGCCCTTCCTGGGGGGAAGCAAGGTCAGCGGAGCGGCGGCGGCCAGCGAGACCAGCTCTAAGGACACAGGGCTCTGCCCTGGGGGGCGGGGGGCGGGGGGGGTCTGTCAGGCTCCGCTGGGTGCTGAAGCTTTGGTTCCATGTTCTTGTCCATTCGCCCGCCTCCTGTGCAGGGCTGGGGGAGACGGGGCGGACACACCCACAGGCGGGGAGTCGGCGGGCGCCTTGGGTCTCAGGACGGGCTCTCTGCAGGGAGGAGCAGAGAAGCTGGGCGGAGCTGGGGTCCCCTCCGGGAGCTCTGGGGGCTCAGGGCAGAGAGGCGGGGCTGGCCCACCCGGAGGCCAGCCCGAGGAGAATAAATAAATAAATACGTGTAACTGCGTGGCCCGGCCTGGCCTGCTCCCCACCAGGGGACGTCACGGGCCCCCTCCCTTCCCCTGGCCGCCATCCTCCCTGAGAAAGTCGGGCACGGAGAGCCTGCAAAGTCTCAGGCAAAGTCTGCGGAGCTCAGGAGGCTGCGCGGGTGAGTGGGCCCGGCCCTGCCCACGGTGAGCCAGGGCCTGCCCGGCTCCTCTCCTCTGACACGTGGCTTGCCACCAGGAGCCACATGGGAGCTGGGGGCACGATCTCCACGTTGTGTGACACTCCCCGCTGCTCCTCGCCCCCCAGCCTGGCTCCCGCGGGCTCTCCCAGGTCCAGCTGCCAGAAGCACGTGGGCACCGGAGGAGGGACAGCGGCAGCCTGAGTCCAGCGGGGCCGGTGTCCCCTCCGGAGGACGGGTCAGAGCTGGAAGGGGTACTGGCGGAGGTAGTCGGCCATGCGCCGGGGCAGCGGCAGGCAGTCCACGTCGGCCACCAGGCGGTGGATGGCCAGGCGGCACAGGTGCTGCAGGCTGGGCGCGCGGCTGCGGTGCACGAAGGGCTGCACCAGCTTCAGGTGCACAGCCGTGGCCGCGGGGGCGGGCAGCGCGGGGTCCCCCTCTTCCTTGGGGACAGGCGGGGCCGGCGGGGGCGCAGGGTCCGGGCTGTCGCTTCGGCCGTCGGTGGCGCAGGAGGCCACGTAGTGCTGCACGAGGCTGACCACGTCCGGGAAGGCGAGGACGCGCGGCCGGGACAGGCAGTTGGAGTCCAGGCGGAAGCTGGAGTCGGCGTACTCGATGCGCACGTTGGTGGGGCCGCGGGTGGTCTTGACGGACAGCGTGAACAGGTAGCTGGGGTGGGTGCTGTCCCGGACCAGGAAGGTGCCCTCGGGCATCTTCTGCAGGTGCTGCCGGGCCTCGCTGGCCGTGATGGAGCCCCAGTACCAGCCTAGGCAAGCGGAGGGGGGGCCGAGAGGTTGGTCCCCGTGGAAACGATCTGGGGGCACCGAACCAGGGCAGGACTCGGTCTCCCCTTCACGCTTCCCTGGGGAGGGCTGCGCCGCCCCCACCTCCTGGGCAGGGCTGTGCCCCTCCAGTCCCGCCGCCGTCAGAGCTAAGCTTCCCCTTTCAGCTCAGCCGGGAAAAGCCTGCCCGCCCCGGACTCACCCGACTCCCGCAGGTAGGAGAAGGTCTTGGCTATGCACAGCAGGTCCTCCTCCGGGTCTAGCACCCGGGGCTCGCGCTCTGGCTGGGCCGGGGCCTCCTCTGCCACCTCCTCCGGGAAGGGCCCGGCAGGCAACGGCTGCATAACTGGCTCAGGCTGGGCCCACCGGGGCCGCTGCCCGCTCCGCTCCGGAGCCAGTGAAGGACGAGGTCTAGAAGGGAGGGGCGGGCAGTGAGTCGAGGCCCTGCGCTCTCCCCACCGCCAGTGATCCCCTGTGCCCCAGACTGGGCACGCGACCCTGTCCAGTCCATCTCACTGTGACCCTCAGCCTCCCCTCTGCCCAGCCCTGGGCTCAGAGTCTGGCACCCACTTGCCACTATCTTCACAGAATCCCCCTGTACTGCTCCCCCTGCACGTGGGTCCTCTTGAAGGACGCCTCCGCTCTCCTGCATCAGTGGGACAGGGCGTGGTCGCTGTCTGTGTGGCCCATTCGAAGCCCACGCTGTTCCCCGTGCGCATTGCTAACTCCCAGTGGCCAGCTGGCTCCCCACCACACTGACCGGATTCAGTGCCAAGGCCCCTCACACGGGTGTCCTGCAGGCTGCTGGCTGAGGTGGCTGAGGAAATGGCCTGGCTGAGCCGTGGGAGGGACCTAGGTCCCCACTGGGCATCGTCCTGTCCTGCCCCCTGCTCCTCCCGGCCGAGGGTCCAGGGGGCAGTGGTCTCCAAGGCGCTGGCAAGTCCCGCCTCCCATCAACATGAGCTCCTGCCAAAGGGCAGGGTCTGCGTGCCCCCCTCTGGTCCCACCCTGGCGCCAGCCCCACCGGGCTCTGCGATTCTGCGCAAACCTTGCTCTTCGCTAGAACCATTCCCGCCCCCACCACGAAGGGCCCGCCCAGCCCAGACCGATTCTCCGGCCACAGCATATGCTCGGCTGGCCAGCCCCAACCTGAGCCCAGCATGATGGCCGGGCGTCCTGGGAGTGGGGCACGGCCCTGGGTCCCGGGGAAGGGACAGCTGGCCCTCCCTCACGGCTCACAAACTGCACCCCTAGGCCTCAGCGCCGGGTCTGGTCCCCGGCCCGTCCAAGAAACGAAACCACGGGCTCAACCCTCAGGGGGAACTTATAACCGAGTCACAACGCCCCGGGTGTCTCGGGGAGTCAGGGTCTCCCTGCCCCTGAGCCGCGCCCGCCAGGCCCCAGGAAGTAGTAGGGGAAGGCCCTCCAGGCAGAGGTGACAGCAGGGGAAACGGTGCCAGATGCTGCCCGGGCGGCAGGAAGAGGGGGGGCAGGAGCCAGCCACCAGCCGGCCAAGGAGCACGTCCAACAATGAAGGTTAGAGGTGACCCTTCGGAAACGAACAAACAAGGGCCCTAAGCACCCACGGGCAGAGGGAGCCACACGGCCCTGGCACACCCCAGCCTGCCTGGTACTTCCCCCCTCTGGCTGCACTCAGGGAGCCGGAGGCCGTGTTCCAAGGCCCTGGCTGGGGGCCTGCCCGCTGGGCCTCCGCGCTCAGCTCAGGCCCGGGAATCTTCCAGCACGGCGGGCGGCTAGCCAGTCAGGCCGGAGCCTCTGGGGGCGGCCGCGTCTAGACAACTTACCCGGCGCATGTGGGTGTGGGCACGGCTGTGTTGGGCCCACAAGTTTCTGGTGAGTGACTGTGTGTCTGGGGAGGGGTGTGTCCATGGCTGTGGCATCGGCATGGCGGGGGTGGTGGCCTATCCCTGTGCCTAGCCCTGGAGTCCCGTCTGGGGACACATGCCCATGGGGCAAACAGCCCTGAGGGGGGACCTGGCCCTCCAAAGAGTGGGCAGCCCAAGCCGACAGCTGGGAATTGCTTCTCCCTCCCCAGGAGGGCCCGGCTGGCTATGGCTGTGTGCGTGGAGGTCTTCAAGTCTCGCTCCCACCTCTGGCCCTGAGTTTCAGCTGAAGCAAAGTGAGAGTGTGGGACCCTAGAAGTGGGGGGAGCTGAGGAAGGCAGGGTGGGGGGCGGCGAGGTGTCCAGGAGTCCCAGAGTTCAGGGAGGAGGGAGGAAGGTGCTGGGGACAAGCAGGGGGGAGTAGAGAAGTACGTTCTTCCCGCCTCCAGGTTCCTCCTGGAGACAGGACTGCCCGCTCCGCTCCGAGCAAGGGCCGGGGGCACATCCGCCTGGCCCCACCTGGCACCCTGCCTCACCCGGTACCACCCAGTTCTGACACCAGCACCCCGGGCCACCGGCTCTCCCCGCGGCGGCTCTCTGAGCTGCAGGGGCAGACCCCTGGCTGAAGGTGACGCCGAGGGTCTGGGCGCTGAGGGTCTGGGCGTTGGGAAGGAACGGCAGGAATGTGCCAGGAATGCTGCGCCCCGGCCAAGACTGTCTTATCAGCCCCTACCACCCCCGCCAGTCTTCGGGAAACTTGGAGAAGGGAGGCAGGATCCTAGACTGGGCTGTGGGGAGGGGTGAAGCAATGGTGGGGGGACCCCAGACAGGACCAGGCCAAACCCAGTTTCTCCCAAGAGCTGCTGGTTGGCAGATGCCAGCTTGAGGAGAGCCACGGGTCTCAGGCTGCTTCCCAAGAAGAGCCCGCCGCTGGCCCGCGGCAGGAGCGGGGCGGCCGGACAGAGCGGGGCGGGCTGGCCCAAGTCCGCAGCAGGCCCAGGGCGGCAGGCTAGGAGCGCGCTCTGGGCCCAGGTGGGTCCGGGCAGGTGAGCCCCGTCTCGGAGGATGTGCTGCCATGGTGACCCAGGGGCCCCAGAACCCAGGCTAAGCACACCCCGTCGCCAGCCGACCCCCAGCTCTCCCCCAGCGGCGGCGGAGTGGTCCCCATCCCTGCTGGCACTCCCCACGTCCTTGCGCTCTCGGTCATCTCCAACCCGCCCAGCCCTCCTCCCCGGCGGCTGGCACGCGGCCGGTGCTCTCCGGCGTCCCGGGCGGGCGAGGAGGCCGGGCGGGGCGGAGCGCGGCGCCTACTCACCCCTGGACGCAGAGGACCATGTCCCGGCAGCGGCGGCGGCAGCCCGGACCCGGGCTCGGCTGGAGGGAGGCGCGTGAGCGCAGAGCGAGCTCTCGGGCGGGCAGCCGGGGCGCACGGGCGGCGGGAGCGGACTGGGAGGCGCCGGCGCGGGCGGGCCGGGAGGGCGCGGGGGGCGGGCCGGGAGGGCGAGGCGGGGCGAGCCGCCTAATCTTTTGTCCTCCGCGTCCCAGCCCTTCCCGGAAGCGACGTCTTCCTAGAACCGCGGGCCGCGCCGCTGGGCCGCCGAGGGGCGCGGGCGGGCGGGGGCGCAGACTCCGCGTCTGGGGCCGTGGGGCCTCCGAAGGAAACACCTTTGACAAATTTCCAAGAACTTTCCAGGAAAAGGAGGTGGGGTCCCGGGCGCCGGCCTATCGGAGCGCAGGGGGCGGGGTCAGTGACGGAGGCTGACGCGCACTGCGGGCTTGAACTTGACCTGGAGGAGGGCTGGGAAAGACCCGGTGTGGAGAGGCCGGGGCGGGGCCGCGCTCTGCCGACGCGGCCGGACTTCCTCCGTGCACTCACTGCGCGGGGACAGGCGCCCGGTTTCTGTGTAGACGGCAGCGCGTGGGCGGGGTCCCAGGCCTCCTGGCCGTCCGCCTGGTGTGCCAGCGCCTCTTGGACCCCCGGACTCTGGGTGTAGGGTGGTGTGGGGAGGTGAGTGGCATGGGGTGGGTTTGGAGAGGGATATGGGAGAAGAGGAAGGGTGCGGAGGGGGGCCCCCAGATCCAAGCAGGTTCGCAAGGGTCAAGTCTGTGGCTGTCACAGCCGAAAGGATCCGGGCAAGGACGTTCTCTGGGAAGTGCCGGGAGAAAAGGAACACGTCGGAGCCTTTTGCACCTGCAAGGCCACCCAGTCTCCGCCCATGCTGGCCCCTGGCCCGCCCGCCAATCAGGGAAGAAGTGACGACCCATGGGGGAGGCTGGCGGGGATGGTCCACCGTGCCTCTGGGCTGGTGCGTCTCCAAAAATGCGGAAGTGAGACCTGGGGCTGCAAACATCCGGAGTTTACTCGAGGGGGTCGGGTGAGGTAGAGGGACGGAGCATGACACCCGATCCAGTTCCATCCACATGGAGCTGAGTTTGATCCTCAACAGCTGGTATTGCCCCCATTTTGCAGACCAGAAGACCGAGCCCCAGGGAACAAAATGCCTTCCTAGGCAGGAGCAGGGTGGGAGTTTGATCCCAACTCTGAATCCTGAGCTCACACGCCTACCTGTGACCTTCTGCACCTTCCCCAGTTTACTGGGCTCACCGAGGAGCACTGTGAGGGACCATAGGGCTGGGCACACCTCCCCCAAGCCCTTCGGCCAGAAGGAGGGTGAGAGGATTGGAGAAGTGGCAGGGTCCACCCTCCTCACCTCCCCCCACCCCCGTCCAGTGTATGCCCCAGGTTCCCGGAGAAGAAGAGGAGCTCAGGTCACTCACTTTGATGGCTGGGGCACCTGGAGAGCCCAGCATGGGGCCCCTGGGTAAGGCAGGTCTTCAATGGGAACCGTCTACTGTCCCATCGCTATAAAGACAAAGGGACGTCACAGCTGCTAAGCAGCAGAGCTAGGATTTGAACCTTGGGTTCTACGGGGCCAAATCCCAAGCTCTCTACCCCAAGGCTCCATCCTTTCTCTCCAACTGTAACTGCTTTACTGAGCGCTTACTACGTGCCAGGCACTCTCAGTAATTTCCAGCCTCACTCCGTTGTCTAACTACTACTTATTTCCTCTCTTTACAGATGAGGAAACTGAGGCACAGAGAGGTTACCATGTCCCCTGGATCTCACAGCTGGCAGGTGGTGCCCAGGGTCCCAGCCCCTCCCCACTTCCTCTCTGGGTGCTGGAAAGCGTGCCCTGCAGAATCAGCGAGAGGGCAGACTGTGTAAGCTAAAGGTTTGCCCGCCCACCATCCTTTGCACATTCGACAGCGCTACGCACCTCACCCGGTGCTGTGAACGGTGGTGTGCCCCTGCTTTGCCCCGGGTGCCCGCCTGCCCCAGGTGCTGTGGGTCCCTCTGGCCACCTCACTGTCACCCCTCCTGGCCTGGCAGCTCCTGGGGTGTCCCTGCTGACGCTGGTCCCACACTGCCACCCACTGGCCATTCCTCCCCTGGTTTCACTTGCAAATGCATACACAGATTGTCCCTTGGAGGTACCCTTCCCTGCTCCCCCGGGATGGGCCTTGCTCCAGGATCTCCCTGCCCCTCCCCACCCAGAGCAGTCACCAGACAGGTCACAGCAGGTCACAGCAGTGCCTTCCTCACGTCGGGCTCATTTGGTCTCTATATTCTCACTAGGAACAGTCTCTCCTCTTCTGAAGGACAGTCCACATGTGTAGTGTGTGTGTGTGTGTGTGTGTGTGTGTGTGTGTGTATTCAGCTCTCCCGGGCACTCACTGGGCCCTAGTCACTGTAACTATTCCAGAGGCCTCAGTCCCATCCCCTCGGACAGGCAGGTATCATGAGGTCCGTGTGGCAGAGTCTGCCCCCATGAACCCACTCCTGCCCCGGCCCAGCGTCCCCAGTGCTGAGCCCTCCCCTCCGTGTGCAGGCGGCTGTGGCGGACAGCCTCTGGAACAGGAGCAGCAAGAGGAGAAACCGTGTGTTCGGACTCCTGGGTTGTGGAGAGCGGCTACAGCGTTGGACAGGTTCAAGCCTGGGCTAACGAGAGGGCACGATCCTCTCGTGGCAAAGCCACGTGCAAGTCCCAGCACAATTACAGCCAAAGGCTGTCGTCGTCAGCTTGACCTTATGGTCCGAACCTGTGGCCCCACGTGGCTGAGTGATACAGGCTGTGGGAGGTGCAGCAAGGAAACAAAGCTTGATCAGGTGCATGTAACTGAGTAGATTCGAAACGCGAGAGAACATTGTAAACATCTTGACCCGCCCTTCCTGTGCCACGTGGAATCTGGCTATAAAATAAAGACTTGGCTTGCAGGCTGTGGCGCTGTCTCTCCGTCAGAGAGGAGCGTCCCCCCTAGCCCCAGCTTTATTCTCTTGTCTGTCTTCTTTAATCCTTCACCGCCCCCCCCACTCCCACCTCAGGTTCACCCATGGCCGTGCCGGCTCGGCACACTGGGTTAAGAGCAAACATCTGTGTGTGTGGGACGCAGGTGGGGAGTGTGTGAGACTGCGGGGGAGAGGCACAGCCCTGGCTGACTTCTGTCATTTCTGCATAGTTTGAGTTTATTATAATAAGCAAGGATTACTTATGGAATTTAAAAGTTTAACGAAAAGGACACCAGTTTAAGAAAAACAATTATAAAAATATTAGAGGAATTGTAATCTAATTAACTCCATTTTTATTTATTTTTAAATATATTGTTATTGATTTCATAGAGGAAGGGAGAGGGGAGAGAGAGAGAGAAACATCAATGATGAGAGAGAATCATGGATCGGCTGCCTCCTGCATGCCCCCCACTGGGGATGGAGCCCGAAACCCTGGCATGTGCCCTGACCGGGAATCAAACGGTGACCTCCTGGTTCATCGGTCGATGCTCAACCACTGAGCCACGCCGGCCGGCCATTAACTCCATTTGTAGAAAACAGGTTACCTCAGAGCATGCACTGAGACGCCCTGGGCTGGGACGAGGCCCCAGCCCCCACCCTCAGCTGCCTGGTCCTTTGCTTATGAGTGGGACTCTGCTCAGCCTCGGGTTCTCCTGACCCAAACCAGAGGGAGGGTCCTTCTCCAGCTTCCAAGCCATGGAAGCTTCCAGATCTCAGGCTTCCTCCAAGGCTCTGAGATCTCAGATCAGATTCTCAGATGGGGCCCCGGGACAGAGGTCCTGGGGCCAGCTGAGCATAAATGTGCGTGTCTGCGCATTTGTGTAAACATGTGTGGACATGTGTGTATATGTGAGCTGTGTGAGAGTATGTTTGTACATGTGGATGTGGGAGGGGCCAGGGAGTCACACCAGAGGAGAGCCTAGTTTGAGGGTAAGAGCTGGGCCCTGGAGGTGTCCTTTGGGGTTGGGATGGGGTCTACTGACCTCTGGCAGGGGGCTTGACCTCTCAGGGTTTCTCTGTCTGCGTGTCTGTCGTGTAGGCTGTATGGGATGGGCATAACCCTCGCTTTTCCAGTCCAGTGAGATCATTGGGTGCCCAGGTAGAGCACCCACCCAGCGTCTGATCGGGAAGAACGGTTCAGCAGGTCAGTTGAGGCTGTCATCAGGCCTCCTGTTTCACGGAACCCTGCTGGTTTGAAGGTCACCTTAGGAGGCTCCGTCAGCCTTAAAGGGCCCTCAATTAAATGTCTGCACACAGCGGGTCCCCGCTCACCAGGAGCTGCTGCTCTGAAGAGCCTGGACCCGAAGCCCAGGCGCTCACGTGCGTCTGTGAGGCATGCGGGGGGGGGGGGGGGGGGGGGGGCGGGGCGGGTCGCTGGTCCCTAATCCCGAAGCCTGAGAGCAGCTCAGAGACACCTATGGGTAGGACAGGGGCCCCGGCAGCTGCGGTCCCGCGGGTGGCCTGTAGATGGCAGCAGAGGCACGCGTAGGGATCCTGTACCGAGTCGCACCTGCCTAGTCCAGGTGAGCCGCCCGGTTCGCGTCCCTCGGCCTCGGGGTTGGGGGTGCGGCGGGGGACACACGCAGGTATGGAGCAGATTTGTCCAAGGAGAGAGCAACACCCCCTGCAGCTCTAGACAAGTTGCTTCTCCTGGGTGAAATAAGAGTTTAACAGCTTGTGATGGGAAAACTGGCTCGAAATAAGTAAGGAAGCCTGAAAACAGACCTACATGTGGAAGGGGAAACCACAAAGCTAATAGAGAATCTGTCACCTGGGTGTGGGAGGAGGAGAGTTTTTATTTTTCATTTATTTTAGCGAGGGAGGAAAGGAGAGAGAGAGAGAGGAGAGAAAGAGAGAGAGAAACATGGGTGTGAGAGAGACACAATGATCAGCCGCTTCCTGCAAGCAAGGGCCTCCACGGGGAACGAACCCGTAACCTCCGGTGCGCCCGACGAGACCCCAACCAACCGAGCCACACTGGCCAGAGCAGGAGGAGACGTTTTAAACACGACACTAAAAGCCCAAACTTTAAGGGGAAAATTAAATGGGAATTTAGGATTTCTGAGTTAATGATGTTGTCTCCCAAGGGAAAAAATAAACCAAAGGTATGAGCAGGGGGTGCACACAAGGAGAGAGATGCCAGTGCCAGAGAGACGCGAATCACTACGAAATGCTCTCTCACGCAGCAGGTGGGCAAAAATCAAGATTTTAGATTGGGCGCCACTAAGGAAGTCTCACGTTCACAAGCCGTGTGGGAGGCCGCCTGAAGAGGAAAAGACCCGACTCAAGTGGAGGAACAAGACTTCCTAGATCGCTCGTAAAATCAGGGGCTCGCCCAGCCCATGCGGGACCCCGTTTCGCGCCCGGGGTCTCCCCGCGAGGTGCCGGGAGCCTGGGAGGTTGCCGCCCCTCGGGAAGCCACGCCCCCGTTTATGCAAATCACAGCCAGGGGTGGGGCCTGCCTAGGGCTCCCGCCCCGCCCCGTCCTGCCTGGGAGCGCCTGGCCCTTTAAGGCTGACCAAGCCCGGCTTCCAGTTGTAGACGCGCGGGGGAGGGGGTGCCGTCACGTGGGCCGCGGGCGGCAAGACTCGCGGCTCCGGGCGCCGGTGGCCGTCGGCTCCCGCTCCCGCCGCCCGTGCCCTTCGCCCGCGCCGCTGCCCGGTGCGCTGCGGTCAGGTACGCCCTCGCCAGGTGCCCTCCCTGCGCCCCCTGCGCCGCCTGTTCCCGGGACCAACGGGCCCCTTGCTCACTCCATAGGTGCCCGGGGCGGGTTCGCTGGCGCCCGGCGGCGCGACCACCGCCCCTGCCGCGCGTCCGGCCCTGGGCAGTTCGTCCCCAGCGCACTCCCAGCGCGGCTGCCGCCCGCGGCCCCCAGCCCCGTCCGGCTCGGGGGCGCCGAGGCTGGAGTGTGTTGGAGGAGTTTGGGCGAAACTCACGCTTCCCCTCTTTCCCAGGTGGCCCTGGACGCGCCAGGCTGGGGCCGCCGCTGAGCGCCCCGCGGGGGCCATGGATGGCGAGATGGGCGCGGAACAGGGGGGCGCGTTGCCCCCGCCAGGTGCACCCTCCGGCCCCGGCCAGGCTGGCGCTCCGGCCCTCGCGGGGCGGCGGGAGCCCAAGAAGCACGCAGTGACCGAGGACTACCAGTTGTCCAAGCAGGTGCTGGGCCTGGGCGTGAACGGCAAGGTGCTGGAGTGCTCCCACCGGCGCACGGGCCAGAAGTGCGCCCTGAAGGTCAGTGACCCGCACCGCGCCCGCCCCGGGACCGCGAGGGCCCGACCGCAGAGGCTGTGGCTCCCGCCAGGCTTCTTAGGTTCGGCATCAGGTGTCAGCCTCTCACTCCCCTGGAGGGCCCGGCTCCCGGTCCAACCTGCGTTAGACGTGGGAAACTGAGGCTTAGCTCAGCCGAGCTCCTGGTGTCCCAGGGAGCAGAGGGTGGAGTCTGTGTGGGAGAGCCTGCTGTACCCGGAAGTGGAGAAGGAGTGGCCCCTGGCCCCGGGGTGCTGGCTGGGCTTGTGTATTCCCGCCGAGAGGGGCCCTCTTCCAGGAGCCGCTCTTCTGGTTGGAATGCGTCTGAGTTTCCCTCTGAGGCTGAGAAACCACCAAAGCTTGGCGGGGGGGGGGGGGGGGGGGGGGGGGGGGGGGGGGGAGGAAGTGACTTTCTCCTGCCTGCCTGCCTGGGCTGGAGCCGCGGGAGCCTCCCAGGCTGCATGATGCCCAGGTGGGGAAGGCTGATGATGCCCATCACACCCGCGGGCAGGGGCTGCTGGCGGCTGCAGCTGAGTCACCCGCCCCGTGTTGAGAACGGCAAGCCCTGCTCCATGCCTGACCCAGCCTGGCTCCTGGGAAGAGGGCAGGCCCGCCAGCTAGCCATGTCACACCTTAGGCTGCCTGGAGGACTGGTTAAAACCTCACTGATGCAGGTGGAATCAGGGAAGTTCTGGGGTGGGGGTGGGGGGCTGATCTAGCCACCTAGTTCTGGCTTAAGTCACTTAGTTCTAGGCCCCGGACCCTGCCCCATACCCGAATGCCTTGAATCTGAGAACTTCAGCAGCTTGTGCCCGTGGCCACCTGGATGGGCAGCGCATGGCACGGAGAGCGGCTCCTGGCGGCTAGAGCACAGCAGAGGACCTTCCCGTTGTACAGGTGGTGCCATTAGGAGCCTGAGCTCACAGTCCTGCTCTGACCTCTGGCCTGCATTTGCCAGCTCCGTGACCTTGGACTCGGTTCTGGAGTCTTGAAAGCAGGTCTCTGCCTCTGTTCGGGGGAAAGACGGGGGCTGGTGTGAGCTGGGGAGGAGACGGTGTGCATAGAGTCGTTGGCACAGAGCCCGAGGCAGGCCTGGCGAGGCGACAGGACTTATTTAGGGCACAGGGTCTGCCAGCGTCCGAGCAGGAGCCTGGGCTCAGCTCCCTGTGTCTTTCCCAGGGGCGCTAGGGCTGAGAGAGGGGGTCGTATCCCTGGGTGGTCTTGGGGATCAGGAGACTGGGTCCAGAGGAGGCTCAGGGGTGGGCTGCTGAGGCCGGGCCTCAGACACAGCTCCTCTGCCTGCTGACCCAGCAGTGGGGTGGGGTTGGGGCCCTTTTGGAGGCTCAGGCATCGGGTTCTTGGAGTCCTTCAGGGGAAAGATGGTTCTTCTGAGGCGGGTGGGCTCAGGGGGTGAGAAGGGAGCATGTCCACCCTCTCTCTCAGCACCGCCTTAGCCCTTTCACCCGTGTTCGTGTCGGGGTGCAGTCTGGGTGGGGAGGGGCCGCCTGAGGCCAGAGAATCTCTCCTTAGTACCGAGGCCCTGTGAGCCAGGGCTGTGCCCTGACTGGCCCCGTGCTGAGAGCGAGGCCGGCCGGAGGGGGAGGCTGCAGTGTGGGGGGCCAGGCAGCACTAGCTTTAACCAGGCTGGGCCTAGGCCTTGCCCCGTCGATGCCGCGTCTGATGAGTGACTTGGGGCCCTTCTGACTGCAGCAACTTCCAGAGCACCGCTCCTGCACGCGGGGCCCCAGTGCTTTCTCGGCTCCGGACTGGGAACTGGGCCGGCTCCCCTGCTGGACCCGTTAGGCTGTATGGGTGAGCCTGGCGAGGCTACTGGCTTAGGCCCTGCAGGACCTGGCCCCACGTTGGCCCTCGAGAGGGACATGGATTAGGTGTGGCCCCCACCTTCCAGGTCTTGCCCCCTCACACCAGTGGCCACCCCTGGAAGCCCCTACCCAGCCAGGTAGGTTCGCATTACACCTCCCAAGCTGGGGTTCGCACAGCCTCTGGCACGTGGGACCTGTCCTGGGAGTGGTGGCTCTAGCCTCGAGGAGGGAGGCGCCATTTTTCCTCTGACATTTGCCTCTGCCCCCTGTCCAGGAGGGCCAGGGCCTGGGCACCTCAGCACCTGGGCAGGCCTGGGCCCAGGGACTCAGCCAGTCCATGAATGGGTCTCTGCCCTGCCTCGCCCCCTCCCCAGCTGCCCAGGTCAGCCGAGGTGGGCCCCTGGGCTCCGTGTCTTTCTGCCTCCCCGCACCTCCATCCCAGTTCCCCAGGCTGGCCTGTCTTCGTCTATTAGCCCGGACACGGTCAGGCCGTCGCTGCCCTTCTTGGTGGCCCAGGCCTAGTGCCCCGGCCTCTCTCCAGGCCCTCCTCTCGGCCTTGTGGCCCAAGAAGGCAGATGGCGCTCAGCGTGAGTCCTGCAGCCCAGCAGGCGCTCACAGAACAGGAAGAGCTGTGGTCGCTGCCCCTGTGGCTGCCGCTGTTCTGCGGGGGGCCCTCGAGGAGCAGGCCCCTCCTTCCCGGGGAGCTGGGCCTCTTCCCCTTTCCCTCGGCCCTGACCGCCGGCTTGGTCCCCCACGGCCTGGCTGCCGCTCAGGGGCCCCCTCCCAGGGCAGCCTCCGCAGCCAGTGCCATCACGCCGTTCGCCGTGCCACCCCGGGCGGGCGCTGGCTGCTGTCCCCTGGGCAGGGGCTGGACTGCCTGCTGAGTAGGGAGCCGGCGACCGCCTCCTGCTGACCGCCTCACGGTGCTCCTTCCCAGGCCCGATGGGCTACTTGGCACCTCAACGTGTCACTCCTGACTGGGCACAGGCCTGAAGCTCTGTCCCCGCCAGTTACCCGGGCATCGGAGACCCAGCCCCTCCCTCCTAATCACAGAAGTGAAAACTGGGACCTGAGTTGTAGTCAGAAGTCATGTGACCTGATTGGGATGGGATTGCCGCTGGGCGCCTGACTTCCTCCCCAGCCCCCATGTGGTCCTCAGCCTCCCGGCAGGCGCAGTAACCATGGCACTCACTTAGGTAAATAAAAGCAAGAAAGGCCTTGCGAGGACGGAGGTTCCTCACGCCGGAAGGAGAGGGAGGCTTCCCTCTGGCCCCGCTCTCTGGTCTCTGGGGCCGGGGGTGGGGGGATGGGGGGGGAGGGGGGGCCCTCTGCCCTGACCGCTGGAGCAGGTTGGAGGCCCTCGGGGCTCCCAGCACCCTCCTCTTCTGGTCTTTGTCAGAGAGAGTGGGGTGGTGGGGCGCTGGGTGCGCATGCCCGGGAGAGCCCCGCATTGCTCCCTGGGCGCGGCGGGCCTGTGGGAGCTGGTGCTGCGGAGCCGGATTTGGGGCTGGGCGGGGCTGCCAGCGGGCCAGGTACCTTCTCACTCGGCAGCTGCCACTCCCTCGCCTTCCTCTCCAGACCGGTCAGGTCAGCCTCCGCAGGGGCGCTTGCTACTGGGTCAGCTTATCAGGAAGTGGACGGAGGGGCTGGCGGCCCTGCCCACGAGTCCCAGCCGTGTGGTCCCCACCCTGGGCCTCTCCCCGGGGCCCTCTCCTGGGAGGGAAGGGTGGCAGGGGCCCCGGTGCTCCCACGCTGGCGGAGCCTGCTGGCTGCCTTCCTGGCACTTTGCTCTTTACCCGAGGATCCCCAGGAGGCATCAGACCCCGAGAAACGCAGCAGAGGCGTTTCCGGCGGGAGGGGATGGTCGGGAGATGCTGTGCGCCCTGCCCAGCGGGCCGTGCCCACGGCGTTAGAAGCTGTTCGCCCGCCTCCCGGCAGGGTCCCCACTGCTGGGACTTCCGTCAGGAGCCAGTGCCAGCTCTCCAGGCTCCGGGCTTTGGTGGTGTGGACTCGAGGATTCTCATCGACGGCTAACAGTTTCCAGAGCGTTCTGTCGGGCAGGCCCCGTGGTCCATGCATGACACACACGTGCTGGCTCACCTAACTCCTGTCATTCCCATTTTGTGGGTGAAGACACTGGGGTTCAGAGAGGTGAACGCCTTGCCCGAGGGGCACAGCTGGTGAGTGGCAGGGCTGGAGTTTAGCACCGAAGTCACCTCAGTGTGCCTGGTGCAGACCTGCGGGCGACGGGAGGGGCTCTGACACTTGGCTCTTGGGCGGGACCTGGCACCGTCCTCCAGGGCCCCTCGGCGGCCCTGGCCGGGCCCCACGTGCGGCTCTGGTGTTTGCCGACCTCTCCTCCCGACACAGGACTCTGGGGTGGATGGACGGTGGTGATCCCGCAGGGTCAGTGCGCGAGGACGGGGCGGCTGCGGGGCCACCTCAGAAAGGCGATGGGGCCGAAACCGGTTTGGCTCAGTGGATAGAGCGTCGGCCTGCGGACTCAAGGGTCCCGGGTTCGATTCCGGTCAAGGGCATGTACCTTGATTGCAGACACATCCCCAGTAGGGGGTGTGCAAGAGGCAGCTGATCGATGTTTCTAACTATCCCTCTCTCTTCCTCTCTGTAAAAAATCAATAAAATATATTTAAAAAAACAAAAAAACAAAAAAAGAAAGGCGATGGTCAGCCCAAGCCTTGTGGTCCGCAGGGCGGGGCCGGCGGGGGCCTCGGGAGGAGCCTGCCTGCTCGCGTCCAGGTCTCTGGCCTGAGAAGGGCGTGGGTGCGGGCACGGGGTATGTGACCACCTGCTGGCATGACAGCTCAGTGCCCGCTGTGGGTACCACTTCCCCTGGCAGGCCTGTCCGGCAGGATGTGGCTGCTCTCAGCGGGGCTGCTGTGGAGGCCCCGGCTCAGCCTGGGGGGCCGTGGAGGACGGAAGGGCCTTGAAGGATGAGGCCAGAAGGTCGGGGGGACTGTCCCTCAGGTTCACACCTCAGCCGTCCCGAGGCCTCTGTCGGGGGCCGGGGGGCGCCCCCTTCTCACAGAGCTCGCCGTCCCAGCATCACCGGGCGGAGCGCCGCCGCGGGGTGTCCTTCAGCTCCGGCTGTGCGGGCGGCCCTGGCCTTCAAGGCGGCAGAGTGATGCCCGCCGGGGTTTGCCCTGGGGAAGCTCTTCTTCCACGTGGGGCATCACCGTGGGAGACCCCTGCGAGGGGCCGCACGCGGGGCTTCTTGCTCTGAGCCCCCCAGCTTCCTCGGGGCCCAGCCTGGCCACTGCTGCCGGGACCCGAAGATGAGGCACCGGGCAGGACCCTGGGTGAGGGTGTCCCCCGCACACCTGGCCATGGCGTGCGCCGAGCCCTGCACGTCCGTCCGGGGCTGCGGATCGGGGCAGCGTGACCCCGGTGCTGGCTTTTCCCTGGAGAGCTTGGGTTCTGCCTCCCGCGCCCCCTCCATTGGAGACCTTGCGTGCGCCCACGTGAGGGGCGGCCGGGGTGGCGGGAGGAGCAGGCTCCGGGCTTGAAACCCTCCTGCACTGTCTCCCCGAGTGACCGACCGTGGATGAGGACAGTCTGGAATCGTCTGCAAAACCGCCTTCGTGGTGCAGCCAGCCCGGGCGTGACGCTCCCCGTGTTCCCGCCGGGACAGCAGCTTCCTCGGGGGGCAGAGCTCTCGTTTGGGGGGGCCCGGGCGCTTTAGGGTGGACGGTATTGGCCTTTCTGAGGACACACTTGTATTCACCCTGAACCTGGGAAGCCAGCCCCTGGGGGGTGAGAAAGGGGGTGAGAGGAGCTCACGTCCCGGGCTCCCCTCCCGCCCCTTTGGACTGAGTGGGTTAGGGCCTGGCGGAGGGCTGAGACCCTGCTGCGTGGGAACCAGGGCGCGGGCTCAGGCAGGGCGGAGGGGCTGTCAGGGGGCAGGAGCCCGGGAGGCCTCAGCGCTGGGTGGACTCGATGGCAGTGGTCGTGGGCGCCTTGCAGGTTTGGAATGAAGGTTTCACTATCTTTCCACAACCAGGGCTTTGTCCCCGTTGCTTTCTCTGTGGCGCTTTCTATCTTTCTGTCTTCCTGCCTCCTGTCCCTCCCATTTCTTCCCTCCGCTCTGTTCCTCCTGCTGTCGCCCCGTCTGTCCCGTCTGTCCCGCCGGCCTCCGCCGCTCTCTGTGAGCCTCATGGCTCCGGGCTGGCGGGGCCTCTTCCCTGCAGCCCGCGGGCTGAGGCAGGCAGAGGACGGACGGCGCTGGCCCAGGGCCGGGGGTTCATCCTGGGCACGGGGAGGGGGATGTGGGACTGTGGGACTGAAGGAGGAGCGCCTGGCTGTACCCACGCCGCTCACAGCGTCCCCTCCCGCTGCCGGCCTTGGCGAGGTGCTGGCGGCCTTGGCAGCTGGAGCCGCGGAGTCAGGAGCCTTTGGGCCAAGCGTGTGACCGGAGGCGTCCCCGCCGAGTGTGGGAAGTCAGCTCCCGCCGCGGCCCCTGCTGTCGGGTCTCTTTATGGCCCAGCGGCCTGAGCCGCTTGCTGGGGGCCTGAGCCAGCGCCTCTGAGCAGGGAGGCACCTGTGGCGGGGCTGGGAGGCTTGAGAGGTGAGGTGCACGCAGCCGGCCCCGCCTCCGAGGGCACACGGGGCGCACACTGTCCCCACACCCGGAGCAGCTGACTGCAGCCTGCACCCCGCACCTGACCCCTCACCTCAGCGGAGCTCAGAGGCTATTTTTAGGGCACGGAGGCCAGGGCCCTGCTGAGGGCGCGGCCTCCCGGAGGGACGCACAGCTTGTTCTGCAGAAGCCCCCGCACAACCAGCCCTTCCTCGGGACGCGGCCCAGGGCTGGTGGCTCTGCGCGTCCCCCGGGGGCGGTGGCACAGGCTGGGGGTTGGGGATGAGAGCACCTGCTGACCACGACACAGCAGGGTCTCCGAGCGGGTCGTGGCCACCGCCATGGCATGGGTGCAGAGCCCGAGGTCGGACAGGCAGAGCTGCTCAGTCAGGGGTCACCTCGCAGGGGCCCGCCCAGGCTGGGCTGGAACCCCAGCCTGTCTGGCAGCCAGGTCATGGCTCTCTGCCGTCCCCCCGTGTGCGGGCTCCGCCGGGGATCGGGAGCAGGGCCTCTGGTCACAGCCTGACCACCTGGAAGAGGAGGGGCTGGGTGCCCTGCTGGGCCGGGGCCCCCTTCTGGCGGGCAGTGCCAGGAAGCACGCGGTGGTGCCCCCCGTGCCCCCTGCTGGAGCTGCGCTTGCAAGTGGATGGGCAGCACAGAGAGTGGCCAGAGGACACCCCGAGAGGCCCCCCTGAGATTCCCAGGGGCAGGCAGCGCGGTGGCACTGCCCGCAGGGTCTGGGCTCTGCTAGGGACCGGGGCTCTCGGGTACGACTCAGGCCGAAGACCCCTCTCCACGGGACGCCACGGCCCTTACCCCGGAGTCAGGCTGAGCCTGTGCCAGGGCGCGGGCCCTAGGAAGGCCGAGGGGATCGTCACGCAGCCATTCCCGCGGCGGGAGCGTCCTCAGTGAGCCGCCTGGTCTCCTGGAGGCCGGCCTCCTGCCCTCCCTGCTTCCCCTGTCACGTCTGTGGCCCCTTTTTTTAAGTCCTCACCTGAGGGCATGCTTTCCATTGATTCTACAGAGAGAGGAAGGGAGCGGGGCAAGAGAGAGGGGTGGTTCGGTTGCCTCAGGCATGCACCCCAACCGGGGATCGAACCCACAACCTGGGTACGTGCCCTGACTGGGAATCAAACCCGTGACCCTTCGGTGCACAGGACGATGCTCTGAGCAGCTGATCCGCCCGACCCGGGCGACGTCCATGGCTCCTTGGCATCGTCAGGGAAGCTAGGCAAGTTGTCCGGGAGCCGGCTGGGCGTTGGAGCCCGGGAGCCCTCTGGCTGAACACGACAGGGAGAGGGAGGGGTCAGGGGTCAGGGGTCGGGGAGGCTGGGATCCAGCTCCCTTGCCTGAGTAGGGCCATGGCTGCCTGTGCTCAGCCAGGCCTGTGTGGGGAGCTGCAGGGACGGGGATGAAGCCGAGGGAACTGGGAGAGATGGAGGCAGGCAAGGAGCTGGAACTGGAGGGTCCCTAGGCCTCTGCACCATGCCTCCGGGGGTTCCCGGGCCCAGTGCCCCCAACGCCCCACTTCTTAGTCCTTTGTCCATCTTTGTGACATCTCCTCCAGGTGAGAGAGACCGGCTGTCACTCTTCTGAGAGCCAGAGACACGGCCTGCAGTGCCTCAGCGGGGTCACCTAGGCACGGCCTCACTTGCCCGCCCCCCCCCCCCCCCCCCCCCTTGGGGAAGGGGAAGGTGGGCTGCCCTCTGTCCCCGGTGCCGGCTCCGCAGGCGTCCCCGCGGCACGGGGCCAGCTGAGACACACATTCTGTGGCCCTTTGTGAGCAGGCACCATGGAAGGGGCGTTCCTTCTGAGATGAGAACAAAACACGTGTGTTTGCTGAAATTCCGCAGTCTTAGGAGGAAGCACCCTATTTTTATGCCGTCATAGGAGACAGCACCACGGCCACGCTCGCCAATTACGGAGCTGGTTTTGACAGAAAAATCCTTCCTTCCCCCAAGGAGTTAAAGGAGGAAAACAGACCTGGACCCTCTGAATGTGCAGGCAGGGGTCCCAAGGGGTCCCAGGGCGCTGGGGTGGCCCTCCCCAGCCCCTCCGGGAAGGCTGGGGGCGGAAGGCCAGACCTGGCAGCTGCCTGCCAGCGGGAGTTCAGATCCTGCCGCTTACCCGGTGGGTAACCTCCGGGATGGGGGCGTCAGAGCTCTCTCCCGGCCTCTTTCCCCACCTCCACCCTGAGCCAGGTGCTGAGAGGCCCAGACCTGCCCGGCCCCTGCCCCACTGCCATGTGTGAGGCGGGTGCGTGCCCATTTCACGGGTGGGAAGCTGGGGCTCAGGGAGGCTCACCACACGCTCTGTGTGGGGGGCCATTGTTCAAAAGGGTGCGTGCGCCTGAGGAGGTGGTGTGCCCCGCTGGGCTGCCGCGGCCGGCAGCTGGGCCAGCGCCCTGGCTTGGGTCCCCGGCTCTCAGTCTTGCTTCCTCCCGCCAGGGTCCCTCCCCTGAGATCAGCCCCCCCACCCCCTGGGGCTGGGGGTCTGCCCCTCCTCCCTGTGCCTTTCACAGCAAAACAGTATCAACAGACTCTTGATTGTCGATCTATCCACTTTTGCAAAGCCCAGGCCAGACCTGCCCCTCCCAGGGTCTGAGACCATTTCCTGCTGGATTGGGGGGGGGGGGGTGTCTGTCTCCACTGGGCCCCAGAGGCTGCACTGGGTTTCTCCATGTTCTGGGGAGCCAGGGCGGCGAGGAGCACGCGGCCACCTCAGGGGAGGCCCAGGGACGTCCTGAAGCCGCGGGAGCCTGGGAGCCCCTTTCCAAGGGGCGTGTGCCGGTCCTAGCTTTGTGCGTTCCCATTCCGTCCTCTGGACGTGAGTACTGCCGCTGCCCCCGTTCTCCAGATGGGGCCAGGTGAGGCGCAGAGAGGTTGAATGGCCTGCCTGAAGCCACAGGCGCGGAGGACGGCCTGGCCTCTGCATCTGACAGCCGAGCCTGTCCAGCCTGCAGCCCTGTGGCCACAGCTGGTCCTTGCTCGTGCGTGGTCTGTGGCCGGAGGCACGGGGATGCCCCACCGCCGCCCCCACCCCAATGAGCACTCGTGTTCCCGCTGCCCCTCCCCCTCCTTGCCTGGGCGCATACCCCACCATCTCCACCCCTCCCAGACCTGGCACTTCCGGCTTTGTTTCCAGGCTGTCTGTGGCTGGTGGGCAGTAGATAAGCTGAGGCCACCAAAATTTAGCAAATTAGAGGATTCTGTGTCCCTGAGACTTGACGGTTTCAAAATGTGCGACAGCCTCGGCCCCTCCCTCCCTCCGGGACTCTGGTGGGAGGTCAGGGAGGTTCCTGGCCTGGCAGCTCCGACCACCCCCAACCGCCATCCGGTACTCAGGCCTCGGCCTGGGAGGGGAGCGGCTGTTTGGGGGCCCTCCTTGTTCCTGGGTCCCCTCAGGAGGGGCTGCCCTTCCCCATCTTGCCTGCTCTGCCCGGTTCTGGCTCTGGACAGAAAGGAGCCAGGACCAGCTCCCTGGGCCGTATGTCCTCGTCAGGCATCCGAATGGCAGTCACTCCTCCTGACCCACATCGGCTCTGGTGGCACAGGTGCCCAGCTCCGGGCCTGGCCCCCAGGCAGGGCCGGCACATGAGTGTGGGCGTCGGGAAGGGATCTGTGAAACGGGCAGGCCTCCCTGGGCGTGAGGGCCGAGTCCCGGCCCCAGAGGACGCTGGGACTTGCAGGTGGCCCATGTGGGCCGTGTGACCCAGAGAAGCCCAGACCTCCCTGTGCTCAGCCTCCTTCGCGGACGGTGATGGTGAGCGATGCGGCTGGGGGAGGGCCAGAGCTCAGGGTGTGACGTGGCTGGTCCAGGGCCGGGTTCCTGGCACGTCGCTGCTGTGATGGCCACAGTGCACTCCTGGTCTCGAGCCAGGGGCGCGGGGCCAGGCTCCCCGTGGGAAAGAGCCCAGCAGCTGTGTGCGTGGTCCCCCTGCCCTGGGCCACCAGGTCCGTGTGGGGATCCGACTCCCACTGCTCAGCCCTGTGACTTGGCAAGTCCCTTGGCACGTCAGAGTGGCAGCGTGTCCACGGCGGAAGGAGGATGCCGGGCTTCTCAGGACACGGCGCTGGCAGGGCACCAGGGAGAGAGAGGCCGTCGCCCTGCCCGGAAGGCTGAGCATCCCGCGGGGGCCGGGCAGTTGGGGTCAGGGGAGTGGCGTGCGCCGCGGAGGCGGAGGAGTCAGCGGCGGGCGAGCCGGGCACCGGACGTGGTCAGGGCCCGATGAAGCGAGGTCTGGTCTGGCGCGAGGCCAGCTCACCCGAGCTGCGCATTTGGTCCCATTAGCCCCGTAATGAGCTGGGAAAGCTAGGAAATGAGTGCGCGAGGGAGGGATGGCACCCGTCTGAGGCGCTAAATGCGAAACTGTGGCCAAGATGTTAGATCTGATGCTGGCAGGCAGCTCCCCGAGTAGCTCTGGTGCCCTTGGGGGTGGGGGTGGGGGCGGCTCTGGCTGGATAAGGAAGACACTGAGGCCTTAACAGGACATGCCTGCCCCGGCCCGGCGGCTCCGTGGGTGGGAACACCGTCCTGGGCACCAAGAGTTTGGAGGGTCCATCCCCAGTGCGGCCTGTATGGGAGGCAATCAATCGATGTTTCTCTCTCCACCCCCTCCCCCTTTTCCTCTCTCTCTTAAAAAAAAAAACACAATAAATACATATCCTCAGGCGAGGATTTAAAGAAAGGACACTCCTGCTCTGAATCCTGACCTCGAGGCCAGTCCGTACTGTCCCATCCCTGGGGCTGAGGCCTCTGCTCCGAGTGGACAGAGCAGCCAGCACAGGTCAGGCTGGCCGGCCAGGGGCAGCGGGGAGTGTGCCCCTGGCCCAGGGGATGACCTCTGTGCTGGGAGCCAGAGGGACCTCAGATGTGGCAGCTGCACAGTGCTTTTCTCACCCCCGTCCTCCCCTGCAGAGAACAGAGGTTCCCGCGGGGAGAAAAGATGAGTTGAAAGCCCGCGTTTTTCTGTAATATTCTGTTCGGTCCTGCCGCCGGCATATTCGGCACTGAGCATGTGCACTGCGGTGCCTGCCCTTGCTGGGGCTCAGAGGAGACCCCCAGGCGGGGGAGGAGGTGTCAGGGCCATGCCAGCCCCTCCTGCCACCCCCCTCTCCATACTCCGGCCCAGGACAAAGCTGGAGGCCCAGGAAAGTAACGGGCCTCGTCATGTTGTCTCAGCACTCCTGCTGGTGTGCCCGGCTACAGTGCCGTGTGCTGGCTCATGCCAGGCTACAGTGCCGTGTGCGGGCCTCATGCCAGGCTACAGTGCCGTGTGCGGGCCTCATGCCCGGCTACAGTGCCATGTGCGGGCCTCATGCCAGGCTACAGTGCCGTGTGCGGGCCTCATGCCCGGCTACAGTGCCGTGTGCGGGCCCGGTCTTGATGAAGGTCCATCTTAGGCGTGGTCAGTTGACTCTGTACGTTTTGCACAATTATCGTCGAAGGCGCTGCCGCTGTCATACTTGTCGCTCCAGAGCAGCGAGTGCTACGTTGCTGTAAGAATTCGGTCTTGGCGGGAGTCCGGGCGTCAGTGAGCGTGCTCCCACCCCCGGGGATGAAAGCCAGAGCCGGCCTGGTCTCCTTCTTCGCCAAGGCCGCCGGGAAGCTCAGAATGAAAACGGCGCTCGGTGACAGTGCCGAGCCTCCGGGGCTTCCGCTGCGTGTTTCTTCCTCTTCGTTCTCCAGAGAAACGGGCGTTTTGTCTTCTGTGGCCCCCGGCACGCGGTGGGTTATAAACGCCTGCAGCCCTGTGGTCAGGGAGCCGGGCAGTGACTCGGGGGACTCGCAGGGGTCCCCGAGGCGGGGAGGGAGGCAGGCCTGGGTGCCTGGCCTCGGAGCTCCCTCTGTTGTAGGGAGGATCTCGCTGTGGGTTGTCACGAAACCCAGCGTTCGTGTTTCTTCATTTGGCGGCGCCTGACTGATGGAGAGATTGTAGGCCGCGTGCTGCCCCCGGAAGGAGGGGGGTTCCGGCAGAGGCTGTAGGTTAAGTGGCTGGGAGAGTGGAGGTTGGGGGCGGGGAGGGGGAGAGCTGCCTACCCAGCCTGGTGGCCAGGGGCCTCCTGTGTGTGTGGGACAGACGGAGACCTGTGAACACTGTCATCTGAGAACTGCCAGCCCCGGGTGATGGGCTGCGGGCACTGAGCACGTGGGGGGCTGTGGGCTGCGGGGGGGCCCTCCCCGGGCTGGGAGGCGGCTGGAGAAGGCGGCGGGGCTGGTCCCAGGGCTGCGTCTTCACCGGCGGCTGCAGACATCTGCTCTGAGCTCTCGGGAGGCAGACCGAGTGCTCTCCAAGCTCCGGGCAGCGCCGCGGAGATGGGGCCTCCGTGGGAGCGGAGGTCTGAGCAGAGGGTCTGGCGTGGTCACCTGCGTGGGCAGGGCTGTCTGTCACAGGTTGGGCTGTGACAGCAAGACCCCAGTCTTTCTTGGGCACCTCTCTGTGCCAGTCCTCTGCCAGGCACTTCGGAGAAGGAGGAAACATTAGATGAATAAATGGACAGGTGGATGGGCCCCATTCTCTGGGGGATTCGAAGCCAACATCACAGAGGCTGGAGCCACAGGCCCACACACTCACACCCCCATCGTCCCTACACCCGTACACCCCCGCACGCACCCCCATACCCGCATGTACCCGTGTTCCCACGCTCACACCCCCCCCGCCCCACACACCCCTGCCCGTGCACACGCCCGTGCACCTATGCACACGTGTATTTCAGAACGAGTTTCCCGAGTCTTGCAAGCTGGAGTTTTGGCCAGAGCCTCTCCAGCTTGGGGCACCCCCTCCTGACACGGCCTCTCGGGGAGGGGCTGCGTGGGTCCTTCTAGCCCCGCCTTCCTGCAGCCCCATCATGACTCACCTCCGAGCCTCTCTCCTCCGTCTGTGCACTGGGCTGGTCCCCGCCCTGCTTGCCTCACAGGGTGGCACCGGCGTTCCTGTGAGATACAGGAGCGTGTTTGTAGGTGGCCGATGGTTTTTCCAGCGGCAAATGCTGCTGCTGTTGGCCCAGCTCCTGCCGGAAGAATTCCTCCGCCCACGGGCGCCCCTGTCCTGGGTGGGGAGTGGTGTGGGGGCATGGCCAGGTCTGAGGCGATGCCGGAGGGCGTGGGCGCCTCTGCCCTCATCCTTTGCCGGGGCCCACGGTCCGGTGGGGTGGGTAGGGAACTCGGCCATCCAGCTCTGGGGGCGGGTAAGGGAATTCGGCAAAGGAGAGTGAGGGCGGCAGGGAGGCGAAGCCACTGGCCAAAGCCTGAGGCCAGAGCAGCGTCCTTCGTTCAAGGAAGTGCCCTCTCGCCCTAACCAGTTGCTCAGTGGTTAGAGTGCCAGCCCTCGGGTCTTGGGTTCGAGTCCCAGTCAAGGGCATGGACCTGGGTTGCAGGTTCCATCCCTGGCCCTGGTTGGGGCACGTGTGGGAGGCAGCCAGTCGATGTGTCTCTCTCGTATTGATGCTTCACTCTCTCCCCGCTCCTCCCACTCTCCCCCTCCTCCCTCCCTTCCATTCTCTCTAAAAATAAAAAAGGAAATGTCGCCTGGCCGGCGTGGCTCAGGGGTTGAGCATTGACCTGTGAACCAGGAGGTCATGGTTTGATTCCCGGTCAGGGCACAGGCCCAGAATGCAGGCTCGATCCCCAGTGGGGGGCGTGCAGGAGGCAGCTGACCAATGATTCTCTCTCATCACTGATGTTTCTCTCTCTCTCTCCTTCACCCTTCCTCTCTGAAATCAATAAAAAATAAGCAATAACCAAAAGGAAATGTCACCTCACATTCCATGCTCGTCACACGTCCCTGGGGCCCACACCTCATGTACAGCCGGGAGCGCCCTCTGCGGGAGGAAGCTGGGGTTGCATCTCTCAGGGGGGTGGGGATTCCTCTTGGGTGCTAGCTGGGGCTGTGAAGCTACTTGGGAGCCATCACAGACCCTCCAGCTTTGGGGACCCCTGGAAAGCCCGGGGGTAGAGGGCGGGAGTGAGAGAAGGGTAATTCCTGTTGGGGTGCCAGAAGGCCACCCCATCTTCTTTTCTCCCAAGCTGTGCCTGGGGACCAAGATGCCGGTGGCCCCCTTTGGGGTCAAGCATTTGGATTTGGGGTCCATGGAGACCCAGGGGCTACTCCATGGGGGCAGGGATATGGGGCTCCAGTAGGTCCTCTGCAAGGAGCCCCTCCCTGATCAGAGGTCTTCCCCCCTTTTTTTAAAAAAAATTTTTTAAATTGATTTTTTACAGAGAGGAAAGGAGAGGGATAGAGTTAGAAACATCGATGAGAGAGAAACACCGATAGGCTGCCTCCCGCACGCCCCCTACTGGCGATCTAGCCCACAACCAAGGTCCATGCCCTTGTCCGGAATCGAACCCGGGACCCTTCAGTCCACAGGCCGACGCGCTACCCACTGAGCCAAACCGGCTGGGACACAGGTCTCGCTTTCCGTTTCCCTCCCCCAGTCTGGCCCAAGCCCTGCGGTTCCACGTTAGGGAGCCACAGGCCAGAGAAGCGAAGGGCGGGCCCAGGTCGCACTGGGCGTGGAGTGGACCCCGGGCCTCCCGTCCTGGCGCTGCGCTCGCTGCCGGGCCTCGGGGCTGGGCCTGGGCCGGGGACAGCTCTCCTGAAGGGAGCACGGACTCGCGTGCTTGCATGGACGAAGCGGGTCTGCAGCGATGGCCTGTGGGCCGCAGCCGTCAGCATGGGCCCCTGGGAGAGGAGGTGAGGGCTGGGTCACCAGCGAGGGCGGGTGCGAAGCGGTGGGAACCGGCGTGGCCCCCTCTCCTGTCTCCTGTGCGGAGCCTTCCTGGGCCCCCTCGGCTTCATCCCGCTCCGTCCACAGGATGCGCTCTTACTGTCACCCTCCGGTTTCAGATTTGGTCATTACCTTGGTAAATATTCTCTGAGCCAGTGCTCTCTGCCAGGCCCTGGGCCTCAGTCCTGGGACCCGGAGGAGCCGGCGGGCTGGCCCTGCCCTCTGGGCCCACAGTCTGATGGCGGGGGAAACAGCTGCAGGAACTGGGACCGGCTGCTGCTGCTCTCCGGGCCCTCATTGCTCAGCTACCGGTGGTGGGAGAATGAAGTCCCTTCTTCCCAATATTTACAAAGGGCTCCGAGCTGAGCCAGGCACGTTGGAAGTGCAATCTGTGTGTGTGTGCACGTTGAAAGTACAATGTGTGTGTGTGTGTGTGCACGTGTGTGTGTGTGTGATGAGGGTTATCAAAAGGGACAGCTAATTGTAGGTTGTGAGCCAGTGCTACCAGGAGGGAGGTAAAAGGGGACGCGGGGGCGCTCTCCCGAGAGCTGGAAATGTTTTCTGTCTCGATGGGGTGTGGGTTCCAGGGGTGTGTGCAATTGTCAGAATTCACTGAACTGGTAATAAAAAGAACAACAACAGAAAACCTCATAGAACTGGGCTCTTGGAATTGGTGCATGTTACTGTACGTAAAGGATACCTCAGTAAACAATGTACAGAAAGGAGGAAAAATAAAGGGGGGAGAGAAAGCGGGGGACCCTTGAGACCCTCTTTAGACAGCGTAGTCAGGGAGGGCTTCCGAGAGGAGGGGACGTCGGAAGGATGCCTAGAAGAGAAGTCTCTGGCTGTGGGGAAGGAAGGGGCGGCGGCTGAGGCTCCAAGAGGTTTGGGGCCACACTCCAGTGACAGCCCGAGGGACGAAGAGTGGCAGCCGGGGGAGTTCTTGGCATTTGGGCCTGGGTGGGGCCCTGCAGAGAGGCCGGGGGTGGCATCTGTGTTTTCTGGGGTCAGCGTCTCCCTGCTCCTGGGCCTGTTCTCGGGGCCTTGGCACTCAGAGAAGTGTTATTTTAATTTGTGTGGGAATTGAGTCCCTAAATATGCACTGAGTGGGGTGGGAGGCATCGAGAAGCTCTGGCTCGGGAGCTCCGCCTTCCTCCACCTCAGAGAGCCCTGTGCAGGCGGCTGTGAAGCTCTCTGCCCCGCCTCCTCGCCCTCCCAGACCTCGGGCCCCCTCCTGCCACAGCCCCTCCCGCACCCCCCCCCTTGTTCTTTCGGGAGCCCAGTGTTTCGGGCCAGGCCGCTGCCTGGGATCCCCAGCTTTACAGACCTGCCTCTGCTCTCAAGCTGCTTCGGCCCTGGTGGGAGGGACAGAGGCAGAAACCATGGGGCAGGTGCTGGGAGGACTTTCCAGAGGAGGAGACGCCTGAGCTGAGCCGAGCCCGGAAAGTTCCTCCCGAAGGAGAGGGCGAGCGTGCGTGTGCAGACATGGACTCGGGAGGGTGCGGCCTGTGTGGGACCCGCAAGGGCATCCTCTGGCTAGAACCCCACCTCCCTCAACCAGGGCCCTCTCTGCCCCAGACTCCATTTCCAGGTCCACAACCCTGTGCCATCCCCTGTGTGGCCCTGGCCTGGGGCCCGAGGAAGAGGAATAATGTGGGAGTGGATGGCAACCCCTGGGCGCCCAGGGAGGACCGAGGGGATAGGGTGGGGGGTGGAATTCGAGGAGGGTAAGTGAAGGGCCAGGTGGGGAGAGGTGGGGCTGAGGACAACACCGGAAGTGTTCCAGCTGTGGGTTTGGGAGTTTTTGGAGAAGAGAGGGGACTTGGTGGAGGTAGAGATGCCAGAGTGAGGCAGAATGAGGAGGGGTCCAGGAGCCAGCCTGGGGTCCCAGCAGGACAGGGTCCGGTCGGGCCGGAGGCCAAGGAGAAAAGGGGTGCAGAGAGACAGGGCAGGGAGGGAGGATGGTGTGTCTTGGGTTCTCTGGCTAAGGACTGGCGTACCCCTCGCTAGAGCCACCTCAGGACACAGTCGGGGCAAGCTGACGTGGTGAGTGGGGCGGCCACGCCTCTGCCCCCAGCACCGTGAGCAAGAAGCCGGGTGTGGGCTGTGTGGGCACAGCGTGGAGGGGCTCTGTGGGAGCTCCGGGCAGCAGGAGCAAGCGATCCCTGGTTTCCAGGCTGGGCCATGGAGCAGGGCCCCCCAGAGCTGGTGGGGGGCTTGCCCAGCTCCCTGCACCCCCAGACTAGGGGCAAGGTGAGCTGCTCCAGAAATGAAGGGGCGGCAAATGCCAGCACCCACCCGCCTTCCTCCCACCCGAGCCTGCCCGGCTCCGTGGGCAGCAGCGAAGGAGACCAAGGCCGGGTGGCCCGGGCCCTGTGGGTGCTGAGCGAGGCGGGGCTGACCTGAGTCCCAGCCGTGGGTTCCCACCCGGGCCCTCAGCCCTGCTGCGCTGGAGACCCAGCCTTGCCGGGGGAGGGCCTGTTGGCGCTCTCCCCATCCCGGCCACCTCCCCGGCAGCTGGCTTCTCCCCGCTCCGGGCCCTTCTGGTGGCGGCCATCGCCCCGGGCTGAGCGAGGATCCCTGCGCTGCCACCCGCTTCCTGCCTTGTGTGACGCATCCTGCGGGGATGACTCTGTCATTAGGGTTGTGGGCTGCGGCTTGGAGCTGTGAGAGTTTGCCTGAGGTCACGCTGAGTCATCGGAGAAATTTAGCCCCAAACCCGGACTGTACCCCACCAGGCCGTCACCTCCCTCAACTAGGGCCCTCTCTGCCCCCAGACTCTTTCTGGGTCCACAACCCTGTGCCACGCCGTGTGTGGCCCTGGCCCGGGTCCCACAGCCGATGTGCCATTGGACTTCCAGCCGTTCAATTTCCACTTCACTTGCCGCCCCGAGAAGGGAGGCAGGGGCTGCTCTGCCTCGGAGCCCTTCCAGCCGCCAGCCCCTCCCAGGGCCTCCCCGGGTCACCAGCCAAGCCGCGTGGGGCTGACCTCACCCCCTGGACCCCACACCGGGGAGACCTGTATTCACATCCTCGCTTTGTCCTCCGTGAGCTGGGCGCCCGGGGGCAGGTCCCAGGCCTCCCTGAGCTCCCCGTCCCTCTCTCTGTCTGTGCCGCCCCCAGGTCCTGTACGACAGCCCCAAGGCCCGGCAGGAGGTGGAGCAGCACTGGCAGGCGTCGGGCGGCCCCCACATCGTGCGCATCCTCGACGTGTACGAGAACATGCACCGCAGCAAGCGCTGTCTGCTCATCATCATGGAGTGGTACGCCCCCGCCTCGCGCCTCCTTGGGACCCCGTGGTTCCCGGGGCTCCCGGGGAGGATCTGAGCTCACCACCCTCCCCTCCTTCTAAGAGTTCAGTTCCACCCACTCAAGCTGACAGCCACCACGCTCCAGGCTGTCCGAGGCGCAGGGAGCTGCCGGGGACTTCCCAGGGGGAGAGCAGAGGGCCGAGCCTGGGACGGGGGCAGGCCCGCTCACAGCCCCTTCTCTGCTAGCATGGAAGGCGGCGAGCTGTTCAGCAGGATTCAGGAGCGAGGCGACCAGGCTTTCACTGAGAGAGGTAATGCCGCGGCTGGGGCGCGGGGGGTGGGGGCGGGGGGGGGGGGGGCGCGGGGTTCGGGCTGAGAGGGATCACATAGCGTTGCCGTGTGATGCTGGGCAAGGCCCTGCTCCTCTCTGTGCCTCAGTCTCCCCAGCTGGACAAGAGGGTGAGACAGTGCCCCTGCCCCGAGGAGCCCTAGGAGTGTGGGCTCTCCGTGGCCTGGGGTGGAGGCCTCAGAGCTTCTGGTACCGCCAGCAGCTGAGCTGGGGAGAGGGAGCCCAGGCCTGAGGAACGAGGGCTAAGGCAGCCCCAGAGGAAATGAGGGTGACTGGGTAGGTGTATGGGATGGGGTTCTGGGGTGCAGGAGTGCAGTCCCCATCTGGTGCTGTCCCGGGGAGGGGGGAACGGGGTGGGGGCCCCAGGCTGCCTGGCCTCTGACTGCATCGCTCACCCTCCCGTGTCTGCAGAAGCTGCGGAGATCATGCGTGATATCGGCACCGCCATCCAGTTCCTGCACAGCCACAATATTGCCCACCGAGACGTCAAGGTGAGGCGCCAGGACCCAGGTCGGGGGGCCAGAGGGGACCTGTGAGTCACCACCCCCAGTGGCTCCCAGCACCCAGTGCATGGAGGCCGGTCCTTCAGGGGCTCAGCTCCCGGCCCAGGCTGGTCTTGCAGCCTCTTCGCCCCTGGCTCCAGCTCACTCGCGCTGCTGCGGCCACGCGGGCTTCCTCGACGCCTTCAAACTGCAACCCCGTAGCGGCAAGCCTGGCTGAGTGCCTGCCTCCAGCCAGGAGGCCCTGGCAAGCACCTCGTTTAACCCTCACCGAACCCCGTGAGGCTAGGTGCCAGTGCCCATTTGACAGATGAGAAAACTGAGGCTCAGGGAGAGATGGCCATGCCCAGGGCCATGAAGTTGCCACCCGGGTTGGTTCATTCAGCAGGGAGTCTTGTGACACGTCCTGTGCTGGGCCCCGGGCAGGGCTGCCTGACACCGTTGGGGCTTCTGTGAGGAGACGGCCAGTTTCGAGGCCGAGCCCTCTCACGCCAGCCTTTGAAGGGAAAGAAGCCACTCGCTAGGCGGCGAGGAGGAGGGAGCCGCAGTGGGTCCGGTTGCCAGGGCTGCTTGCTCTTTCCGCGGACGGCTTCACCCACCTCGGCCCTCCCGCCTTCCTCGCCAGGGGGGACTTGGGTCTTGGAGGCCATGATGAGGCCGATGGAATGCAAACCGAGGCCGCCCTGCACGTGCCTGCCCAGGCCCAGAGCTTAGCCTCCCGAGGCCTGTGTCCTCCCTGCGCCAGGGAGCTGCGGTCCAGCTGTGGTCCAGCTGCTGCCTCCGAGCCTGCCTCTGGCTGGTACTGCCGCCCCCTCCAGTTCTCCTTGGATTCTGGGTCCACCCGCAGCCACGACAGACTCACCTTCTGAACCCTTGCTTTGCTTCGGCCCCGGCTTCCTTTTCCCGAGGGGAGGAAGACCTTCCCCCAGGAGGTTCCCTTGTGCAGACAACACCTGCTTCCCCGTCTTGACCCCAATCCAAGGTCGGATCATCTCACTCGAACCCGAGAAAGAGCTTTCTCTGGCTCTGCTCTGGCACTTCGCCCCACACCCTGCCCTCCTCTCCTCGTGGGCCTGGCTCCTCCTGCACCAGCCGGGCTGAGAGAGGGAGGAAGTCTGGCGAAAGGTCACCTTGAGACTCTGTCCCCACCTGGTGCCTCGCTCCAACCAATGTCTTCTCTGCCTGGCCCAGCCCGAAAACCTGCTCTACACGTCCAAGGAGAAGGACGCGGTGCTCAAGCTCACCGACTTCGGCTTTGCCAAGGAGACCACCCAGAATGCCCTGCAGACACCCTGCTACACTCCCTATTACGTGGGTGAGTCCTCGGGCATGGTGTGTCCCCCCCCCCCCCTTCCCACACACTGCACCCCGCCGTGGCATGGGGCGCCGGTGGGTTGCAGAAGCCAAAGGGTTAACGCCCGGGAGCGAGGGAGAGGCGATCTGTGTGCACGGAGGCAGTGAGGTGGGGGGCCGGAGGCTGCAAAAATATTCTTCCGAACTTCAGCTTCTGCTTTTGAAAATAGATCCAGGAAAATTCTGGCTGCGGCCTGTGAGCCGAATGACATCACGGCAGCTCTAAATAGACACGCGATGAAGGCTGCTCAGCCCGGCAGAGCCAGGCGCCGCGGTTCTCTCCCGCGCTCCCCTTCCTGGGACGCAGATGCGGAGAGGGGGCAGGCCCGTCCTCCAGGGGGGCGCGGGGCTCCAGCCGCCTGCCTGTGGCCCCCGGGACGGCACCTGGTGTGCACACACTCGTGCTTCTGGGGAAGTTCCTGGCTCCCTGTGAACGGGCAGCCCGCAGATCCAGAGGCGTCCCTGCTGAAGGTGTCCTGCTGGGCGTGGGGCGAGGCCGCCTTCGCCGAGGGCTCTTCTCCCTCGGGAGCCTTCCGAGAGCTGCGAGGGGCTGAGATGGCACTGTGTGGCAGGACCTGTTCGGCAGGCTTTTAACTTAAATCTCTGGGCTCTCCAGCCCATCTCCCTGATGGGAAGACCGAGGCCCACGGATGATGGCCAAGTGGACAGTGGGGTCCAGAGCCCTGCCCCACCCCTCCTTGCCCTGTGTGTTCAGGGAGGCAGGGGACGCAGGGCATCTGGGGGCACCTATGACGGGACCTCGCCGAGCCCCGGGCCGGCCTTTCTCTCCTCTCCCCGCCACGCCTGAGCCCGGCCCGAAGGAGCTGGAAGGCTCTCCTCCCTCGAGCCCAGCCTGGATGCAGTTCACTTCCTCGGGGAGCTGCGTTCCCTCCCCCAACTTCACACACACGCTGCCTTCCCAGACGGTGCCAGACGCCAGTCTGCGCAGCCCCGCTCCCTCACATGGCTCCTGCTCCCCGCCTTGCCCGGCTTCAGGCTTCTGCCTGGGCTCCAGACCCTCGGGGCTGAGACCCTCCTGTGCCCTCTGCCCTGTAGCTCCTGAGGTCCTGGGTCCGGAGAAGTATGACAAGTCATGTGACATGTGGTCCCTGGGCGTCATCATGTACATCCTGTGAGTACAACCGTCTCCGCCTGCTGCACCCCCATGTACCCTCAGAGCCACAGGCTGCCCTTCCCCCTGGTCATGGGACAGCCCTCCTCCGGGCCGCCTGAGGCCTGTCTACACCACGGGCAGATAGTGCTGTGGGAAGCTCCCCGGGCGGGGGAGGGGGACAGAGGGCTGGCATTGTTGCCATGGCGTCCGGCTGCCTGTCTCCCCAGTTAGGAGCTGGGGGAGGAGAAAGGTCCGCCCTGGCCCTGCCCCCACCGGTGCCAACGCCCCCCGCCCTCCGCCCTCCGCAGCCTGTGCGGCTTCCCGCCCTTCTACTCCAACACGGGCCAGGCCATCTCCCCGGGCATGAAGCGGAGGATCCGCCTGGGCCAGTACGGCTTCCCCAACCCCGAGTGGTCGGAGGTCTCCGAGGACGGTGAGTGAGCCTCTGCACCCGACCCTCAGCCTTCGCCCTGGAGACCCCACTCGGCGGTCAGACCCCCCTGTGTTCAGGGGCTGGCTCCCCTGCCTGCCCGCTGTGTGCCCCGAGGCAGGTCACCTGGCTTTTCTGAGCTCGGGTTTCTGTCTCTGTCAAATAGGCTCAGCATTTGCCTCCTTGAAACTCCCTCTAACGCCCGGGCCCCATTCCGATTCCCCGTGGGGACCACGGCCCGGCCTGCCTCTGCCCGTTTCCCACTGCTGCTTGGCAAATGGCCCCGGACCCCGACAGGCTGCCAACGTGGGTTAGGAAGTTGGAAGCTTGTGGTGTCTGGGGCGCAATGGGGGGCTGGCTCCGAGGAACTCTGTGCCCTCACCCCTCCCCGCTCGTTCCCAGCCAAGCAGCTGATCCGCCTCCTGCTGAAGACGGACCCCACGGAGCGCCTGACCATCGCGCAGTTCATGAACCACCCCTGGATCAACGTGAGCGCCGCCGGGGGTGGGCGGGGTGGCCAGCGCGGCCAGGCAGGAGGGCGACGGCTCGGGGCGCCTTGGCGAGGGCCACCGATGTGTGGCACTGCCCCGCCTACGGCCTCCCCTTGCCGCTGCCCCCCCGCCAGGCTCCTTCCGCTCCCTGAGCCTCGGTTTCCCCATCTGGGCCTGGGAGGAGGGCTGGGGGGAGCCGGTGATGTGCCTGCCGCCAGGTGCCCGCAGGCTCTAACCCGCGGGCGTGGCCTTCCAGCAATCCACAGTGGTGCCGCAGACGCCGCTGCACACGGCCCGCGTGCTGCAGGAGGACAGAGACCACTGGGACGAAGTCAAGGTGGGTGAACGCCGCCTCGTCTCCCTGCAGGTCCCAGGGTTTTGGGAAAAGGGACCCAGGGTGATGGCTACTCGAGTCTGGGTCTTGGGCCCCGGCCCCGTGCCTGGGGCACCAGGTGTCTCCGGGACTGCACCAGAGGTCCCGCCATGGCACATGGCGCTGCCCTGCCCCCTCCTGGGCGGGGCGCCCGGCTCACTCCCTCACCCAGGGGGCTTTGGCCGTGCCCGTCTTGTGACCTACACGATTGGGAGGGTGTTCAGCCTGGTTTTAGACGCAGCAGAGGCCAGGTTGGCGCATATGGGCAGCAGCTCAGAACCCCCAGACTCCCCGGGCACAATCTCCAGGCCCCAGCGCCCTGCGTGTGCAGTAAGGCAGAGTCCCTGCAGGCCTCGTGGTCCTGAGCCCGTGACCCTGGTGCAGGTCCCGGTCCTGCTCCCCCGGGTGTGGGCCCAGGGAGTCGTTAGGCACTTCCTGCGCCTTCGGGGGTAAGCATCGTGTCCACCACAGCGGACCGTGGGGAGGACCGTGTGATGCGCATGGACAGGCCCAGTGCTGGGCGCACAGTAGGTCCTTGGGCAGCCGAGGTGGGCATCGCCTTCGCTGACATTACGAAGGGGCTGCCCGGCGGGAGGGCGCTGGCCTCTGAGGCCGGTTCATCCTGACGCCCGTCCCCAGGAGGAGATGACCAGCGCCCTGGCGACCATGCGCGTGGACTACGACCAGGTGAAGATCAAGGACCTGAAGACCTCTAACAACCGGCTCCTGAACAAGCGGAGGAAGAAGCAGGCGGGCTCCTCGGCCTCGCAGGGCTGCAACAACCAGTAGCTCCCGGCCCCGCCTCGGAGCAGCCGGGCCTCGGAGCCTGCGGGACGGACAGGAGGGCCTGAGGCCCCGACCCAGAGGGCCCAGGTCATTTTTTTTTAAACACAAGGACTATTTGGTTGTGTTTTAATTTGTCACTTGGAACTTCAGGATGGGGGACCATGGCCCCACACCTCCCTCAGCGCCCCAGTGCAGGCGCCGGCCTGAGAGGGCCGTGCCTGGGGCCGGGCAGCCACCCTTGCCGCTGCAGTGCCTTCGCCCGGGTGCCCTGCCCTGGCCGTGGCCTTAGACTTCTAGGCCACGGGGAGTTGTGGCTGGGCTTCCCTCCTACTATGAAAATACCCGCCTGCGGGGTGGGCAGATGGGCCTGGCCTTGGGAAAGGCATCTGGCCACTGGTTGCCATGGTGACCAGGGAGCGAGTTGCTGTCTGTGAGTGAGCCAGGGGGGGAGAAGGGGCAGTTGGGGGTCTGTCTGCCTTGGCCTCCCGGGGAGGCTGTCTCTCTCCCACGGCCTGCCCGCTCACTCTCAGCCTCTGGTCTCCCCGAGGCCGCAGGCTCAGCCAGCCTGCCCTCCCCCGCCCCCCCCGGGGTGGTCCAGCCCCTCTTGCTGCACCCCCATCTCACAGGGCCCTTGGGGCTCTTTCTCCCCAGGCCCTGGCCCAGCCCTCCCGTTACCCCTCCTCCCCAGGGAGTGGCCTCTCATCTCAGCGGAGGGTGGGAGGTATTTTTAACGCTTTTCTACTTTGGAAAATGTCACTGTGACAAAAGGCAGTTCCTCTGCCCCCACCTGCTCCCGGGATCCCAGGCCGGAGAGCTCTCCCCGTAATGGTTCCTTCTCTGACCCGCCTGGTGGGCTCTGGGGGCTGCCGTGGGAGTGGATGGCTGCGGGCGGGGCCAGGAGGCTCCCTGTTCATCAGGGATCTCTCTCTCTCTCTCTCTCTCTCTCTCTTTTTTTTCCTAGAGAGAGTGGAAGGGAGGGGCAGGGGGAGAGAAAGAAACATCGATGTGAGAGAGACACATCGATGGGTTGCCTCCCCCATGTACCCCAACCAGGGCAGGGATAGAGCCTGCAACTGAGGTACGTGCCCTTGATCAGAATCGAACCCGGGACCCTTCCGTCCTCCGGCCGACGCTCTATCCACTGAGCCAAACTGGCCAGGGCTCAGGGGCCTCTCTTTATCCATATCAGACCCTGGGCGGTGGGAGGCTGCCGAGGGATGCTTTGAAAGTCTGGTCCCGGCCCAGGTCGGAGTAAGAGCATTCCTCCGGGCTCACCCAGCGCCCATGCCCCCGACCTGGGTCTGCCAAGTGCCTGACCCCCAGCCTGGTTCCCGGCTCCGCCCCCTTTCCTGGCTGGGGAGCCCTAGGCCACGTCACGTGGGAAAACACCGCTGGGGGGTCCTATGAATAAACACCGCCTGGCATTTCCCCCTGGTTCCTGGGCGTCTCTTTGTCTGTACGAGTGGACAGAAGTGGCCGAGGGCAGCCGCTCGCACCCACGAGGGACTTGGCACCCGCGGCAGAGGGTGCCTGGGACCCGAGGAGCGTGCCGGCTGGCGGGAGGCCGCTGGGCCCCCCCAGGCGTGGGAAGGTCAGAGAGAGGAGGGATGGCAGCCGCCCCCCCCCCGCCCCCGGCTCTGTGCCCCCCGCTGTGCGCTGAGTGTGTGACACCCACCCCCGGCCCCGTGTGCGCCAGCGCCTGCCCCCAGCGGCCGCCCCCAGCTGTGTGCCAGCCTGCTGAAGGGCAGGCACAGTGCCTGCTGCGGCGCCGAGCTATTTTCAGAAGCTGCCAGATTTCCTTCGGCAGCGAGAAGGTGGGGAGGGGAGGGGGCGGGACGCTGGAGACTGCCTCTGACAACTCCCGCAGCGGGGCACCCTCCACCCCCAGGGGCCCTGTGGGCAGCCTCGAGGGGGCGCTGACGGTGGCATATCTCCCCGCCCCCCCCCCCACCCCCGCTCCTATCCTGAAACCTCCCAGATTTCGGGGGCTCATGGGCTCCGCAGCAGCTCGCCCTCCGCCTCCCTCCCCGGGGTGTGGGGGAGTGAGGAGGTGCTAGGAGGCAGGGACAGGCTCCCGGTCCCGAGTCGTGCGCTGCTTCCTGCCTGGCGACCTTGCACACGTCCTCCAGCTTTCCTGCCTCAGTTTCCTCCGCTGTGTCGTGGGATGCCAGTGCCCACCTGGGAGTCACCTGCGGGCTCCGGCCGTGCTGCATGAGAAGGACTGAGGGGTGCCTGGCACATGGCTCACGCCCAGCCCCCATTTGCCGTCCCGGCAACCTGAGCCGGCAAGGAGAGACGTGCTGGGCGTTGCTCGAGGGAAAATCAATCCAGCCCCAGATCTACCTCCGGGCTTTCCACGCGGAAAACCAGGCTTTCTCCGCCCGTGGGGCTCGCTCCCGCGGGCCCGCTCTCCAGAGCAGCATCGCGGGGGGTTCCTGGACCTCGGCTCCAGCCCTGGGCTCCGAAGAGGGGCGCCTGGCTCCCGGGGAATCCTGGGTCTCCCAGAGGCTGTGGTTCAGACCCACCTCGTGGTGTCCTCTGTCCAGTGAAGTGATGGGCAGGTGCAAAGGCGGCCCACGTGGGGTCTGTCCGGTCACAGAGCTGCAGAGACACAGACTCCTCCCCTTGGCTACCTTCCGAGCACCCCCTGTGCCCGGGACCCGTGCTGGGTGCAGGCGGCAGCGTGGGAGCCGCGGACAGGGTCTCGCCCCGGGAGTTCACATTTGTGAGGGAGAAGAATAAAGTATCACACGGACATGTGTTGCGTCTCAGGCCTGAGACCGTCTGTGAAGGCAGGACGTGGCTGGGGAAGGAGACGTCACGGGCCAGTTTACGCCCAAAGGGGGAGTGGATGCGCCCCGTGGCTGGGATGTGCCCAGAGGTCCCGGGGTTGATGCCGACCTGCAGGGACTGCGCCCCTCAGCTTGCCTGTCGGTGTCTCCGCGGCTGACCTTGATCTTCGCCGCCCGCGTGGCCTTCACACGCAGGACCGTGGCTTCAGCAGTCTCGGCTTCTGCTCGGGCGTCTGTCCGCCTGACGTCCCAGGGCAGGATGCCCGCTGGCCACACGTGGCCCCGTGCTGCTGTGGGGGGAGGGCGTGCCTCCTCCCGTGCCCACGTTGGGGAGCAGAGGCAGTTAGCAGAGCGGATGGAAGGACCCCCCCAGGTCTCCAGTCTGCCGGTCACTTCCCATGAGGGGCCTGGACTGGCGACCAGCCCAGCCCAGGGCCGGGCCCCCAGATCTCGGGCGTCAGGTGTACCTCTCACAGACCACGGCGGGTGGCCGGAGGCCTGGCCAGGGCAGCCTGTCGGGCCTCAGCGAGGCTGCCTGGGAAGTGGGGGCCGCTCCCTGAGGGTCAGCTGGGACCCGGTGGCTGAGCAGCCAAGTGGCCAGACGCTCGCCTCGGCCTGTGCAGACGCAGGTGTTGGCGAGGGCTCCAGGTCACTTCCCTGGGAGCTTCCAATAAAGCCATGAGGTGTCTTCACACATGTGCATGTGTGGGACAGTGTGTGTGCATGAGTGTGAGCGTGTGTGTGCATGTGTGTGCGTGTGCATGTGCGTGTGAGAGGTTTGCTCCCTGACCCGGCCGATGGCAGAGGGCTCTGTCTTGCACACCTGGTGCGCTCTGGCTGCCAGCGGCAGGCTCGTTGCTATTCTGCACCCGGCCCTCCGCCCGCTGTCAGCCCCTCCGCCGTGTCACAGTGCAGCCTCAGCACGCCTCTGCCGTGAGCCCTGCGGGGTCTCGAGGTTCCCAGGGGAGCCCGGAGCTCTCTCTCAGGCAGGGCGAGGGCACAGCCCGGGCAGCTGTCCCCGAACCTGGCTGCTGAGCCCTTTGCACCCCCAGTGCGTCCCCGCAGCTGCCCCGCACCCGCTGTGGTGTTCTTCCCTTGGTCCCTCTGGGCAGCCTGCGTGGTCACCCCGAGGGGTCGAGGCCAGCGGGCAGGGCAGGGCCTGGGAAGCCCACCGCCCGCCCTGCGTGGGGGGTACTTTGTTTAGAGCCGGGAGACCTGAGCTCGGGTTTACAGGAAGCCGTGGGCAAGGCTGTTTTGTGGGTGTCATCCTCGCCCGAGAGCGTTTCCCGTTGCTTTCCAGAGAGACAGAGGGAGAGACCCATCGACACGTTGCCTCCTGCAGGTGCCCTGGACCGGGAATTGAACCCCAGACCCTTCCGTGCCAGGGCCGGCGCTCTAACCACCATCCCTGGCACGGAAGGGTCTGGGGTGGCCGTTCTGCTTTTTGAGGTTCCCCATCAGTAGAACGAGACACTGATGAGTCAGGGGTAGTTGACAGATTGTGGGAATGTTCTGTGGTCTCGGGCATATCAAACACTTCGCTGGGCCTCAGTTTTCTTACCTCTTAAATGGGAGTAATCCTCCCAAGGTGGGCAGGGCTGCGGTGGAGACGGGGAGAGGGGGTCCAAGTGGAAGGCCTTGCTCACCATGCCGCCCACGTGCCTGCTCGGTGACGTGCCGATCTGCCCGGGCTCTGCCGGCCCTGCGCTCTGTTTCCTGACCAGAAGCAGCAGGGCTCTGAGCAGCCGGGCAGGGCAGGTTAATGAGGGTGTGGGGCCACCTGCTGGTCAGCCGGGTGAGCATTCAGTAGATGCCTACTGTGTGCCAGAGCTTGAGGCGCTGTGGTCCTGCCTGGGTGGAGGGGGAGACCACAACATCACGATGAGCAGCTGCCATTGACTGAGAGCCTACTGTGCGCTGGGAGAGTGCTGGCGCTCTACCTGGGTCATGTCAGTCCTCACATTCCCAGCTTACACACGGAGAAACGGAGCCCCAAGCTCGTAGCCACTGCCCTCCCTGCTGGGGGTCAGGGAAAGGAATGCTACTTTCGCCTGGGGGCAATCAAAGAAGGCTTCCCGGAGGTGGTGACATATAGATTTGAAAGGCAAGCCAGGTTTGGGTGGACAAAGATTTGTGAAAAGGGCTTTCCAGCTGCAGGCAGAGCCCCTGTCTGATTGAGCTGCCTGCCTGCCTACGCTTGGGGCCTCTCTCTCTGAGGGTCCCGGGCAGGCCAGGGTGCAGTGGTCTATGCAGCAGAGTTGGCCAGGGCTGTGAGGGAAGACAGGCGTAGCAGAGGGGGCTCTGTCCATGGTGGCCAGGCAGGTCCAGAGCATCTGCCCTCACAGGGTCCTGAGGGGATCCAGGGATGGTGGGGCACAGGGCTGCTCCCTGCACAAGACGAGGGGATGCGCTGGTGCGGAGTATCTCCTGGGGCAGGCCTCCCGGGCTGTGGGCTGGGGAGAGCTAAGCAGATGGGAGGCCTTCTCTAACGTCAGGGCCATAGCCAAAGTGGGGTGACAGGCCGGGACGGGAGGCTCAGGGAAGGCCTCTGAGGAGGAGGAGGATGAAGGACGAGAAGTTGGCTGTAAGCTTTTTGAAGTTCACTATGTCATCTTGTATAATTTGTTCTTCCTGTGTCCTCTCTAATAAAGCTGTGCCTATTCCAAGGTCACAAACACAACCTCCTATTTTTTTTCTTTCCTGGAATCTTAATTTTTACACGTGGGGCCATGACCCACCTGTGGTTGATGTTGGAGTGCAGTGGGAGCGCGGGACTGAGGCTTACATTTTCCCCGTATGGATATCTGGACAGGACCATTCTTGAAGAAAAATAAAGATTTCTTTCCCCGTTGAATCCTGATGATACTCGTCAAACATCACTTGACTGTATATGTGTGGGTCTAGTTCTGGACTCTCTTCTCTTCCATTGATCACCCGATTGGCTATAGAGTTGGCAATATCATACTGTATTGATCACATTCGATCCATGACCTTTCTATTTACTTAGGCTTTCTTTCATTTTTCTCAGCAATATTTCACAGCCTTGCACATCGTGCATTACATTAATTGCTAGCATTTTTTGATTTTGGATACTATTGCAAGTAGAATTAATTTTTTTTAATTTCCCAGTAGTGTATGACTAGTTTATCCAAATACAATTGATTTTTATTTATTTATTTATTTTATTATTATTTTAAAAATATATTTTATTGATTTTTTACAGAGAGGAAGGGAGAGGGATAGAGAGTTAGAAACATCGATGAGAGAGAAACATCAATCAGCTGCCTCCCTGCACACCTCCCACTGGGGATGTGCCCGCAACCAAGGTACATGCCCTTGACCGGAATCGAACCTGGGACCCTTCAGTCCACAGGCTGATGCTCTATCCACTGAGCCAAACCGGTCTGGGCGCAGTTGGTTTTTAGATGTTGACCTCGCATCCTGGGACATTGCCACAGGGACTCCCTGGTTCCATAGTTTTCTGCATTCACAGTGACATCACCTGTGGATAGAGGCAGTTTCGCCTCTTCCCTTCCCGTCTCCCCGCCTTTATTTTTCTTGCCTGTGCACGGGCTGGGACTTCTAACACAACACAGAACGGCAGTGGCGACGGCCGAGGGAGACGGAGAAAGTGGCTGACGTGTTGTTTCTCGGGAGGCCATTCTTTCCACGGGAGCAACCACATGCCGGGATCTTCAGGTTGGCGAAGACCTGCGGCTGCCAGGCTGGGTGTGGAGGCCAGACCGGCTGCGCAGAGAGGACAGGAAGCAGACAGGGGCACCGTGGCCGGGCTGTCCCTGGCCCTCCGTCCCGAGGCCCCAGCTTCTGGAGTCCTCCACGCTCCTCACAGGAGGGACGAGCTCCAAAAAGGGTAGAAGGGCAGCCTCCGGGGCGCGGAGCTGCCGGCCCCACGTGCTGCCCTCGTGTGTGAGTCCCCGAGAAAGCCGCCCCGCTCCCCACGGGCACGTTTGTCAGAATCGCCGCGTGCTCCCCGGGAAACCGCGGGAAAGGGGGCACTTTTCGGTCTGTTCCCCTCCGGGCCGTTCCCACAGGCAGCTGTGCTCGGTAGTTGTAACTGTGGGCGGGGGCTGGGCCCGATCGTTGCTCACTCCGTGTTACGGAGCAGACAGCCGCCACGTGGCGTTGGCATGCGGCTCCCGTGGCTATGGGTGGCCCACATTGCATGGGCAGCCGCTCACGCTCACGGGTGTTTCCTGTGGTGGCATTTGGGTCCCTTCCCGCAGGGATGGACGGTCTTGTGTTGACGTCTATGTGGGTGGCGCTGCCCTCGACCCCTTTCCGCCATCCCTGATGTTTTGGGTTTTTGTTGTTTTTAATGTATTTTATTGATTTTTTACCGAGAGGAAGGAAGAGGGACAGAGAGTTGGAAACATCGATGAGAGAGAAACATCGATCAGCTGCCTCCTGCACACCCCCCACTGGGGATGTGCCCGCAACCAAGGTACATGCCCTTGACCGGAATCGAACCTGGGACCCTTCAGTCCTCAGGCCAACGCTCTATCCACTGAGCCAAACCGGTTAAGGCTGGGGGTTTATGATGCCCGCTTGCCATGTACAGCGGGCAGGGGGCAACTGGACGCCCCACCGAGGGTCACCACAAGGGGCGGTCTAGTCCCGCTTTCCTGCCCGCTGTTCACTGCCAGTGACACTTCTCTGTGCGTTTGATGGGCCACAGGAGGGACCGCGTGGCAGCCTCCGCCTGTCTGTGATGGGAGAGGAGATGCTCCTTTCCCATTGGTTCCTCTGCTGGTTCCATGTCCCCTCCTGGGCGGGAGCAGATCGTATCCCGTGACTCACACGTGTGACTTTCCCAGTGGGCTCTCCCCGTGGCTCCCAGGCCCCACCGGGCTGTGCTCGCCCACGGCGGGGACCAGGGTCCACCTTTGTGTCTCCCATGCCCCTGCCAGCCAGTTTCCACGGCCGCATTCTCCTCCCCGAGGCTTTCTGTGGTCCCTTCTGCCCGGTGTTCAGTGCCATTCCCCAGGCCCGACCCACAGCCTGACCCGAGGGAGCCATGGGCCCGTCGCAGCGGCCTCTCCGCCTGCCGCGCAGAGTCCCCCCTGACCCGTCACCGCTCCTGGACCCCGCACGCCTTTGGGAAGCATGCCTTGACCTTGACCGACTGGCCAACCTGCTCTCTGCCGGCTGCTAGGAATTCTGTCACCTGTCTCCACCCACCTGCCACCTCTCCCAAGGAAATCTCAGGCCACTGCGTCCTACCCGTGTCTGCTTCTCTCTGTGCCCTGGTGCCTGTGGCCTCCACCGAGAGGAAGTGTTCACCCCTGAGCCACGTTCCACCAACCACGTCCCCTGAGACCGTGCCTCCTCCGCCGAGCCTTCCTAGAGCTCTCAGTCCGCTCGGCCTCCCGCCTCGGACGGTCCACAGCGTTTACAGCCCGCAGGTGCTCTCTGAGAGGCCTCTCCAGAAGCAGTGCCCTCACCCACCCAACTTCTGGGCAAGGTGAGAGATGAAATGGAAACCCGGATGGAGGCCAAGGCGTCACCTTCTTCACTGACGAAGGCTCGGAGTGGGGGGAGGGGGCGCGGGGGGAGGGGGAAGCAGATTAGAATGAGGCCAAATGGGCCTTCGAACTGAGCCCAGAATTAGGCTGACCTCCGCCCACCCAGTCGCGCTTGCTCCAGGGGAGTGAAGCCTGGGTGCCCGGCCGTGGACACCCGCCCATGGAGGAAGCATTAGGAGTGAGAGGCCCGCCCTCCTCCGCATCCAGGCCCAGAGACGAGTGCTGGATCCTGTCTGGAGTTCTTTTTTTAAAATATATTTTTTATTGATTTCAGAGAGGAAGGGAGAGGGAGACGGAGAGGGAGAGGGAGAGAGAGAGAGAGAGAGAAACATCAATGATGAGAGGGAATCATGGATCGGCTGCCTCCTGCATGGCCCCTATAGGGGATGGAGCCCATAACCCGGGCCTGTGCCCTGACCGGAATTGGGCCGTGACCTCCTGGTTCATAGGTCGACGCTCAACCCCTGAGCCACGCCGGCCAGGCTGGAATTCTTATCTAGACCCTTCTGTGGGTTTTGTTGCTTCAACTCCTCCGTGGGCTCCTTAAGGCTAAGGCATGCACAGCTTTCTAAAACGCACAGAGCCGTCCAGGGGGCTCACTGGCAAGCCCCACCCCTCCATGCAACCCAGTGGGTCTGAAGTTCTGTTCTGAGGGCCTCGTTTCTCTACCGACGCCGGCCTGAGCAGATGGCGACTGTGGGAGCGAGCTGGGGGGTGACCACTGCCACGCCATCGGGCCTCAGGCGGGTGTCCGTGGGGCGCGGGGCAGGGGCACAGTCAGGCCCGGAGCCCGTGTCCGTGGGATGAGGAGCGAGTCAGACGCGGCTGGGATGGCACCTGCATGCGTCGCTTCACTCGCACTTGTGCCAAGAGCCTCCTTTGGGCCTTGGCTCGGGTCCTCCCGGCCTGGGGATGAGGAGCCCGCGGACGGAGCTGGGTGCACACCCGCCGCGGCCCTGGCTGCCGCTCGCCCAGGAGCCGGAGCCTCTGCAGCGCGGAGCCCGCCTGCTCGTGCTGGGTTCCGGAGCTGTGGGTGCTCACACATCACCGCGCCACGTAGTGTTAGAAAAGGAGTTCTCTAAAAATAACCACCGAGGAATATTTAATTTGATAGCAAGACGGTGACTAATGCATGAAACAGAGAGGGTCTGTGTGACAAGACGCGGTACAATAATGGGGAGAAAGTCGTGTTGACCTTTAAACCGGCGCCACGTGAAGCAGGGCTGAGCCTCGGCGGCCGGGGACCCCCTGGCTCTGGGCAAGCGGGCTGTGAGCCGGGACGGGAAGGCCACGGCGGGGCGCCGAGGGCGCAGGCGGTTCTCAGGGAAATGGCTCAGGGAAATCAATACCTTTCGGTGTCGACTAGAGAGAAGGGGCTGGTGCTGAGCGAAGAGCCGGCTGGTGAGAGGCGGACAGGGGAGGCCAGCCCAGCGGGATGGGGGGCCGAGTCAGCTCTCAGCCTGGTTCCCCAAATGCAAGGGGACCCAGCACTTCTGGGGGGCAGTCTGAGTGGCTGGGGAGGGGCGAGGTCCAGTGTGGAGTGAATGCGTACCCCGTGCTAGCCCTGAGCGCCTCCCGGCACCGCCCTCCCCGGCCGCCCCGAGGGAGAAGCTGCTGCGGGTGGAAGGGTTGAGCTACTTGCTTGGGGTCACCTCGCTGGGAAGTAGCCGGATTTGGATGTGAACCCAGAGACCTCACGCTCAACTCTTACGTTGCCAGGTCCCTTGAAAAGGGCCACGGGCTGGCAGTAGCCTAGACCGACAGGCTGGGGTTGGGGTTTCCGCAGGGGCCCCCTGCTAAGAACTTCTCGTGAAAAATCACCACGGCTCCTGGCATGACAGGGCTCCGGATCCAGACCACTTCCCGAGGGCTCCATCGTGCATGACTGCATGGTACATTCTGGTCCATCGCCCTCAGTGCGGCCGGGGGCACAACACACTGGCCATCTCCTGGCGCGGCTCTTGCTCAGTGGTGACCGAGCGGGGACTGGCCCCCGCCCCCGGGTCAGGGTCCTGCAGCGCCGCGGGCACACCCAGGTGTGCAGGAGACAGAGCCGGGAAGGGTCTGTTTCCCATCCTCTTCTCCGCGTCCCGGAAGGAGGAGCTCAGCCGTGGCCCCTGATCGAATCCAGGGCCAGTTGTTTCTGGGCGTATCTTTCCCACAACCCTCACCCCGGGCAGGGCTGTGGGTGACAAGCAAGGTGCTGAGGTGGCAGGCGAAGCGGTGGGCTCAGACCCCCCCCCCCCCCCCGGGCTCCGGAGAGTTGGCTCTGGCGGGAGGGACGTGTTCTTCCCTCCGAGCCTGGGAGGTGGGGCTCCGCCTACACCCAGAGGAGCATCCTGAGACTCCAGGGAGGCCTGGCTCAAAGAGGAGGGGAGCCGAGTGGTCCTGGGAGAGGAGGGGTAGGTGTTTGGAGAATTGGGGAATGTGCAAATATGCGGCCGAGCCCAGACTCCAGGGGGTGGGCCTTTGCCTGGGTTGAACCCCCAACAAGCCCAGGATCCCCGAGAGGGGCCTGGTCCTAGGGCCCGTTCTGACATCTCTCACCTCTGCTTCTGACCCAACCCCTGGACCCCAAGCCCTGGCAATGGTTGCTGCCCCCATGTCATGGGTCCCAGAAAGCCCCAAGACACAACCCTGCCTCCCTCTACAGCCATATCTCTTCCCACCGTCCACGTGCCTGCTCACTCGCCACATCCTGACCACACTGGCCTTTGCTTTTCCTTTCTATATTTTTATTGATTTCAGAGAGAGAGAGAGAGAGAGAGAGAGAGAGAGAGAGAAGAGAAACATCAATGATGAGAGAGACTCATTGATCGGCTGCTTCCTGCACACTCCCTACTGGAGATAGAGCCTGAAACCCGGGCACGTGCCCTTGACGGAATCGAACCCGGGACCCACAGGCCGACGCTCTGTCCACTGAGCCAAACTGGCTAGGGCCACACTGGCCTTTTCATGTCTCGGATACATCAAGCTCCCTCCTCCCCAGACCTGCCTCCCCAGATACCGCTCCCTCTGCCCAGAGCACCTGCTCTCCTTCTGTACGCGGCTGATTCGTCTGCGTCGGCAGGTTCCAGTTTAAACACTGTTTCCTCCAAGAAGCCTTCCCGGACTTACCAAACTGGGTCAGGCCCCCGGGCGGGCGCTCGCGATGTACGCTGTGCTCTCCTGCCCTAGAACGTATGTCTTTAATTAGAGATTCCTCGGTGTGGTAATTGGTTCAGTGTCTCTTCCCCCCTCCACTGGATGGCAAACTCTGTAACGGGGAAGACGTGAGCTCTTTGTGCCCTGGCCCGTGCTAGGTGCCCAACAAACATGTGGGGAGAGACTGGGGAAAGCTCCCCACGCTTCCAGGTGAGAAGCAGGCGGAGTGGTGGGAGCCGTCTCTGCTCCCTTTCCAGCTCCGGCCTCAGAGCAATTCAGAGACAGAGACAGAGACGGGGTGGGCGCGGCTGCGCCCAACAGCCTTCCTTTTGCCTTTAACGCAAACGAATCTGGGAAGGCATTGCCATCGGTCGCTTCTCCCGCGAAGAGAAATCACCTCTGTCCTGCTTTGCAATCTCTGCGCTATTTTGGGCTGTTTTTCTCTTTTGGGCCCATTTGTATGGGAGCAATAATTTCACCGTTTGGCTACGCAGAAGGCCCAATTAATATTATAAATATGGTCCCATAAAATGCGCTCCTTGACATCAGAACGTTTTGTTGCTAATTACTCTCCAAGGTTTTTAATTTCGGTTCCTCCTTGGTGACTTAGTGCAGAAATCCAAGGGCACCGTTATTTCCCTCAAAGGGGAAGGAGCGCCGAGGGATGCCACGTTTCTGTCGACTCGCCCTTCCTGCCAGGAGGATCTTGGTTTTTGTTCTTTCTCCTCCCATTTTCCTGGACAGAAATAAACAACTAACCAACAAAAACGGTATTGGGACAAAGGTATACATTTCTGGGGGCGGTTTACTCATTCACGAATGTATTCCTCCAAGCAATGTTTACGAGCACCTGCTGTGTGTCAGTTCCGGGGTGCTAGGCCCTGAGGGTGCCGCGGAGAATCCAGCACAGCGGTGTCTCCAGGTGGCCCGGAGTCCCGAGTGGGAGGGAGGAGGCGAAGAGCCGGACACATCCACGGTGTTGCTCCCTCGGGGGCTTGAGAGCACTGGCCCAACTGGACGTGCCACGTCTGTCTCCAGAGGCTGAAATCAGGGAAGTTTTGGCCATTTCTCATCTGAAAGGCCCTGGCTAACTGCGAGGAATTTGCATTTTAATATTTTGAATGGGTTGATAAAATAGGAACAGATGGCTAAAGCTTGTCATTTTAGGGAAAATAGAGAAATATTGCACTGCTTAATCTGTCTCTTTTTCACACTCTTCCCCTGCCCTCCCCACTGCAGAGAGCTCCAGATGCAACACCATTTAAAGCAAAATGCTAATAATATCCTCCCCGGCACTGAGGTCTCTTCGCCCGAAAGCACCCTAATATCGCCGGCCATCTCTGGGTTCACGGCCCCTGTTCGGCCTTTGTTCCCACGCCGCCTCCGGAGAGGAGATTTCCTGGAAGGTGTTGCTTTGGGGGAACGTAAGGGGTGGCGGGGAAGTGAGACCAGCTTGGGTGTCTCTCTGTCATGAAGAAAACTAGCTCTGTGGCTGTTTATTAGCCAGGGCAAGCCCCACTCCTAGGAACCCGGCGGGGAGGAGCGGAGGTGGGTACCACCCGTCCCTAAGCTGCCCCTCCACGTGCCCCTGGACTGCAGGTGGGCATCAGCTCTAGCTGCAGGCAGCTCCTGCTCCAGAGAAGGCAGAACGCCGCCGCGGTCACCTGCACCCCACCTGGCCCTGCCTCTATGCCCACTGCTCACCTGCACCCCACCTGGCCCTGCCTCTATCCCCACTGCTCACCTGCACCCCACCTGGCCCTGCCTCTATCCCCACTGCTCACCTGCACCCCACCTGGCCCTGCCTCTATGCCCACTGCTCACCTGCACCCCACCTGGCCCTGCCTCTATCCCCACTGCTCACCTGCACCCCACCTGGCCCTGCCTCTATCCCCACTGCTCATCTGCACCCCACCTGGCCCTGCCTCTATCCCCACTGCTCACCTGTACCCCACCTGGCCCTGCCTCTATCCCCACTGCTCACCTGTACCCCACCTGGCCCTGCCTCTATCCCCACTGCGTCGCTCCGAGTTTCCCCGCCATCCTGCTTGGACAGAGCCTCCGAGGAGATCAGCTGCTGGGGGAGGGAAGTTGAGTGTTGCTCTGGCACGGAGACCAGAAACTCCTGGGAGAATGAGCATCTTGCCGACTGCTTGCTGACTCCAGTAGCAAGAGCCTCCAGGATGCTTCTGAGTAAACAACATCTCTGTGGCCACACGTTGTTTTATGAGCTGAGTCATCAGACTGGCTGGCTCCTTGAAGGCCGCTGGTTCTCCAGGCAGCAGCGAGCATGGTCGCCACCCGGCTTTGCAGAGGGCCAGGCTCATTCGCCGAAGGTGATGGGGGGGGGGGGGGGCGGGCATCATTATGGAGTCTGCGTATGTTAAAAACATTGTTGATGAACCTAAGTTCCACTTAACAGAAATAGATGCTGCTGTCTGCATTACGTACAAAATCTGTTTGATTATGGGCGATTATGAGTTACCGCCAATCCTAAAGAATTTCCTGCTGAAAGCTGGGTTCCTTTCCCACTCACCAAGTTGCAGTTTATCATCAGAGGTAATGAGTTCATCCCCAGAGTCACAGCGACATGTTAAGTCAAACGGCAAACTTTCTTGCTGCTTAGCTAAATTTGCTCATCTTTTCCATGGCTACTCCATAGGGTGTCTCCATGGATTTTTTCATTAAAGCCAAATTCCAGGGAATTTACCCTCATGAACTCAAGTTTCTGAATTTGGAGATTTGCGACCGGCTGAAGCAACAGCTGTTTCACTGTGCTCTCAGGGGACAAGCAGGCAGGTCACTCCGCCCCGAGCACAGCGGTCGGAGGTGGGTGCCTGTTCGGTGGCAGGCACTCTGTCCGTCTCCGTGCGGGGTAAAACCACGTGAAGAGCAATGGTTGCCCCTGAAGAAGGAAGTAGATGCTTGTCAATGTGCAAGTGGACACACTGATCTCTCGGAGGAGGTGGGGTGAGGAAGGGCTGCGGGAGAGGCCTCATGGAGAGCAGCACCCGTCCCGCCAGCGGCAGCTGGGGAAGCCGCCTTGGGCGGTGAGGAGGATCTGTGTGTCAAGACAGGAGAGTTCATGGGCTGAGGGGTACTGCACGCCAAGACCCAGCCAGAGCCAGGGACCGGCAGACTCCAGTTTGTGTTTGGAGTTGGGATGGCCCTGGGGGCTTCTGGGGGAGCAGTTTCTGGGAGGTGACAGGGTCAGAAAGCAGAACTTCGAGGACTGAGAGTCAAAGGAATTGTCTTGAAACAAAAGGCTCTGGAGTGGATGATTCTCCTTCGCAGACAGACCAAGAGGCACAAGAGAGAGGGAATGGGGGATGAGGGTATCCACAGGGCAGATGGTCCCTGGACCACAGGAGCCTGTGGAGCAGGACAGAGTAAAAATGGGGGACAGGGAGCAGCAACGGTGCAGTGGGTTCCTGGAGATCCTGACGAGGAGCAGACGGCGAACCTGGGTGGGTGATGGTGAGAACAGAAAGAAGCGTGGGTGGGAGGGAGAGGAGGGGAGGACGCCGGGGTCCTGATGTTCAGAGGCAAGCTGGAGGTCAGCTCTCCTGCCGGGAGGGGCGTGTATGTGCGGGTGAGAGCCGACCCCCGCCGAGAGCCTGGGGAAGGGCTCAGAGCAGATGCTGAGGGCACAGGAGCAGGTGCACCGCCCCGCTGCAGGTGGATTCCCCAGAACATGTGCTCTGCCCTTTTCCTTCCACTCAAGAAAACAGCCTAAATTTAGCGCAAACAGCAAGACGGCGGGAGCCCGGGTCTGATCAGATGCCCTCTGGTTGAGGTGCGCAGTCCTGGACCGGGGCTGTCTGCGTCTGGGGAACCTGCCGTCTGAGATGGATTCAGATGGGGAACGAGGGGGGAAACTTCGGGAAAAGCCGTCTTTAGGCGCTGAGACTGTCAGCACATACACCCGCTGATGGAGTGAAACCAGAGGATGAAATAGGAGCTGAAGGTTGTTCAGAAGGTCTGTGTAACTTGGCCCCACTGCTGGATAGCTCCCTGGAGAAAGATCTGTGGGGCTGTGGCTTCACCCCACGGCACACATTCCATGGTAGCCATGGGGCAGGGGTCTGTCACTCTGGAACAGTTAGCGACATAAGTAAGGCCATTTCTTATGTTCTCGGGCCAACAAAGCGCCTAGCTATTGAGAAACTCAATTATCCACAGGACATTTTCGGGGGGGCAGGAGTGGGCAGCCTTCATTGGTGGGAGGAGGAGCCTTTAGGGACTCGGAGCTGGTGGCAATACAGTAGTCCCCCCTTATCCACAGCTTCATGTCCCACAGTTTCAGTTGCCTGTCTTCAACTTGCAGTATGAAAATATTGAGTGGAAAATTCCTGAAAAACACAATTCATCAATTTTAAATCTCATGCCGTTCTGAGGAGCGCGATGAAATTCCACCCGGGACATGAGTCATCCCTGTGTCCAGTGTGTTCGTGCCGTAGACTCTCCCCACCCGTTAGTGACTTAGTGGCTGTCTCGGTTATCAGGTCGACTGTCACTGTATCGCATGCAGTGACAATGGCCCCAAAGTGCAAAAGTAGCCGATGCTGGCAATTTGGGTATGCCAAAGAGAAGCTGTCCAGTCCTTCCTTTAAGCAAAAAGGTATGTACATATAGGAAAAAACATAGGGTTTGGTACTACCCAAAGTTCCAGGCACCTACGGGAGGGGCGTGTCTTGGAATGTATCCCCCCATGACTAATGGGAATTATGGGGGACCACTGGAATCCAGCTGAGCACAGTCAGGCCTGGGAGGAGTAAAGCAATCCTAAATGACACTGGGAAGGAAGACTCAACAAGATTTGTCGATTACCAAGATATTCTTGTACTCCTCTTGCTTCCTACTCAACAAGTATGTACCTGTCAGGTGCTAGTCTGGGTGCTGAGGGACCAGAAAGGTGGCTTTCCCCTGGTGCTTGCCTTTTGGGAGAAAGAAGACACAACGGCACGCAGCTGGGATCCCAGGACGGGAAGGACCCAGTCTGGCCGCAGGGTCCATCAGGCAAGGTTTCCTGGAGGTGAGGCACCCAGCTGGGCTGTGAAGAGTGGGGTGTCTAAGAGTGATAGGGAGGGACGCCACCAGGGTTTGCACTTGGTAGTGCTGGGGATGGATGGATGGGTGGGTGGATGGATGGGTGGGTGGATGGATGGGTGGGTGGATGGATGGATGGGTGGGTGGATGGATGGGTGGGTGGATGGATGGGTGGGTGGATGGATGGATGGGTGGATGGATGGATGGGTGGGTGGATGGATGGGTGGGTGGATGGGTGGATGGATGGATTGATGGATGGAGGATGGGTGGGTGGATGGATGGATGGGTGGATGGATGGATGGGTGGATGGATGGATGGGTGGGTGGATGGATGGGTGGGTGGATGGATGGATGGATGGATGGATGTGTGGATGGATGGATGGATGGATGGATGGATGGGTGGATGGATGGATGGATGGATGGGTGGATGGATGGATGGATGGGTGGATGAATTGATGGATAGATGGGTGGATGGATGGATGCGTGGATGGATGGATGGATGGATGGATGGATGGATGGGTGGATGGGTAGATGGATGGATAGATGGATGGATGGGTGGGTAGGTGGGTGGGTGGATGGATGGATGGGTGGGTGGATGGGTGGGTGGGTGGGTGGGTGGATGGATGGATGGGTGGATGGGTAGGTGGATGGATGGATGGATGGATGGGTGGGTGGATGGATGGGTGGGTGGATGGATGGATGGGTGGGTGGATGGATGGATGGGTGGATGGGTGGATGGATGGATGGGTGGGTGGGTGGGTGGATGGATGGGTGGGTGGGTGGGTGGATGGATGGATGGGTGGGTGGGTGCGTGGATGGATGGATGGGTGGATGGGTGGGTGGATGGATGGATGGGTGGGTGGATGGGTGGATGGATGGGTGGGTGGATGGATGGGTGGGTGGATGGATGGATGGGTGGGTGGATGGATCTGCTGGTATGCAAGCTGGGAACACTATGTGGTCCAGGCATCGTTGGAAAGGAAAAGCCCTGCAGTTGTCAGACTAGCCTGGTCTTTGATGAGTGGTGGCCTAGTGTCCGGAGGTGCTATTGGTCAGCATGAGAACGAACAGGTTCTTAGGGGACAGAAAAGAGGAAAGTCCTGGGAACAGACCCAGGAAGGCAGAGACCTAGGAGCAGCAGAGGCGGAGCCCAGGGCAGGAACCCCTGATCCAAGGAGGAGGCACTTCCGACTGTGAATGTTGTCCCCAAACATTTACCACGCAGCCAACTCAGCGAAACACGGGCCTTGAAGGCCTCGGGCCTCCGGAGGACCGGAGGACCGAAGAGCCAGGGGCGCGAGCATGTCCCACCTGGTTCTCCCGCGGCCACCCCGCCCCCGTGTCCCGGGGCCTTTCTGGGGGTGGTGCTGGGGCTCCGCGGTGGGAGACCCTGGCCGGGTCTGCAAACAGCATCATTCTCTTCCTATGTATGGGTTCTCCCCTCTCCGGCCAGGGGGCCCGCGGCGACCTCGACGTGCCCGGCAGGAGGCAGTGGACGCGGCAGCCGGGGTCCCGGGTCTCCCAAGAGCCCGTCCCGACCTCCGCCGGGCGGCCCGAGCGCCTCTCGCGGGCTTCCCTGGGCGCGGCGGGGGGCTCTCGCGCGGCTCGGGCGGCGCGAGCTCAGGCAGCGCGAGCCCCCGCGCGGGAGCGGCGCATGCGCGGGAGCCGAGCCCGCCGAGGCGAGCCGACCAGACCCGCGGCGGCGCCGGAGCCGGAGCCGGAGCCGGGCAGCGCGGCGGTGAGGGGCCGAGCGGCGGCGCGGGAGCGGAGGCGGCGGACAGGTGGCGAGCCCTCGCCCACACCGCCGGGGACCACTCGGTCGCCCGCGGAGCCTCGCGGCGCGGACGTGGCGGCGGCGGCAGCCTCCCGGGCGGCCTGTGAGCGATGCGCCACCCGCTGCCCCGCGCCGCCTGACCGCCCCCGCCTCGGCTCGCGGTGCGCCACAGCCGGGCCCGCGGCCGTCCCCGCCGCGCTGTCGCCCGGCCGCCGCGCCCGCGGGGCCGCGCCCGGCCCGGCCATGTGGACCCCCACGGAGGAGGAGAAATACGGCGTAGGTAGGTGAGGCTCGGCCTGGCGGCGCGGGTCGGGGGGCGCGCCCGTGCTCTCGGCCCCGCCGGCCCCGCCTCGGCTCGCGCCCGCGCGCCCCCGGCCCTGCCCGCAGGCTGCGCGGCCTGGGCGCGGGGGCGGCGCGGGCGCGGGGCGCGAGGCGCGAGGCGCGGGGGTGGGATCGGGTCCCGGGCGCGGGGAGGGCGGCAGGGGGCGCTGGCGGCGCGGCCTGGGCAGGTGCGGCCGGCGGGCGGGGGGCGGGCAGGGCCGCGGCCGCCCAGGTCTCTGGTGCGGGGCACCCGGCAGTTGCACCCGAGAAGCCAGGCTCTGGAAACGGGTTCTCGCCGCTCCCGAACCTCAGTTTGAGCGAGTTTCCGCACCGAGGGCGGGGAGCCCGGTGCTTGTGGACCGAACGTTACACAACGAAGGGTAAAACACACTGACATCATTTTCCCAGTTCAAAATCCTGCAGACATTTGACTTCCGAGGCTCGGTCCGTTTCAGTGTGTTTGGCCGTCGGTGTTACAAACAACCGCCGCCAGTGGGAGGCGATTCGGGAGGTTCTGGGCGTGAAGTGCGGGGTGCACCGTCGCCCCGGCTTTGTTCCACCTGCTTTCAGAGACCGTCCTTCCTCATAGAACCCCCATTTTAATCCGTTCCAAGGGTTCAATTCCAGGGGTGAAACACGCCTTCCAACATGTCATGGAAAAGAGCATTAAGTGATTTAAGGGATTGAACGTCACTTTTACTTTTCTAACGTGAGGCTTCTGTGGCAATTACGTGCGGAGTGCAGGTCACATTGCGTTCTGGTCAGTCACCTGTCCTCTCCATCAGTTCGAAACAGATTTAAAATGCCGAGTGTACACTCCCCCCCCCCCCCTCCCTCCCCTAAGCTGCAATGGAAAAGTAGAGATGGGTAATCTGTCTAAACATAGATTTTTGTTTCCCGTTTTCTACTGCAGCTAAATCAAGATTTAGTTCACAGTTCAGTACAAAAATCACTTTTTAAACTGGCAGCGGTAGCAGACGTTTAGGAATACCATCAGGCAAGTTCTGTGCGAACTGAATTTATTTAAATGTAAGGACTTGCCGTGAGATCTGTGCTGGTAGCAGGTCTTGTTTTGGGAAGGTAACGTGCTGGAGTTGGGACCAGCTCAGCTCCGTGGGCGTGAGGACATGCGCTGGGATGGAGGTGAGAACCGGAGCCCCGGTGCTGGAGGCCGCGGGCCGGGCTTGGGAAATTATGCCAAGGGGAGGGGTCACCTCGGGGGACATTTGACCCTTCCTCTTCGAGTTCCCCCTGAAGACGAAATAGATGCTGTGAAGTGAGAGTTGGTGGCCTGTCTTCTCTGTAACTCGCACTCAGAACTGCATATCGGGAATAATGAATAATTGACGTGAAAGTGGTCGACTGTCCAGTGGTACCCCATTTCTGTCCTTTTGGGGAGGAATCCTGCAGTAGTGGAGGTGGCAGAGTTGTGAGTCTTGGCTTCTTTACTGGTGGTGTGGGCAAGTTATTGAACATCATTTTCTTTTAAAAAAGTATTTTTATCGATTTCAGGGAGGAAAGGGGGGGGGGAGAGATAGAAACATCAATGATGAAAGAGAATCATTAATTGGCTGCCTCCTGCACGCCCCCTACTGGGGATTGAGCCCGCAACCTGGGCATGTGCCCTGAACAGGAATCTAACCTGTGACCTCTTGGTTCCTGGGTGGGACGCTCAACCACAGAGCCACACCGACTGGGCATCATTTTCCTAATGTGTAACTTGGGGATAATATTTACCTCCGTGGTTGTGAAAATCAAACGAGAGCCTACCAAGGGCTTACTAAATGTTAATTTCTTATTGTCGTCCCCTTAGCACTTAGAGGAATAACAACACGAGGTAGCTCTTTGCTCAGGTGTGTGAGTTCTGAGAAGGAGGCAGAGCAAGGTAATCACGACAGGCATATGTGGATCTCAGCGCGCTAGGATTTAGTATGTGATTTACTCAGGAAGGCGGAATGAAACTCTTGATTTCCTAGGACTGTGGATTTAGCTTTAGAAAAATGGTTATTTCCTGTGGAGGGGCCCAGCATGGGCACCGGGAAGGACTTAAATGCTTGTTAGATGAGAGAGAGTTATTCTGAAGATGTGAGCAGCTGGGGTTTAGTATAATTTAGCTGCCTTTTCTGCCAAACAAGGCAACTGTCATCTCTCATTGCTTTCTTCTTCTGTCCCTTCCTCAGTTATGGCCTGAAAGTTCTTGTATAAATTGTCCAAAACTCAGGGTACATCCCCCCCACCCCCGCCATAAGCATGCTAGGGCTATACTCTTAGGCCTGTCCATAAAATCCAGGTCCATTTATAATGTAGCTTAAATATTGTACATAAAAGAAGAAAAATAGTCAATTAGAAGTGGTATGTTAGCTGCATTATTTCTTTAATTACTAACTTGAAAATCTAATCATTATTATTTTTTCTATAAGAAAATGTTTTGAGTTTTAGCTTTGATTTTTTGTTGTTATTATTAACCCTCACCCAAGGATATTTTTCCATTGATTTTAAGAGAGTGGAAAGGAGGGGGAGAGACAGAGAGAAACATCGATGTGAGAGACATTGATTGGTTGCCTCCCGAATGTGCCCCAACCAGGGCGGGGAATTGAGCCTGCAATGGAAGTCCGTGCCTTTGGCCGGAATCGAACTCAGGACCCTTCATTCCACGGGCGGACACTCTGTCCACTGAGCCAAACCGGCTAGGGCTCAGCTTTGATTTTTATGACCAACTTGGAGCACAGATTTCTGTCTGCTTGCTAACCCATTATCCTTACAGCAAGGGGGGGAACTTTTTATTTGTGCTTCCCACCGGTTGGAGGAATTGCTCAGATGTTGGTGAGGGAAGGAGCCCTTGTTGCAGCCGTGGAAGGAGTTTTTGATTTGGTAAGATTTGATTTGGTAAGATTTTTGAGATCCTGTAGTAATATTTTACTGTCTTTCAGTTTTTAAAAATAATTTAGAGATTATGTACAGCTTATAACATTTTAAAATTAGTTGATTTATTAACTTTGGACAAGGTGATATCTGAGCTTCCCTTTCAATTAAATTTTCTGTGGTTGACTTTAGAGGGAGGGGAGGAACCTGCCCTTTTTTGAGGATCAAAAAAGTCAGCAGCCAGTGTGCCCAGGGTTCTCACTGAGGTCGCACCATGCAGGTGCCTGGTGCCGTGCTAATGTTACCTTCCTCAGGGGAAAGAAACTGCCTCCCAGAGGCCGTCAGTCCTTTTTTGTCCTTCAACAATCGACTATTCCCCTTATGTTTCTTCTTGCCAACGGGCAATATTTTGTGGTATTTTGGACTCTCACGCTGTTCTTTTCTAGCATTACAAGAGGCTGTTCTTTGCTGAGCCCTTTGTTCCATGTTCCGAGTCCTCGTGTCTCTCCCTGCTAGAGATGGTCTGCTCCCCTTCTGCGGCCTCGGGTGCTTGGGAAGCCTTGCGTCCAGCCCTGCTTTATTCCCCCTTTCCGAGAAGCTGCTTGCTCTAAAGTGCGTTAGGTGAGAAGAATCCAGCTATTTTTGTGAAACATCTGTCTTTTCCTATAGTGATGCATCCATACTACCAAATATGGAAACCAGAGACCAAGAAATACTTTTCCTGTCCTCCAACAGCAGCAGCAGAGAAAACGGTGTTTGTCGCTAAACCCCTTTAGGAGAATGGCAGCACAGGTTTGAAGACATGCGCATTCGTTTGGCATCTTAGCGGTGGAAACTGCTTCAGAAGGTCATCTTTTTCTGCTTCGTGAGGCAAATTTTAAATAATTCAGGGCCTTTGTTGCTTATTCTTTCCTAATCCCCACTTAGACCTTGAAAATTTCTTCTTATTACCAACCAGAATACCTTATATTTTAGTTTTCTAATGTCACATTTATTTTTTTCTAATTTAAAAAGTAATGCATATTTTCTTTTACCTGATTTCCTTTTGCTTTAGTTTCTCCAGATAGAGGGAACCCTCCCCCATGGAGGGTTCATTTATAATGTAGCTTAATGTAGTGGTATTTATTTATTTATTTATTTAAAAAGCTTTGAGTCTTTACAAGAAATTCAACTTATGAAGTTTCTGTGGGAACTGGAAGAACCAGTGTTTACACAATGTCACTCAACCTGTTGGTAAAGGGGCTACAGCTCAGTGAAATATGGTAGTGGCTCTTTAGTTCTTGCCCCGTTAGGCACTCCAGCCTTTGAAGCCTCTGAGAGGGCCCCATACCTCTCAGAGGGAAAGGCATCCGCTAGCAGAAGAGAAAAGTCATATCCCAAGACTAAACTTTGTTCTGAAAAGTGAGGATGTGCTTGATATGTGATGATTCAGTGTTTACAGGGACTTCCACAACGTGATTCTCCTTGAGCCTTACACGGTAATATCACCTCCCCTCTTTTTTAAACAGATGAGAAAGAAACTTGAGCAGAGAGAAGTTACGTGGCTGTGATCTAAGATACTTAAGCAAGTCCAGAGTTGAGATTTGAACTTCAGACTTTGGGATTCTGAGCCACAGTTTCTTTTATTGCATGGTGTTGCCTTTGAAAGGAATTTTTTAGTATTGTATATCTGTGAAAGATAAAGTATTTTCTACAGACTTTTCAATAAGTTGGATAGTTATATTTAAGGAATTTTATTTCTATATTAAACATTTTTTAAGACAGTATAGTATTTAGTATTCTGTTTTTGAATGAAATGATTTACATTGATAGTACAGATTCAGGGCATGGGTACTATTGCCTCTTTTAAAGACATTGCTAGTAGGCACATTTATTGAGTGCCTTCCCAAACCAAGAGGTCTTTGTTTTGATCTGTCATCCCATAAAGCAAACAGGAAATGATCAACATTTTTAATAGAAAAGGCAGTATGCAGCAATATTCTATAGACTATTCAAATGTACAGTTCATTTTGTCATGCATTCTTTTAAGAGAACGTGCTTTAGAAACATTAAATTGTAAACATGAGACCATTTTCTCTCTAGCATTTTTAGACCCATTCTGAAGTATGATGGCCTCAAAAGAATGGTCATTGAGGTTGAAAGTACTTTATACTCAGACCATACTTTTACATTGGTGCTGAATTTTAATTTTTAATAGTTTGTATTTTGAATATATTTTTTGAATTCTTGTGTCTTTATTCTTGATTATAAAGAAATTTCATTCGATCTGAAATTACTCCCAATGTGTAAGAGTTATTGGATATGCTATATTAGGGCTTTAATTCCAATGTTATGCTTTTACTGTAATAAAAAAACAAGTTTATGATTATGCTCTCAAGACTCTTGCATAACCCCTCTTGACATATTTTGTGTGGAAAAGCAAGATTTTTTTTCCACATAAAGGCTCTGGGAACTTAAAAATTTCATAAAATACATTACCAAATTATTTTAGCTGTGGCCCAGGTACTTGCAGTTGATTGGCTATATCGCCGTTAGTATACTCTAGTAAAGGTAATCACTATGTTGGGAAATGCCACTCAGGAGTGTTCTGTTTTCTTATCTACAATGGAATATAATGCCAACCTCCTGCTTACATCTATTTCTTTCCTCAAAATTCATTCATGAGATCTTAGAGATTGATGAGTGAGAACCAAAATTGATGGAAGAATTAGTGTATGATAAATGCAGAGCTTTATATTGTAGACTTAGTATCATCCTTCAAACATATGTGCATGTGGCCTTTATTCAAATACATCTAGTCACAGTGCCTTCACCACTTTTGGGGACAGTCAATTTTATGGTTAGATAGCTGTGATTAGAACATTCTTCCTTATTGAATAGAATAGACTCCCTGTCATTTCTTAAAAGTTTGTGTTCTGTTCCCACATATAAATTATTTGCTTAAATAGCCCTTTAGTAATTCATAAGATTTTAGAATTGGGGATCTTCGAGATAAGGTTAAGGCTCCAGAACTAAGTAAGGCTAGTGGACATAGCTAACATTCATCAAGTGTTTACAGTGCACAGCACTTCCATGTTACAGCTCAGATTTGCCTCTTCAGCCTCATCCGCTAACCTCCTTGTACTTGACACTTCAGCCAAACTGCACTTTCCCTCTGTCTTGACTTAATTATACCAGTGCTGCCGTGTGCCAGGACATTTGCCATCTCTTAACAACCTCTTGTTATTTGTTGCCTTATGTCTTTATTCCTATTATTCCTTCTACATCGGGTGCTTTTCCCTGTCCTCATCTCTCAGATTGTTTCCTATCTGTAAAGGCTCCCTTCATGTAATGTTATTTTCGTAAATCTTTTTCTAGACCCTTGACCATACCCTTCTCTTTCTCCATCCAGGGAGATTTTATACTTCTACTAGAGGCCTGGTGCACGAATTCATGCACGGTTGGGGTCCTGCCAGCCCGCCCTGGGGCAGTTGGGCTGGGCTGGCCTGGCGGAGGGGACGCGAGAGGTTGGCCGGCTGGCCCCGCCCCGTGGTCGAACTCCTGGTTGAGGGGACAGTTTGCATATTAGCCTTTTATTATATAGGATAGGATATTCTGATACTTTGTACCTAACAGTGGTATATTTAATCCTGTTTCATTAGATTAATGTCTTTCCAACTTTTGTCTGATCTACAATAAGAAATACATTTAAGATGATCTCTTATGTGTGTATGTATATATAGATGTACATCTACATATATGAAAAAGTACTTACTGTATACTTTGTACAGTGTACTCTGATATTTTCTGTTCATTTCTATTTCATTAAAAATATTGGTGGCAACTCAATTGATTTTATGGTTAAAAAACAACACTGCTTTAGGCTATTAACTCTTAGAACTATGAATTATGTTATATTCATATTTGTATTATTGACAGACATAGCTCAATACCAGGGATGTAGAAGGTTTTATACACATATTTGTAGCATTGAATTGGGGACATTTTTTGTTAATGTGGTATAAAGCCTGATTTTGGTGACTTTTGAGGTTGCTATTTCACACTAATTACTTATATTGAATTCATAGCAACTAAACTCTATGTTTTATTTCATATGAACTGAAGTTAAGCTAGATCTCCTCTATCCTGAACGTATACAACTGCTAATAAGCATAAATAATTTGTTTCATTTAAAAAAGATATTACATTTATTTCCATTACATTTCATTGAGGCGAATATATTTGGCCTGTCCTGTTGGTCCTAAATTGGGGAAGGGGCTAGATGTGGTTGGCTCATCAGTGTGACCTCTAAAGCCTTTTTGAACTTGAGTTTGTGATCCCGCATAGCACTATCGTTTCTTTGAACCTTTACATAATTCCCAAACGTGTCTTTTTCATGTGGCTGATAAAAATGTTGAACAGGAGAGAACCAAGATGGCGCCATAGGTTAAACACCAAACCTGCAGCCGGGCACAACAATTTCAAAAATACAACTAGAGGTCAGAACGGACATTGTCCAGAACCACAGGAAAGTTGGTGGACTGAAATGCCCACAGCTGGGGGCAAGGAGAAGGCCACGGGGACAGTCGGGGAAGCCGTAAAAGCCTAAGGTATGGAGAAACGGGCGGAGACACGAGCACACGCGCCTGCGGGGAGGATGGAACCGGAGAGGAAGGGGCGGCTGATGACCTGGCCGGCGTTCACTGGCAGGAAGGAGATAAAGGCTCCGGAGTGCGCTGAGCGCCGGCTCCGATTGCACTGAACCCCATTCCGGGCGAAACCCTGGGAAACTCACTCAGTTTCGCAACTCCGCTGCCCCCGCAGGCCGCCCGGCCTGGGACGCTGGGGACGCCGCCGCAGCGGCGGCGCCCGGAGCCCGGCGGCCTCCCAGCACCCGTCCCCGCCGCGCAGCCCCCGCGCGCCTGGTGCCGCGGGCCGCGCGCCCCGCACACCGGACGGAGGCCCGGGCGCCCTCTCCGTGCACCTCCCGGCGGCGCTAGACTTCAGTAGAGTTGACTGAATTCAAGGGAATAAGAAGTACAAATTGGGGGGACGCCGCGGCGGCGACGCCCGGAACGCGGCGATGGCGGTGCCTGGAGCTCGGCGGCCGCCCAGCGCCCGTCCCCGCCGCGCGGCCCTCGCGCGCCTGGTTCCGCGGGACGCGCGCACCGCGCACCGGACGGAGGCCCGGGCGCCCTTTCCGTGCACCTCCCGGCGGCGCTAGACTTCAGTAGAGTTGACTGAAATGAAGGGATTAAGAAGTACAAATTGGGAAATTGGGAAGTTTGAAAAAGATGGCGGCGGAGGTTAAAGGCTGTTCTGTTGCCTCGCACCCAGCGAAATCGGAGGGGATGAGGTGTGGAGGCGCATGGGTCTGGCTGGTGGCGGGGAAAGGGGCTTTTGTTCCAAACCTAGGGGAGATTAGCTCTCCATCACCCTGAAATCCATCTTCTGGCGAACCGCGGGAGACCCAGATGCCTGTGGGGAGAGGCGGGACTCTTGTGGAGGTGCGCCCAGCAATCAGTGTTTGCTGCGCTGGAGTGCGGAACGAGGGAACTTAGATACGTGGAAGGCAGAAGGACCAGACTCACAGCCATCGTGGCTCGCCGCACCATGGCCTGTTGGCGCCCTGAGACCCCGCCCCGCCCTGGGACCCGCCCTGCACGTTTTGAAGACCTGCCCCGCAAATCTTGCAGGCACACCTGCGCCCCAAGCAACGGCTTATGCATGTGGGTGGCATGCCCTCTGGCAGCGGACCAGATGAACTGCTGTTCTAGTCGGACTGCTCCAGGGCCACTCAGACAGGAGGAAGAAACTACAGTTTTTGCTGTAATCCTTGCTGAGTGCCTAAGGCAGTAGCTGATCTACACCCCATTGGAGACCCAGAAATGAGGGCATCTAGTGGTCTGTGGGAGATGACACCAGATTTCAACCACGTACATAAGGGACACATTCAACAGGAATATTCAGTGAGCGCCAAAGCTTTGCTGCACCAAGACCCGGCTCATAAACGTGTCTCCTGCACAGCAACTCTTCCTTTATAGACAAAGAGAGCCCCCCCAGTGACACCAACAACAATCAAGACTTAACTATACAAAGGAGGACCAAGATGGAGGCATAGGGCGGAAGCCTGATTGTTGCCTACCACAACAACTTTGAGACTACGACAAGAGAGCAGAGCAGACACCATCCAAGACCACCATAGGGCTGGCTGAGTAGATGCTCTACAACTAGAATAAAAGAGGGGTATGTGGGATGATGCTGATGCCGGTGACCCAAAGACCACACTTTAAGAACTACGGCTCAGGCGACACAAAAGAACTATGGCTCAGGCGATACAACAGCGGCCTGGAACGTGCTCGGCGCAGTTCCCCCGGCGGTCTCCGGCTGAGGGGACGGCTCCACTGGCAGCCAAGCACGGACAGATGAGCCCCTATGAGACATGGGGTGGGAGACTCCGCGCTTGCTGACCTCCGAGTCCGTCAAGAATCTCAACGCCCCGGAAGCGGCCAGGTGCGCATGCTCGGCGACCGGCCACCAATGCAGACCCAAGGGCCGACGCAGCGACGCCAGACCGGCCCACCGCCATGCACCGGGCGCACCGGAGCTTCGCCGAGCCGCCGCCCGACGAGTTCTGCAGCAGCCATACTGGAGCTCTGGAAGGATGGCCAGGGGAATTGCTGAGGGGGGATTGACCGGCAGGAATCGGGATTGGGAAGACGGGGCCCCGCTGAGACCCGGGTGCGGGCGGGGTTGCGCGCCTCTGGGCTAGGGTGTGGTCACACGCCTCTGGGTATAAGTGAGGCCTCACGTCCCTGGGTCTAGGTGAGGCCACATGCCCCTGGGTCCAGGTGAGGCCGGACTCCGGGTCCAGGTGAGGCCATGTGCCCCTGGACCCGGATGACGCTGGATCCCGTGCCCGGGCGAGGCCAAGCGCCCCTGGGTCTGGGAGAGCCCACACACCCCTGGGTCCAGGCGAGACCATGTGTCCCTGGGTCCGGGTGAGACCATGCATCCCTGGATCCGGATGAGGCCTCGTGCACCTAGGCCCGGGTGAGCCCAAGTGGCCCTGGGTCTGGGAGAGGCCAAGCGTCCCTGGGTCCGGGTGAGACCATGTGTCCCTGGATCCGGGTGAGGCCTCGTGCACCTAGGCCCGGGTGAGCCCAAGTGGCCCTGGGTCTGGGAGAGGCCAAGCGTCCCTGGGTCCGGGTGAGACCATGTGTCCCTGGATCCGGGTGAGGCCTCGTGCACCTAGGCCCGGGTGAGCCCAAGTGGCCCTGGGTCTGGGAGAGGCCAAGCGTCCCTGGGTCCGGGTGAGACCATGCGTCCCTGGATCCGGATGAGGCCTCGTGCACCTAGGCACGGGTGAGCCCAAGTGGCCCTGGGTCTGGGAGAGGCCAAGCGTCCCTGGGTCCGGGTGAGACCATGTGTCCCTGGATCCGGGTGAGGCCTCGTGCACCTAGGCCCGGGTGAGCCCAAGTGGCCCTGGGTCTGGGAGAGGCCAAGCGTCCCTGGGTCCGGGTGCGACCATGTGTCCCTGGATCCGGATGAGGCCTCGTGCACCTAGGCCCGGGTGAGCCCAAGTGGCCCTGGGTCTGGGAGAGGCCAAGCGTCCCTGGGTCCGGGTGAGACCATGTGTCCCAGGATCCGGGTGAGGCCTCGTGCACCTAGGCCCGGGTGAGCCCAAGTGGCCCTGGGTCTGGGAGAGGCCAAGCGTCCCTGGGTCCGGGTGAGACCATGCGTCCCTGGATCCGGGTGAGGCCTCGTGCACCTAGGCCCGGGTGAGCCCAAGTGGCCCTGGGTCTGGGAGAGGCCAAGCGTCCCTGGGTCCGGGTGAGACCATGCGTCCCTGGATCCGGATGAGGCCTCGTGCACCTAGGCCCGGGTGAGCCCAAGTGGCCCTGGGTCTGGGAGAGGCCAAGCGTCCCTGGGTCCGGGTGAGACCACGTGTCCCTGGATCCGGGTGAGGCCTCGTGCACCTAGGCCCGGGTGAGCCCAAGTGGCCCTGGGTCTGGGAGAGGCCAAGCGTCCCTGGGTCCGGGTGAGACCATGTGTCCCTGGATCCGGGGGAGGCCTCGTGCACCTAGGCCCGGGTGAGCCCAAGTGGCCCTGGGTCTGGGAGAGGCCAAGCGTCCCTGGGTCCGGGTGAGACCATGTGTCCCAGGATCCGGGTGAGGCCTCGTGCACCTAGGCCCGGGTGAGCCCAAGTGGCCCTGGGTCTGGGAGAGGCCAAGCGTCCCTGGGTCCGGGTGAGACCATGCGTCCCTGGATCCGGGTGAGGCCTCGTGCACCTAGGCCCGGGTGAGCCCAAGTGGCCCTGGGTCTGGGAGAGGCCAAGCGTCCCTGGGTCCGGGTGAGACCATGCGTCCCTGGATCCGGATGAGGCCTCGTGCACCTAGGCCCGGGTGAGCCCAAGTGGCCCTGGGTCTGGGAGAGGCCAAGCGTCCCTGGGTCCGGGTGAGACCACGTGTCCCTGGATCCGGGTGAGGCCTCGTGCACCTAGGCCCGGGTGAGCCCAAGTGGCCCTGGGTCTGGGAGAGGCCAAGCGTCCCTGGGTCCGGGTGCGACCATGTGTCCCAGGATCCGGGGGAGGCCTCGTGCACCTAGGCCCGGGTGAGCCCAAGTGGCCCTGGGTCTGGGAGAGGCCAAGCGTCCCTGGGTCCGGGTGAGACCATGCGTCCCTGGATCCGGATGAGGCCTCGTGCACCTAGGCCCGGGTGAGCCCAAGTGGCCCTGGGTCTGGGAGAGGCCAAGCGTCCCTGGGTCCGGGTGAGACCATGTGTCCCTGGATCCGGGTGAGGCCTCGTGCACCTAGGCCCGGGTGAGCCCAAGTGGCCCTGGGTCTGGGAGAGGCCAAGCGTCCCTGGGTCCGGGTGAGACCATGCGTCCCTGGATCCGGGTGAGGCCTCGTGCACCTAGGCCTGGGTGAGCCCAAGTGGCCCTGGGTCTGGGAGAGGCCAAGCGTCCCTGGGTCCGGGTGAGACCATGCGTCCCTGGATCCGGATGAGGCCTCGTGCACCTAGGCCCGGGTGAGCCCAAGTGGCCCTGGGTCTGGGAGAGGCCAAGCGTCCCTGGGTCCGGGTGAGACCACGTGTCCCTGGATCCGGGTGAGGCCTCGTGCACCTAGGCCCGGGTGAGCCCAAGTGGCCCTGGGTCTGGGAGAGGCCAAGCGTCCCTGGGTCCGGGTGCGACCATGTGTCCCTGGATCCGGATGAGGCCTCGTGCACCTAGGCCCGGGTGAGGCCACGTGCCCCTGGGTCTGGGAGAGGCTAAGCGTCCCTGGGTCCGGGTGAGACCATGCGTCCCTGGATCCGGATGAGGCCTCGTGCACCTAGGCCCGGGTGAGCCCAAGTGGCCCTGTGTCTGGGAGAGGCCAAGCGTCCCTGGGTCCGGGAGAGACCATGTGTCCCTGGATCCAGGTGAGGCCTTGTGCAACTAAGCCTGGGTGAGACCACGTGCCCCTGGGTCTGGGAGAGGCCAAGCGTCCCTGGGTACGGGTGAAGCCAGATCCTGGGTCCGGGTGAGGCCGTGCGCCCCTGGATCCATCCGGGTGAGGCTGGGTCCCAGGCCCGGGTGAGACCACGCGCCCCTTGGGTATGGGTGAGGCCACGTGCCCCTTAGTCCGGGTGACGCCGTGCCCCTGGGTTCGGCCGAGACCAAACCAGAGGGAGTCGGACCTCCATTACCACCATTTGTCCACCATCCAGAGCTGAGGGGTCAGTGCTGACATGTACACATAAGGAACTAATGGACATTGAAATTGGGTCTCAAAAGAACTGTTGGTCCAGGGGGAAGCTCGCTACAGATTGATTCATTTGCCTGTCAGCATAACTATTATTGCTCGTCTCACATTCAGTTCTTATTAGTATATATCTAGTGACATATGATCTCGCTCATCTAGGGGAAATGATGAACAACATAGACTGAGGAACAAGAACAGAACCAGAAGCAAGGAGGCATCGATCGGACTATCGGGCCTCAGAGGGAGGATAGGGGAGGGTAGGGGGAGGGTGGGGGGAGGGGGAGAGTTCAACCAAAGGACCTGTATGCATGCATATAAGCCTATCCAACGGTTAAGTTCAACAGGGGATTGGGGCATGCGTGGGGAGAGGGGTGGGATGGGAATGGGGGGATGAGGACAAATATGTGACACCTTAATCAATAAAGAAATTAAAAAAAAAAATGTTGAACAGAATCAAGAGAAATTTTATTATCTAGTTCCATGGTCGGCAAACTGCGGCTCATGAGCCACATGTGGCTCTTTGGCCCCTTGAGTGTGGCTCTTCCACAAAATACCACGGCCTGGATGAGTCTATTTTGAAGAAGTGGCGTTAGAAGTAGTTTAAGTTTAAGAAATTTGGCTCTCAAAAGAAATTTCAATCGTTGTACAAATAGGAGTTCCTATTTGGCTCTGTTGACTAATGAGTTTGCTGACCACTGATCTAGAGGAAAGTGTCCAGTTTATAAACAAGTAGATTTTGTTTGAATGCAGATTATCTGGGTAACTATTGACCATTTCATAACAGGGGCACCTGGGCTGCCTGGGTGAACCTGATGGTGTTTGGGTTAGGATGGGCTCCTTGACAGACCATGATCTATAGCCAGGGAGGAAAGATGCTTCTAGGCCAGTGATGGGCAACCTTTGGAGCTTGGTGTGTCAAACTTCGCCAAAAACTGAGCATCACTCGGGTAGTATGTCACTTTGTGGAAAAAACATTATTTCGCAAATGTTTCATCCTCAGGAGCAGCAAATGTTTCATCCTCGGCATGTGGCCGCCTCAGCGGCCGCGTGTCATCAGAAATGGCTACGCGTGTCAGTGCTGACACACGTCATAGGTTCGCCATCACTGCTCTAGGAGGTCTGTGTGGCCGTACTTTTAAGTGTGGGAGCAAACCTCGAAAAGATGGTAAGTCCATTGGCATCTGCATGTGTAGGAGGAGGGTGGCACCAAACTGGAGTTTTGTTTCTGACATTTTCTCCACATTCCCTCCACTGTAGATATGCTGGACAACTCACCCCTTTCCAGACAGGCCTAGACCTTTCCTACCTTTGCTGCTTTGCAATGACAGGAATGCAGTGACTCCTTTCTGTGCCTGGAGATGCCAGCTTAAAAAGTTCAAATGCCATGCCTTTGATGCCTTCCCCGGCTCTGCCCTATATTAATAAGCTCTGCTGCTTGCACCTACAGCAGTTGGACCAGCTTCCAGTGTGGCACTTACCCTTTCAGAGCATGCTTACTGCATCTCTTTGCCTCAGGGGATTGAGCGTCTCCAGGATAAGGAACTTTGTCCTCCTGTTTGTAACTCTAGGACTGTCACAGAGTGAGTGATCAATAAACGCTTACTGAGGAGTCCAGCCTAGTGAAGAGTTTTATTTGGCTTTGGTACTCCTGATAGTATTCTAAAAGGCAGGCTGTAAATCTAATGTTTGGTGGTTAGAAATGTGTGATGTAATGAGGAGACTTTTCCCCCCTTAGTTTTTCTCTTTCTTGAGCTTGTTAGGAAGGTGTATTGCTGAGTTCAGATGACTGATTTTGGGTGGGAGCCTTAGGAGTCCAAAATGAATCCATTTCACCTGGAATTCCACAGTTATCACAACAGTGATTCAGAAGTCTTGCAGCAGTTAATAGGGATGCAATTTGAACTTACCTGACAGTTCCTCTTTCATTTGACATCTTTGGGGAAGCTGTGTTTTGGTTGAGTGACTTTTCCAGAGCGCTCAAGGTTAAACCTTTAGAAGCACAGAGAAAAGATTCTTATTTTTTTGTTGGACTTTTATCTAAAATATAATATATTCTATACTTGCCTGTGTTGTGAATTCCCTTTTCTGTGCAACATTTTCCCTCTGATTACATAAGATACAAATTCATTATAGAAATGTTGGTAAATATAGAAAAATACACAGAAAGGAAGTAAAGTGTATCTTATTCCTGTTACCCAGGAAACTACCCTTCTCAACATATTAGTATATATTTACAGTGTCTTCCTGTACATATATTTAAGTAGGCATTTAAAATAAATTTAGGACCATGCTGTATATATTCTTATAATCTTTTATTGAAATCTATTATACTGTGAACACCTTTTTATGTCCTGAACATTGTTTTAATGACTGCTGTTCACAAAATGGATGTATTATAATTTACCTAATCTCCTACTTTGGAGCAGTTGGTTGTTTGCAATTAATTATTGCGAGAACAGTGAGGGAACTTGTTTTTCTGCACTCCTGTCAACATAGGAGAGGAGTTCCTCCACAGGTTTGCGTTTTCAAAAAATTCAAAATCAAGACATGCTTGAGAGGACTAAATCCCCAAGTATTACAGAAATTAAGGGTCCCCTACTTCCAGTTCAACTTCTTGGGCATCATTGTTCACTTGAGCCTTCTGATGATTTGGTTCTGTTAAAACCAACAAGTGGTTATGACGCTAATACAGGGATATTTGTTGGCTTCCTCAGGGAAATCCCTTGGAAAATCACTCATTCCAGTTGGTGGGTCTCTTGTTTGTTCCTTTTCTGAATTGACTGTGATGCTCAGGGAATTTTGGGGACTCTGACTCACTGTCAGTGTATCCTTTCTGTCTGTACATTTCTTTCTCTGGAGCTACTTCAAATATCATCCTTTTCTTTTTCCCATTTGCCAGCCACTCACTTCTGTTTGCTTCTCTCCCCAGCCACACATTTACAAGCTAGACCTCAATTGAACTTGTTCAAGGGAAACTGGATAATCAGCTGGTGGCTCCTTTCCTCTCTGAAGTGAGAGTCAGTGCCTTTGTGATAGACGCAGCTCTGTTGAAAGAGCTGACTGACTCACGGTCCAGGCTCAGCTCTGTCGGAATGCCTGTCTGGAGCAGAGGCTGTTCTGGGAGGGACAGAGTCTGAGGCAGAGCTGTTCTGTGCGGAGGGCAGTGTCCTTTCTGGGCGGGGCATGGAGACATGACATCTGGTCCTGCTGCACCATCTTGTCATGAGGAAGGCCAGGAAGGAGGGGTTTTGTTTACTTTCTGGTATGGGAAGGGAAGAAGCGCTTAGGGGTGCATTTAGCAACTATGGATGTAGGGAGGGAATCTTTTGAAAAGAAAACCTTTTGATACATTTAGGCATACTGAAATATTTAAGCTCTAATGAGAGTGTATAGAACTGTGTTGTTCCACAAAGCACTGTTTTTATCCATTTGCTTTCTCAGAAACTAGCAGATTTCTATGTTGTATATGTAATCTGTTTTAATTGTTTAATTCTTCACCTCAATATTTAAAAATTATTTTTATCATAAAATGTACATTTTACCCATATTTAAGTGTACAACTCACTGGCATTAAGTACATTCAAATTGTTATAGAACCAAAACTACTATTTATTTCCAGAACATTTTTGTCATCCCACTCTATATCTTTCCCTCCCGCTCCTGGTAACCTCTGTTCTGCTTTCTGTCTCTATAAATGTGACTATTCCATACACTTCATATAAATGGAATCATACAATATTTGTCCTTTTGTTTCAGGTTTATGTTACGCAGCACGATGTTTTTAAGGTTTATTCATGTAGTACATATTAGAATTTAAAATTTCTTTTTTTGAGTGAATACTATTCCATTGTATGTGTATATATCACATTTGTTTATCCATTCATCCTTTGATGTACACTTAGATTGTTTCCACCTTTTGACTCTTGTGAATAAAGCTACTATGAACATTGGTATGTAAGTGTCTGTGTCCGTATTTTCCATTCTCTTGGGTATATATCTAGAATTAGACTCCTGTGTTCAAATCCTTTGGGTATATACCTACAAATAGAATTATCACATGGTAATTATACATTTAGTTTTTTTGGTTTCCATAGTGCCTGTACCATTTTAGTTTTATCTATTTTTTTTTGCAATGAAATGCCTGCACCATTTTACATTCCCACCAGTAATGCAAAATAATTTCAATTTTTCTATATCCTTGCCAATACTTAGTTTCTGTGTTGTTTTTTTAAAGTGCTTGTAATAGCCATCCAAATGGATGTGAAGTGATCTTATTGTGGTTTTGATTTGCATTTTCCTAATAATTAGTGATGTTGAGCATCTTTTCATGTACTTATTTGCCATTTGTATATGTCTTCTTTGGAGAAGTGTTTATTCAAGTTCTGTGCCCATTTTAAATATTTTTTGTCATTAAATTGTAGTTCTTATATATTAACACAGTTCTTTATGTTACGTGGTTTTCAGATGTTTTCTCCCATTTCACTGTTTTCGTGTTCTTTGGTACATAACACTGTTACATTTTGATGAAGTCTCACTTACAGTAGTCTCCCTCTTATCCGTGAGGGGTTTGCTCCAAGACAACCAATGGATGCCCAGAACCACAGGTGCTATACTATGTTTTTTTCCTATACGTACCTTTTCATTTAAAGGAAGCGCTGTGAATTTTCTTTGTCATATCAAAAATTTTTAAAAATACATATTTTAATTGATTTCAGAGAGGGAGAGGGAGAGTGAGAATCATTGATTGGCTGCCTCCTGCACGCCCCCTACTGGGGATTGAGCCCGCAACCAGGACATGTGGCCTGACGGAATCAAAACATGACCTCCTGGTTTATAGGTCTATGCTCAACCACTGAGCCACGCTGACTGGGCCCGAATTTTTGAGGGATGTATTTGAATCTTGATAGGAGTACACTTGGATTCTGCCAATATCAGGTGAAGATTTTTCCCATAAAGAGGATGACAGCTGGTCCAATAGGGACAAGTGGTCAGTTTTCCCAGATTCAGCTATAGTGCCATCATAAATGGAGCAAATAAAAGGTGTTCAAGAGTCATTTAGTTCACTAGATTGGCAATTTTGATGGTTACTGTCAAATTATAGAATTATTTCCCCTTTTTGGGAGAAAGAAATTCCAGCATGATGCTCTTCTAAGAAGACTCGGCCTAATAAATGAGGAGGAGCAGAGGAGCAAAGAAAAGGGTGACTATTTCTCAGGAATAGGTTCAGAGACAGGAACCTGCAGTGTATTAGTGATCCCCGCTGTGTACACGGTTTTAGCCCTCCGAGGCAAGGCCTGCTTTTTAGCAGTGGGGTTGAGCATCAAGAGTGTGGCTCCAGTGTCACAGACACTCATTTCCAATCTAGAGTCTGGTTTCTCCAAATTATTAAGAGGGAAGGTTGGGAAAAGCCCCTGTAGTTTCTTGGAGCCCATCACGGGGGGTTAGGAGGGCATTGGAAGGGTTGGTTCAAAGACTGAAGGTGTCTGAAGTGTTTCAATTATGACAATCTTTTTTCCAGTGTCCTGACTGCAATAATGGCAGAAGGTAGAAGGTTTCGGGTTTGCATAGGGGCCTTCATTTGCCAGGGCTGAAAATTAAGAACTTTAGCATTCTTCTAGGTCAGTGGTCGGCAAACTGTAAGTCGCGAGCCACATGCGGCTCTTTGGCCCCTTGAGTGTGGCTCTTCCACAAAATACCACGGCCTTGGCGAGTCTGTTTTGAAGAAGTGGCGTTAGAAGAAGTTTAAGTTTAAAAAATTTGGCTCTCAAAAGAAATTTCAATCGTTGTACTGTTGATATTTGGCTCTGTTGACTAATGAGTTTGCCGACCACTGTTCTAGGTGATTCATCGAGGTTGGGAGCAAGCTCATTTGCTAAATTAACCAAATCTAGAGTGGACATCATCTCCCATTCTATCCTCGTCATTTTAACTAAAAAAAAAAGAAATCCCGGGCCAACCTGGTAATAAGCATATAGAGTTAAAGGCTGCGCGAGTGGAGTCCACATCTGAAGGAAGATAAGAATTTTCTTGGAAAGTAGTCTGAGGACGATTATAATAGGAACAATTTCAACAGGTTTTTTGAGCAAGCTTGCATTTCCCCCATCAACAGGCTTAGGAAAATCACTGTAATTGCTTGGTGGAGGTCTCCAGTGAGTGTTCCAGCATTTTGCCAAAAGTTAAGGGTTTGTTTTTCTAAATTCCTTTCAGGATGTTCCCATCGAGCAAGTTTCATTCAGTGCCGAGCCTGACCTTGACTGTCAAGCATATGAACTAGCTGATATAAGTCAGAGAAACCAGGCTGATAAGTTAGAATAGCTATTATATTTCTCACCAAATCCATGAGGATTTTCAGGCACTTCAGGAAGCTGTATAACTATGGATGCAATTTGGCCTTAGTTCAGGGAATGTAATAAACTTGGGGTTTATGAGGATCCTCAGAAGGCTTAACTTCAGAGGGACAGGTTCTGATAAGCTGATGGAGTGCGGAAAGGTTCCTGGGAGGAGGAGGAAGATGGCACCAGAGGGGGAGCCAGAGACGAAGAAGCTGAGGGAGAGGAATGTGAGGCTTTGGAAGCCATTTTTTCCCTTTACGTGCTTATTTGCCTCAGTTGATCTCAACACTTTATTTTGTAAAGAGGCAATTTTAGACTCACAGGAAAGTTTGGAAGCCTTGAAATACCAATTGAAATATGTGTTCCACTCCTTCCAGAACTATGGTTGACCAGTTTGGTTTTAAGAAAAGTAAGTTTGGGGATTTCAAAAGTTCATAATGGCCATTGATATTCTAAATTACTTTTAGTCATATCAGTTTCTGATAAGGGAAAATATTTAGATAAGTGGGATCCCATTATTCAGAGGCTTTTCTCTGGAGCAAAGGCCCAAATAGTCTGCAGGCCAAATGCCAGCATCCCACTTTAAGAACAGACCATCCAGAAGAAGCCAGGCCAAGGACTGAAACAGCCAGTTTCAGAGAAATACCGAGATCCTGAAGGAGTCAGGTCAAGGCTGAGTAGCACAGTTCTAGCAGAACAGCCTGCTCCAAAACAAGTCAGGTTGAAGGCTGAAGCACAGTTTCAGTGAGACAGTCTAATCTAGAACAGACTGAAGGCCAGCGTAGTTTCCGTAGAAACAGTCCCGTTTCCAAGGGGATCAGGATGAAGGCTAGCATCTCAAGAAACAGCCTGATCCCAAAGCAGAGAGCCAGAACAGGTACTCTCAAGTAAAGAAGGACTTCAACGAAGAGGGCACAGCCGTACACAGACTCCAAATAGAGGCCAGAGAGTTTCCAAATACAGAGTGGGAGCTCAGATCCAGGAGAAAACTTACTCTCAGACTCCAGGGTCCGAGAGAAAACAGAGCTCAGCGGGCTGGTGGGTGCCTCACCTGTTTGCTCACCAGCCTTGGAGCAGTTAGGGCTCTTCTCTGGATCCTGTACTGGCCGCTAATAAACCTTAAGCAAAAGCCAGATATTTCCCCAGCAAGATGAGTTTATTCAGGAACAAGGAATTGCAACCAGAACATGTGCAATCATGTGGGTCATGTACAAGTCCACTAAGACAGAAAAGAGGAAGTTACTTTATAGGGCAAAAAGAAGTTGGAAAGGGCTATTAATAAAGAGCTTCCCTTGTGCTTCTTAATTGACACAGGGCACGAGAGCTCCCCATTCTGGCCTCCCTACTTTAAATGAGGTTTCTGATGATGATTTCAATTTTTTTCAACAGTGTCTTATAATTTTCAGTGTACAAGGCTGTCACCTTTTTGGTTAAATTTATACCTAAGTATTTTATTTTTTATGATGCTGTTGTTAATAGAATGGTTTTCTTAATTTTTCATATTCATTGTTAGTGTATAAAACTACAGCTGATTTTTGCATGTTAATTTTACATCCGGTAACTGCTGAATTCATCAATTAGCTCTAATGGTTTTTCTTGGGGGTGGGGGAGGAAGAGTATGGATTCTTTAAAGTTTTCTACATATAAGGTCATGTCTTCTGTGAAGAGATAATTTTACTTCTGCCTTTCGAATTTGGATGCCTGTTGTTTCTTTACCTGGCCTAATTGCTCTGGCTGGGACTTCTAGCCCCATGTTGAATAGGTAAAAGCAGGCATCCTTGTCTTGTCCCTGATACTTGGAGAGGAGCTTTCAGTATTTCACCGTTGAGTATGATGCTAGCTGTAGATTTTTCAGATTTTCAGATTTTTTTTCTTTCATAGCAAGATTAGTTTCCATTTCACTTGTTCGTGGCCCTGCTGTGTGTATTTGTGTTTATAAAAGTATGTATCATGTGAATCTGGGCATTTCACCTCTTCCTTTCTTGCAGTAATCATGCCCTATTTTGCTGGTAGTTCTGTGTTCTTCCTCAATCCTGATTCATTCTTTCTTACATATTAGTTAATACTCAAGGTCAAGATACTAAACTTTATTTATATAATTTTAAATAATAATTGAAAATTACACAAGTTAACATGTTGTTATTGTTGGAAAAATAGCAAGTAGAGATGAACAAAAAGAAAAAATTTTACTTAGCCAGGATCTCACCACCCAGAGATATTTATTTTATGATTCTTCCCAGAATCCCCTAATCAAATTAAAATAATTTAGAACATCAAGAGAACTTATTTTAAGTTGAACATCAAGAGAACTTATTTTAAGTCACTCTGATCTTCTTGAGTCAACACATTGGAGTGCTTCTCCCTTTCACTGAGAGATGTTCTAGTTGGATATTTTCTAATTGTTCATTTCATAGAGACTGTATAGTTAAAATAAATTCCAGTGTTGGGTGAGAGGAATTCCTAGAATTGGAAATGATTTTTAGTTATGATTAAGAAAGAGGCACAGTATAAATATGGTACTGAGATTACATGATACAAAGATTGACAAGATGGTATCAACTATCCTATCTAATAAGAGTAATATGCAAATTGACCATCACTCCAAGACACAAGATGGCTGCCCCCATGTGGTCAAAGATTGTTGCCCCCATGTGGACACAAGATGGCCACCACAAGATGGCCTGCAGGGGAGGGCAGTTGTGGGCGATCAGGCAAGCAGGGAGGGCAGTTAGGGGTGACCGGGCCCAGCAGAGGAGGGCAGTTGGGAGAGACCAGGTCAGTAGGGGAGGGCAGTTGCGGGGGACCAGGCCTGCAGGGGAGGGCAGTTGCGGGGGGCAGGCCTACAGGGGAGAGCAATTGGGGGGGACCAGGCCTGCATGGGAGGGCAGTTAGGGGTGACCAGGCCAGCAGGGGAGGGCAGTTAGGGGCAACTGGGCCAGCCGGGGAGCAGTTAGGCGTCGATCAGGCTGGCAGGGGAGTTGTTAGAGGTGATCAGGCTGGCAGGCAGAAGCAGTTAGGGGCAATCAGGCAGAGGCAGGTGAGCGGTTGGGAGCCAGCAGTCCTGGATTGTGAGAGGGATGTCTCACCGCCCGTTTAGGCCCTAAATGGGCCGTCAGACATCCCTCAAGGGGTCCTAGATTGGAGAGGGTGCAGGCTGGGCTGAAGGACACCCCCCCTCCACCCCCGTGCATGAATTTCATGTACCGGGCCTCTAGTAGTTATTGACCATAGATGGATAAGAAAGTTAAATTTTATTTCTTGGCAAGTGTGGAAGAGGAAGAAAGTTGTTTTTTGTTTTTTTTTGTGTTTTTTTTTTGAGGTAATTTAAAACATAGGTAGTAACATGAAGTTAAAATAAGTCTAACTGGAAAGTTAAGATACCTCATTGAATTTTTTTATTGATTCAGTAGATATTTATTGAAGTTAAGGTTCTGGGGAACAATGAAGGAAGAAGGAAGGTACTACCTGCTTTCAAGACCCTTACTTTAGAGGATTGTGAAAATTAGATTTGGGACGTTTCATTTTATGATGATAGTAGTTGAAACAGTGCCAGTTGACAGTAGTTTTTATAGTAATTTAAAAAATATATATATTTTATTGATTTTTACAGAGAGGAAGAGAGAGGGATAGAGAGTTGGAAACATCGATGAGAGAGAAACATCAATCAGCTGCCTCTTGCACACCCCCTACTGGGGATGTGCCCGCAACCAAGGTACATGCCCTTGACCGGAATCGAACCTGGGACCCTTGAGTCCGCAGGCTGACGCTCTATCCACTGAGCCAAACCCGTTTCGGCGCCAATTGACAATAGTTTTTAGCTGAGAATTATATATTCATGGAATTTTAGGCCTAGAAGGTACCATAAAGATATAACTGAACCTTCTGGTTTTCACATGGGATTACCAAGGTCAGAGACATTGCCTTGCTCAAGGTCACACAGTTTGACTATTTGGGTTTTGAATTCAGATCTAAGTCCCTGTCCAGGACTTTTTCTCCTATCATTGAATCTTGGATAGAGCCACCAGAAGATAGGTATCAGTTTAGAAATATTTATCAGATGCTTACCATGTGGAGTATTCAATGGAGGAAACAAACATATTCCTGTTCTTGTGTTTATCCGAAGAATTCTTTTAATTATAACTAATAGAAATCCATCTTAAACTGAAGAAGAAGGGAGAATTTATTGATTCATGTAACCAGAAAGGCATGAATGGGTCTGGCCTCAGGTTAGACTAGGATCAGGACCTGTATGTCTTCACCTTACATTTGGCATATCTATGCATTGGACTCTCATTTGCAGTTTGGAGCCACTCTTTTAAGTTCTGGCGTTACATCTTTACAGCTCATGATAGAATAGGAAAGAACTCTTTCCTGTTGGGAAGACTTAAGGGAACGAATAGTATGGCTCAGACTATTTCATTTCACATGGCCACCTGTGGTTGAGGGCATCTGACAGCCCCATTGAAATCAACTGGAGTGGGGATTAGGCATGCTTGGCACAGAATAGAAAGGAGATAAGACTGCCTGATGCACATATACACTATGCACAAAAAGCTATAGTAAATGTCAAACATACTATAGAAGTAGAATGTTCCATAAGAGGTCAGAACCTGGGGGCACCAGGAAAGATTCCTAAGGATGAAAGAACTGAGGCTTGATGAGTCAGAGGGTTTTGGTTAGTGAAGAGGAAGCGTGAGAGGAGATCCAGGCAGTAGAAAGCAGTGAAGTATGGATTTGAGACGTGTGCAAGGTGTTTTGGGGGAACTGTTAATAGACCAAGTCCTGTGACATTGGGAGAAGATTGGAAAGATAGGTTTGGCTGAGAGTGTGAAGGGCCTTGAATGTCAGAGTAAGGAATATAGCCTTTATTCTGTAGGCAGTGGGGAGTCATTGAAACATTTTGATTGAAGGACAAAGGTATTTTAGAAAGGTAAATTGAGGAGCCTAAGAGTGCTTTTAGATTTAGAGAAACTAGATAAAAGAATAATGGGATTTATTTCCAGAGGAGCTAGGCAATACTGTTCCTAACATGGAAAACCTATAATGATTGTGAACAAATCACTTAACTATCTTCTATTTGCCTCTTCAGTAAAATAAATACACTTATCTTTCCTCACATGAGATCAGAATTTATATATAATTTCACTAAGAAAATATTATGTTGTAGTTGGCATTATTGCTTTATAAATGACCTTATTAACTTTGATACATATGAGAGAGTATTTTCCTCTGTGGTATTTGGAGATGGTAAGTTGGAAATAGATTATTGATTGAGGAAATGATAGCTACATTTTATTAGTTCATAAAGTAAGTGGAATTATTACCTTGGGCTGCATTTTCTTTTAAACTTGATATTTCAATTAGTTAAATGGCAGAAACAAGTTCTGAAACTAAACTTTAGTGCTGTGTGTTAATACTCTTTTTTCCTTTTGCTCTTATGATTTTCTTTATTACTAAAAATTCCCAGAAGTGCCTCATAACGAATTTTTGACATCTGTACCCTAAAACAGTGATAAACTTGCTTTGAGCACTGCTTGCGCTCCTGAGTTTCAAATTCTTGGAAAGAAAGCTCCTTCAACTCTTCTGTCAGCATCTCTCCCAAAGAATTTACTGTCTTTGGCCAGGATATCCTAATATATAAAAACCCAGGGTCCATAATGACCAAAGGCTCGACCCAACGCCAGGCTGTGCATGCAGCAGGCTCCGGTGGGCGGGGACTGGCAAGTGGGCTGAACTGCTGACCTCTCGGGGAGAGAGAGAAGCGGGGCTGATCACTGGCTACCGCGGCTGCTGGCTGCCGATCAGACCCTGCTTCTCTCTCAGGGCCTCACCAGCAGCTGCGCCTCTCTCTCTCCAAGAGATCAGCAGTTCAACCTGTTCGCCAGCAGCCTGGTGTGGCTGTTGATCAGCCCCGCCTCTCTGATCAGGCCCGGAGACGCTGACTGGCATAAAAACTGACCAATATGAACCAAATCTGGTTGAACTGCGAGGAGCCAATGGCTGCCTAGGAGGCGGAGCTTTTGACACTGACTGGCATAGAAACTGACCAATCAGAATCTAATCTGGGTGAACTGCAAAGGCAGAACCTAAGGTGGGGGCTAAGGAGAGGTTTTAAGGGCAACAGCTGTTTGGTATAAGGTGTAAGAAAGCAGTTCAATTTTTTAATGACTGGTTTGGCAGTATAGTGCATATGGCTGGCTATCAGTCCAGATATAGGGATTATGTATTTTTGTCTGCCAATAGCATCTCCTCCTGCTGAAAAAGGCTCCTCCCCTCATTTAAGCATTCCTATCCCATATAATCTATCTATACTAATAAAAGGGTAATATACTAATTAGACTGGGTCAACTGGCCATCTTCCGGACGTCCGACTTCCTTCTGGAAAAAGCCATGGTGGTGGGGGCCGAGGCAGAGGCAGTTAGAGGCGAGATCAGGCCGGCAGGGGAGGGCCATTGGGGGCAAGATCAGGCTGGCAGGGGAGGGCAGTTGGGGGCGACCAGGTTGGCAGGGGAGGGCATTGGGGGTGAGATCAGGCCAGCAGGGGAAGGCAGTTGGGGGCAAGATCAGGCCGGCATGGGAGGGCAGTTGGGGGCGATCAGGCAGGCAGGCAAAGGGGTTAGGGGCAATCAGGCAGGCAGGCAGAGGCAGTTAGGGGTGATCAGGCAGGCAGGCAGGTGAGCGGTTAGGAGCCAGTGGTCCCAGATTGCGAGAGGGATGTTTGACTGCTGGTTTAGGTGGGATCGGGCCTAAACCAGCAATCGGACATCCCCCAAGGGGGTCCCCGATGGGAGAGGGTGCAGGCTGGGCTGAGGGACCCCACCCCCCATGCACGAATTTTGTGCACTGGGCCACTTATATATAATAATAAAAGTGTAATATCAAATCGACCGAACGGCCAAACAGCGAACAATCATTCATACAACCATGCTATGACACCCACTGGTGCCAGGCCAGCCAAGGCAGGTGTGATGTGATTGGTTGGGGTCCTGGCCATTGCCCCATGATTGCCCCACAGAAGGAGGCCCAGGCCACTGGCTGGTGGGGCGATCAATCGGGGTCTTCATGATCACCCACAGAGGGAGGCCCAGGCTACCTGGCCAGCGGCATTGCGGTGGGTGGGCAGGGCCTCCCTCTGTGGGGTGATTGATTGTGGGGCTCCCAGACTGTGAGAAGGCACAGGCCAGGTTGAGGGACCTCCCCCCCTCCAGTGCACAAATTTCGTGCACCAGGCCTCTAGTTAGTGTATAAAAATGCAACTGTTTTTTGTATGTTGATTTTGTATCTTATGACTTTACTAAATTTGCTGATTAGTTTTGTGTTTTTTTGTTGTTTTTAAATCCTTACCCAAGGAGTGAGGATATTTTTTCCATTGATTTTTTGAGAGAGTGGAAGGGAGGGGGGAAAAGGAGAGAGAGATTGAAAGAGAGAGAAAGAGAGAGAGAGATGTGAGAGAGACACATTGATTGGTTGCCTCCCAAATGCACCTCGAATGGGGGCAGGAATCAAACCCACAACCCTCTGGTCCACAGGCCAATGCTCTAACCACTGAGCCACAGCAGCCAGGGCTGCTGATTAGTTTTAATAGTGTTTTGTGGGTGTTTTTTTTTTTATGAGTGTTTAGGGTTTTCTATGTATGATATCATGACATTTGCAAATAGAGACAGTTATACTTCTTCCTTTTTGATTTGGATGCCTTTTTTTTTTTCTTGCCTAATTACTCTGGCTGGGAATTCCAATATATGTTGAATAAAAGTGGTGAGAGTGGGCATCCTTCTCTTTCTTGTTCTTGCTCTTAGAGGAAAAACTTTCAGCTTTTCACCATTAAGTATGATGTGGTTTGTCATACGTGGTTTTTTAATAATGTTGATGTATGTTTTCTCCCACATGTTGAGAGTTTTTAATCATAAATGGATGTTGAATTTTGTCAAGTTCTTTTCCGTGTCTATTGAGATAGTCATATCATTTTTATTCTTCATTTTGTTCCTGGGGTGTATCACATTGATTGGTTTGTGGCTGTTGAACCATCCTTTTTGTCCCTGAATAAACGCTACTTGATCAAGGTGTATGTCACTTTTTTAAAAAATGTATTTTTATTGATTTCAGAGAGGAAGGGAGAGGGTGAGAGAGATAGAAACATCAGTGATGAGAGAGAATCTTTGATCGGCTGCCTCCTGCATGCCCACTACTGGGAATCGAGCCTGCAACCTGGGCATGTGCCTTTGACTGAAATTGAACCTGGGACCTTTCAGTCTGCAGGCCGATGCTCTATCCACTGAGCCAAACTGGCTTTACCTATTTTTTTCTTTTGTTGTTTGTGCTTTTGGTATTGTATCTAAGAGATAATGCCTAATCTACAATCCTCAGGATTTACTCATTTGTTTAAGCATTTTATAGCTCTTGTATTTAGGTCTTTAATTTATTTTGAGTTAATTTGATGTATAGTGTTAAGTAGGAGTACAAATTCATTCTTTTTAAAAATGTATATTTTTATTTGATTTCAGAGAGGAAGGGATAGGAATAGAAACATCAATGATGAGGGAGAAGCATTGATTGGCTATCTTCTGCACATCCCCTACTGGAGCAAACCTGCAACCTTGGCGTGTGCCCTGGCCGGGCTGATTTTATATATTGATCTGTGTCCTCAACATTGCTGAACTTTTTTTTTCATTCTAGTATTTTTTAGTGGACTCGTTAGATTTTTCTATATAAAGTATCCTATCATCTGGCTGGAATGATATATGCCAATAGAGTTTTACTTTCCAATATGGATGCATTATTACTATTATTTTGCTGAATTGCCCTGGCTAGTACCTCTACTACAGTGTTAAATAGAAGTGGCGATAGTGGAAATTTTTGTCTTGTTTCTGATTTGGGGGAAAGCCTTCAGTCTCACATCATAATTATGATGTTAGTTTATGATGAGTTTTTCAGAAGTGTCCTTTATCAGGTTGAGGACATTCACTTCTATTTTTAGTTTGTTGAGTGTTTTTATTAAAAAAGGATGCTGGATATTGTCAAATGCTTGTTCTGTATATACTTTGATTATTGTGTGGTTTTAGTCTTCTATTAATATTGTGCATTATATTAATTGATTTTCATATGCTGAATCAACCTTGCAATTCCTGGGGTACTCAATAATGTTGTATAATCAGACTTTTAAAAAAAGTGTTGCTGTGTTTGGTTTGGTAACATTTTGTTGATTGCTGTGTTTGTATTAATGAAAAGATACTGGTTTGTAGCTTTTTTGTGATGTCTTTGTCACATTCTAGTATCAGGGTAATACTGGTCTCATAGGATTAGTTGGAAAGTGGTGTTTACTTTTATGTTTCTTGCAAGAGTTTATGAAAGATTGATATGAATGACTCGCTGAATGTTTGGTAGGATCCTCCAGAGCAGCCATCTGTCCTGTGCTTTCCTGGGGAATGCCTTTCTTTGTGGGAACGTTTAAAATGATTAATTTGAGTTTTATACTTGTTGTAGACATATTTAGATGTTCTATTTCTTCAGTAATTTGTGTCTTTCTAGGAATTTGTTCAGTTTATATCTTACCTAAGTTGTTGGTATATAGTTGTTAATAGTGTCATATTATAATCCTTTTTATTTTTATAAAGTAGGTAGTGATGTACCATCTTTCATTCTCCATTTTAGTAAAGTGAATTCCCTATCTCTCCCCTTTCCCCATCAATCTAGCTAAAGGTCTGTTAATCTTATTGATGTTTTCAAAGAACTAACTTTTGGTTTTGTCTATTTTTTTCTATTTTGTTTTACTGTTATATTTACTTCAGTTTTAATCTTTATAATTTTCTTCTGCTGCTTGTTTTAGGTTAATTTTCTATTCTTTTACAAGTTCCTTAAGGTAAGAAATTAGGTTGAAATAATTTTTTGAAAAACCATCTATGGTTCTTTCTGTATCTTTTAGTAGGACTTCCATCTGCCTGCAGAGGTATGTATACCTGAGGTTGAGGATTTTGAAGTAAAGGGTTAAGATTTATGATTTGCTTTTGTATTCTTTGGGAAACTACTGAAATTTTAGACACTAAATGTTTTAGTGAAGGGAATCTGTGGTATGAGTAATGGGAACAAGAGATGAGTTATGGAGCCTGTTTTGAGTTTATGCAGAAAGAAGTTCACTTTCAAGTCCTGGAGAACGTGCTGAGCGCTTTGTGTTCAGCCTGAAGGCTGAGCTCCTCGAGAATTGATGGTCACATTTAGTGTTTCAGGTACAGTAATTCTGGTATGTCCTGGATATGGGGGTGGCACAGAGGAAGTGTTACTGTCTCCAGTGTGGTAATAATACTCTTTACTGCAGGTCTGTATGTTGAATTCCAAATGCCTGTATTCCACTGTAGCGGTAACTCCGTTCGGATGTCTCACAAGCACCTGAACTACTTGTCTAGGAACTGGCGCTCCTCCAGTGTCCTCCAGCCTGTTCTTGCGTTAGCACCTTCTGGGGTCTAAGCAAATGATAGCAGTCATATGAAGCTAGAATTCTGCCGTCTATTCAGTCCTCACCAGGTATTAATGGTTCTGAAGAACTCTCGAGGTGCGGGTAGAAGGCAGCCAGGATCTCTTTGGATTGCTGTATCAGTTTTTCATTGGTCTACCTGCATTCAGTTTTGATCCTCTTCCCTATTCCCTTTTCTACACTTACTTCCTGGGTGATTTTACTAAAACCAGATCTTGGTACTCACTTTCTTAAACCCTTACATTGCTTCTCTTAGGGTCAGGTCCAAATTTCTTAAAATGATTTAAAAGCCCCTTTTACTCTGGCTTCTGCTTATCTCTCCAGCTTCATTGCCTGGTCACCAAGTTATTAGTCTGCTATATTGAACCTCTCAGTGGTTTAAAATGTGGCATGTTCTCTCTGGCCTCTGTTTTCTTGGAGCTCTGACCTTGGTTTCTGTCTCTAACTGCATAACTGCAAGCCTCCTCCTCCTCAGTGGTATTCCCACCAATTGACCGTCTTCAGATCCTGGAGAGCTGTGCTTTCTCTGAGCTCTTCACACTTGCTGCTCTCACACTTTTCCTATTGTTCACCTATTTTGTCTTCTTCACGTTCATCCTTCAGTTCAGTTTCAGTTTCCTCATGGAGGCCTTTTCTGACCTTTGGACCAGGTTTGATTCCTCTGCTCTATGCATCATTACACCTTTAATGTACTTCACATAGCAGTCAGCACATTTCATAGGGATTACTTGTTTTTCTTCTGCACTGGACTGGGAGCTCTGCGAGGGCAGCATCTGGGTCTGTCTGATTTACAGTTGTATCCTCAGCACCTGGTATCTTGTTGGACACATGGAAGATGCCCAGTGCATGTTTATTGACTGCTGACCAGTGGGTGACACAATTAAGTTTGCTTGGGGTAGGTCAGGGAATATTTCAAAGAGAAGGACATGCATGGGTTAGGGCTTGAGAAGTGAATAGAAGTTTTCAGAAGATTGGAGTGAGGGTGAGAGTATTAGGAAGAAGGGTATTTTGGAGAACACCATTTACAAAGGTATAAAAAAGCTTGGGCATAAGGGAGCCAATTTCTCATCATTCCAACCAGGTAAAGTGTGAATCTGAGGAATTGCTGAGAGGTGAAGCTAGAGGATGAAGAAGAGATTAGGTCATGGGAGTCCTGATGTGCCACATTCATCTTGTTGACACTGGGAACCACTCATGTTAAGAAGGGAATTTTAACATCTATTAAACTCTTATTGTGTCTTAGGTTTATTTTCTTAACATATATTATTATCTCATTTAATGTGCACAACAGTCTTTTTCCTGAAAACTGAATTTCATCGGAGCTGAATAAAGGCTGGTATCTTATTTATCTTGACATATTTGATGTTTATAATTATATCCTAAGTAGCATCAGCATTCTTTGAAGTCACTTTTTGTTTTTGTTTGTTTTGTTTTTTGGTATTATGCTTCTTTCTAGTCCACAGATAATTCAGGGCAGTGTTGACATAGTTTTATCTGTTTCCCAGTTTTGATTTAGTGTTATCAGTGCCTCTTTTTTATTTTAAAAATATATTTTTATTGATTTTAGAGAGGAAGGGAGAGGGAGAGATAGAAACATCAGTGATGACAGAGAATCGTTGATCAGCTGCCTCCTGCACTCCACCTACTGGGGATCGAGCCCACAACACCCTCCAACCCCCACCCCGCATGTGCCTTTGACTGGAATCGAACCTGGGACACTTCAGTCCACAGGCCAACACTATCCTCTGAGCCAAACCAACTAGTGCTCAGTGCCTCTTTTAAAGTGTCTCCCAGCTGAGCACAGCATACCAGATGTATCCTGATTATTCATTTTAGAATAGAACAGAACTTACACTATTGGTGTTCTGTGTCCTAAGATTTTGTTAATTAAGTTGACAATGACTAACTTTTTGTGGGCAACTATTTCATGCTTTTTATATTAAATATCCAAAGCTAAGTAAATTTTTCACAGGTATTACCTTTAAGACCTTTTGTATTTGTTTGGTTGATCATTTGGAACCTAAATTAGGGATTTTCATCTTCATTCCTATTAAACTTCATCCTGTTGGGTTTAGCTCCTTCTAATGCTAACTAATTTGTCTATTTGGATTTTTTAAAATGTTTTCTTTTTGCAGTTTCAGTTGACATTCAATATCTATATGTATAAAAGGCTAAGTGACCTACCGTCCGTCCGACCAGACAGTACATATGACGCACACTGGCAATCCTTATATAATAAAAGGCTAATATGCAAATTGACCCTAATGGCGGAATGACTGGGAACGACCGGTTGCTATGACATGCACTGACCACCCGGGGGCAGACGCTCAATACAGGAGCTGCCCCCTGGTGGTCAGTGCGCTCCCACGAGGGAGCTCTGCTCAGCCACAAGCTGGGCTGACGGCTGCGAGTGCAGTGGTGGTGGCAGGAGCCTCTCCCGCCGCCTCTGCAGCACTAAGGATGTCCGACTGTGGCTTAGGCCCGCTCTCCCGGGGAGCAGGCCTAAGCTGGCAGGTGGACATCCCCCAAGGGCTCCCAGGCTTTCCTCTCTGACATTTTACTAATTTTCTTTAATCTCTATTATAAAGAAAGGGTGAATAGCGATATTACAATATTTCTTCTAATTAATTTCCTTTCAGTGTGCACGAATCCGTGCACTGGGCCACTAGCTATTTTATATTAGTTTCAGGTATACAGGATAGTGGTCAGGCAATTACATAATTTACAAAGTGATCCCCCTGATCATTCTAATACCCACCTGGCACCATATATAGTTATTACAGTTTTATTGACTATTTCTTTTAATTCATATATTGGGACAGGCAAAAATAGGTTTACAGTGTATATATGTGAAAGTTTATTCCTATATTATTATTAATTATTGTATTGTTTTCCATACAAACAATAATAAACCTACTTTTGCCCACCCCTGTATTTGAAGAGCTAATATATGGCTTAAAAGTCCCAAGATATAAATGGCTCCACACTCCTGTGATGTTTCCCTTGCCCACTCAGTCCTTTACTCTTTCCACAGTTGTTCCTTATGTATTTGCCCAGCATTTTTATATGTATACACCGTACAAGCAAATATTAATACACAGTCTTTTGCATATACCTTCAGTGGTGGCTTAAAGTTTATTTTCCCTATACAGATCTTGCCTATTTTCTAAGTTTGTTTCTAGATAGTTACTCCTTTGGTTGCTCCTATAAATGAGATCTTTTGTTGTTATTGTATATTTATTGATTCCATGTATTGGTTTATATACAGTTGACCCTTGAACAACACGCACGTTAGGGGTGCACACCCCTGTGCCGTTGAAAATCCATGTAAAACTTGACTCTCCATAAACCTAAGTATAGCTGTCATTATCCTAGGGGGGTTGGTTTCAGTCCCCCCCCAAACAGATATCATGTAACCTATATGCGTATATAGACTACAGCAGAGTATGCCAGCACAGTATGCCAGCACATCACTTAATTCCTGTGGATTCAGCATAGTGCTTAGCATGTGGCACATTCAAGTTTTGCGTTTTGCACCTTTTGGGGATATTTTTCTTAGAATTTTTTAATTTGAAATTTTAAGTTCAGTTTATTAAGTTCAATGATGAAAGCTATTAGAGAAATATCCTCCTGAAAATTATTTTTTTCTTAGAAAAAAGAAAGGAAAATCAACACCCTTTTAGCATAGCCACAGATACTGTGGCAATCAGCCCTCTTTGGAGGTGGGGTAGCCCATTCGTCGGTGAAGTCACTCTGGCTCAGCAGGAGCATTGTAGTCTGGAGCCTCCTCACCTCCAGCTCCACTTCATCCATTACCTGCACAGAGACTCGTCTCCCTTCACATTGTTTCCAGCACCCTCCGAGAACTAGATATCAGACGTGTCAAGATTATGATGTTTCAAATAGCTACTTCCCACTTAATTTATTTTTCCTGCTTGTTCTTTTTCTTTCATTTAAAAAAAAATTTTGAGAGTTCTGCATCAAACTTAGCTTTCCAACTTAAGAAATTCTCAATTGTAGCAGGAATGCCATATGTCCGTTTGCTTCTTTTCTTCTCTCCTGGTTTTTATTTGGCCGCCTATTTTGTTTAATTTTTCTTGCACAGCTGTCACTAAAGTAAAGATCATCACCATAGCAAGGCTTTCTTCGGCCTGTAATGCTAATAACTCAAATGCCCGAGACACATGATCTTCCCGGCTTTCCTGGGAGGGCATTTTAAAGGGGGGCTTCACCTGGATATTTTCACTGCGTGTAACCCTGCGGGCAGTCTGGAAAGGTGCTCGCTTTCTCTAGCCTCAGGGGTCACAGTAATGCTGTCGCTGGGAGGGCTTTCTGATAATACTGCGAGTGTCAGGGGAGGTGGCTCCAGAGCCTCCAGCTTGCTGTGCGCCCCTCGCCATAACTGTCCTTGTGTCCTTGCTGCACCCAGCGGGCGCCCAGACACCAGGGGGCCCGGCAGCAGGACCATGGCCACACCACCAGAGTGGGAGGAGTGGGTTATTTTTGATCCATGGTTGGATGGTTGAATCTGCAGATGGAAAACCTGCAGATATGGAGGGCGGATTGCAAAGGTGATTTTTGATATGTCAGTTCGTATATAAATTTTTAAGGACTTTTTACCTTATATTTCTCTCATGATAGATGATGAAATATTTTACCAATTTCCCAAATGAGAAAAGAAACCAGCTTTACCTGTTTGTTTAGTTTCATTCCACTGTTATGTATTCATACTATTACAATATATTTTATTTATTTTCTAATATGTTTTTATTGATTTTAGAGAGAGAGGAAGAGAGGAAGAGAGAGAGAGAGAGAGAGAGAGAGAGAGATATTGATGTGAGAGAGAAACTCTATCAGCTGCCTCCTACATGCCCCCTTACTGGGAATTGAGCCCACAATCCAGGCATGTGCCCCAGCTGGGAATTGAACCAGCGAGCTTTGGGTGCATAGGATGACACTCAGCCAACACCTGAGCCACACTGGCCAGGGCTACAGTGTATTTTAAAACATTTCCCACAGTAACTTTATTTTTTTTAAAGTTCTAATTCTTAAACTATAAACACAAAAGAATATATGTAATGTACATATAGGTAATAAAGCGTGGTAATGAAACAAATATTCATGAAGCCTCTTTAAAAAAACAAGAGTATTGGCAGTCCAGAGATTCTATTTTCAATAATGACAGACTAAGACCCTTCTTGATGATTACCTTCACAAAATTATCATATTTCAACGTAATGAAAAAATCAGCTCTGGCTGGTTTCTCAGTGGTAGAGCATCGGCCCGCAGACCAAAGGGTCTCGGATTTTATTCCTGGTCCAGGGCACATACCTCAGTTGCAGGGCATCTGCCGGTTGGGGCACATACGGGAGGCAATCAATCGATGTGTCTCTCACATCGATGCCTGCCCCTCCCCACCTCTCTCTCTCTCTCTCTCTCTCTCTCTCTCTCTCTCTCTCTCTCCCTTCTCCCCCTCTCCTCCCTCCCTTTCACTTTCTCTAAAAAAAATCAATGGAAAGAATATCCTTAGGTGAGGACTAACAGCAACAACAAAAAATGAGCTACCTAATGTGTCTGGAGCGTGAACAGACACCACAGACTGGTGTGGAGTCCACACTCTGAGGAGAGAACTGTCCAAGGATGTCTTTGTTCTCATGGCTTTTAGTGAGGTGCGGGGTGACGGTGGGAAAATCAGTCTTTCTGGCTGGGGAAGCTAGAATGATGATGATCATGCCACTCAATAGAACGTGGGAATCATGAAAGGGAGAGACTGAGAGAGAGGGTCCTGGAATTCCGTCCACAGTTCGCGCTGGTCCCTGAACTGGCATGCTCAGAACAAGCTCACTGCAGCCCAGCTGACAGACCTGACCAGCCTGGGGCTGCAGCCCAAGGAGCAAGTTTGCAGTTTCAGTCATCCAGAGAATGCTGCTTAGACTGAGGAAATGGGCTTCAGTGACAAACTCTAATCTTCACGAGTTAAAATTAGTAATGGCAAGGAGACAATTCCACGATTACTGGGCATAGGAAGCACCAAGAGAGAAAAGAAAGCAACCACATGTGGCCTTAGATGAGTCATGGAATTAGCAAACAGAGTTTAAAGTAAAGTTAAAAATGTCTTCACTGAAGTAGAACAAAGTATGCTTAAGTGAGTAAAAAGATACTTCATGAGAGTAAGATAAATAGAATAAAACCAAATAGAAATTCTGTAAGTGAAAAATACAGTATTGGAAACATAAAATTCACTTGCTGGATGTAACAACCTTTTTCTCACAGAAAAATTAACCTCAAGTGTGCCAGTGACTTAGCATAAAAGTAAAACTATTAAATTTCTAGAAGAAAATAAAGAAGGGTTAGACAAAGATTTCCTGAACACAAATAGCACACAAATAGCACAAACTGTAAAAGGAAAATTTTGATGAAATGTGCTTAATCAAAATGAAAAACTTTTACTTTTCAAAACACAGTAAATAAAACTAAAGGATAACCACAGTCCTGCAGAAAATATTTGTAAAACATTTATATGGCAAATGACTTGTAATCTCAAAACTCAGTAATAAGGTAATAAAAAGATTTGAACCGTCTTTACAAAAGCAAACATGCCAGTGGACAATGAGCTGAGCCTCTGGTATTGACTCTGTCCCACATCTGCCTCACCCAGTGCTCACTTTGGGGGATTTGGTGAATAAACAACGTGTGGTGTGGCCTTAGAATGGAGTGCTGCTACCCAGTGGTTAGAAGGAATGAACTGTTGATACATTCCTTGAATGACTTCCAAAGGGGTTATGCTGAGCGATGAAGTCGGTCATAAAGGTTTGAAACATGATTCCATTTTAATGACATTCTCCAAAAGACAAAACTATAGTGACAGAAAACCAATAATCAATTGCCATGGGTAGAGAAGGGGGAAGGTGTGACTCTCAAGACACAGCATGAGGGAGTTTTTTGAGCAGGGGATGGAACTGTTCTGAATGTTGTTTGTGGTGGTGGTAACACAAATCTGTGCATGTGCTGAAATTCATAGAACTATACACTGAAAGAAAAAAAAATCAACTTATAATTTTAAAAATAAGAAGTTAATGTGCCCTAGCTGGTTTGGCTCAGTGGGTAGAGTGTCGGCCTGCCGACCGAAGGGTCCCAGGTTTGATTCCCATCAAGGGCACATACCTTGGTTGCAGACTCCTCCGGCCTGGCCCTGGTTAGGGCGCGTGCAGGAGGCAACCAATCGATGTGTTTCTCTCACATTGATGTTTCTCTCTGTCTTTCCCTCTCTCTTCCACTCTCTCCAAAAAGCAATGGAAAAATATCCTCAGGTGAGGATTAACAAAATAAGAAATAAGTAAATAAGTAAACATTTAAAAAGTTAATAGAAGTCTAAGATTCAACAGTTGTGTGTAGGTCTAATATATTGTATTTTAGTAATCTATTTTTCTGTCAGTTGATATTTGTATTTTCCCTCTTTTGTTATTAAGAACAGTGTTGTTATGAATCTTCTTGTGTTGCCTCCCGGCATACATGCATGTTTTTCTTAGGGTGTGTGACTAGGAGAGGAATTGCTGAATTACAGCACATGCACAGTTCAGTTTGAGACGATAAAGCCAAATTGCCTTCCAGAGTGGCTTTAGTTTATGTTTTTTCCTACTCTGTATAAGACATTTGCATGTCTGAAAATGTCTTAATTTTATCTTAATTCTTTAGGAATCATTTTCATGCCATTGTTCCATTGTCTTCTGGCTTGCATTGTTAGAATTGAAAAGTCTGTGATTCCTCATCTTTTCGGTGCAATCTATTTTTCTGTTTGGAAGCATATTAATAGAACCATAATTCTGCTCCCAGGGTTCTGAGATTTTATAATGTTCCCAAATTTCACAATATGTTCTTTAGTGTGAGTTTATTTTTGTTCAATATAAACTTGGGGGCTCTTTCCATTAATTCTAAATGAAGAGCATGAGAATGCCTGAAGGGAAAAAGTTTGGATACCAGAATTCTGAGCGCCCAGAGTTGGAAGAGGGCTGGAGTTTTGTTTTGTTTTTCTTTGTCCACACAATCCTCCAGTTTTTATACCAGTACTTCTCCCTAGTTCTCAGATGTGCTTTGTGTTACCCAGCCCAGAGTAAAAATCCATTTGCTCTTCCAGAGGATAAACTTACAGTCATTTTCTTGAATTGAGGAAAGGGGGTACACTGATGGATTGGAGGAGGCGATTTTAATGATCTAAGTGCTGTCTAGACAATTTGAAATCAGTCCTTTTTCATTTTTAAAATATGTTTTTATTGATTTTTAGAGAGAGAGGAAGGGAGAGGGATAGAGAGATAGAAACATTGAAGAGAGAGAAACATCTTTGATAGGTTGCCTCCTGCATGCCCCCTCCTGGGGATGGAGCCTGCATCTTCTTTAGGCATGGAATTTATAGTATTCTAATTTTCAGTTCTAAATTTACATTTTTACTTAGTTCATTTCTCTGTTAAAAACTTTTATCTGTCATTTATTTTATTAATCTTTTGTCAATTCTTCAATATGTTGATATTAGTCATTTAAAGTTATCTTACGCTAGTATCAACATCTGGGTCATTGGCGGGTCTGGTTAAGAACAACAGGGAATATCATTTTCCCCAGAGAAGGTATGTTTTTTCTACAATAAGGATGTTTTGAGCTGGGATGGGGCTAAGTATTACCATCAGCTACTTCAAGTTCATCCCTGGTGCCTAGTTATTTTGAGAATGTGACTTGTTGTACATGTGTTGTAGGCTTCTTCTTCTAGGAGGACTTTGGTATGTAGGTACCTGGAACTACAAAGACCTCTCTCTTCTTTCCCACCTACCAGCCTGCTACCTACCCGCTCAGGAAAAGTCTTGCTGTGGAAGTTGAGCAGTGTGGGGAGAACGATCGTTTTGGATTCTTCCCCAGCCATGGGGTTATGCCATCTTACATGTTTGTTAAGAGCTTCACTGTTTTCTCTTCGTCCAGCAAGAAACAATCATATGTTTCTATGATTATGACAGAGATTGGCCTGTAACTTTCCTTTCTTATAATGCGCTTGTCAGATTTATTACCGCGCTGATTTCAAAATGAATCCCTTTTCCCTGTTCTCTGAAAGGATTGGTGTTTTTTCCTCAAATGTTTGGACAAATTTATTGGTAATCAGGAACTTATATTTCATTTGTGGGACTTACAGATTCACTTTTCTATAATAGATATAGGACTAATTAAGTTTTTAACTGTTCTGTCAGTTTTTAATGTTTTATTTTATTTATTTATTTATTTATTTTCGTTAATGTTTTATTTTTTATAAAAATAAAAAAAATAAATTTGTCCATTCTGAATTTTCAAATCTGTTGGTATAAAATTTTTTGTAATATAATTTTATATGTAAGTTGATTATTAATGACATTAATGTGGTCTTTTTTTACATCCTCACTAGAAGATGAGGATTTTTTTTTTCATTGATTTTTAGAGAGAGTGGAAGGGGAGGGAGGAGAGAGAGAGAGAGAGAGAGAGAGAGAGAGAGAGAGAGAGAGAAAGGGAGAGAGAAGCGTGCATGAGAGACACATCAATTGGTTGCGTTCTGCACAGACCCAGAACCTGCAATGCAGGTACGTGCCTTGATCTGGAATTGAACCTGCGACCCTTCGGTGCATGGGCTGATGCTGTAACCACTGAGCAACACCAGCCAGGCTGTTTTTTTAATGTTTTGATTGCTGATATTGATAATATTTTCTCCTGATCAGTCTTGATGTATGGTAATAGAAGGCTTTTAATATTTATAAGGCTATTCTTGGTTCTTTGTAGTCTTATATAAATTTTAGAATCAATTTATTAATTTAAAAGACGGGATTTTGATTGGTATCTATAGATTTTGTTATGTATTTGCTTTTCATTTCATTACTTTATTTCTATTTTTATTATGGATATTCTGTTTCTCAAAGAATAATCAAATTTATTTGGTGAATCTTTGTAAAATATCTATTTATAGTAGATAACAAACTTCCACTGTTAATATTTTCTTAAGTAATTGGTACATACTTGCCCCAAAAGTACAAACAGGTCATGCTGAGGGAGAGAGAGACTATTTATAGAAATGTTTTCAGACACATGCACACACCACTCAGGAATAGTAATTTTGCTGAGATGTACTTCATTGTCCTGATGTACTTAATCTTGCCTTTCAGAATATTGATAACATTGAAAGGAGCTTACATATTTGAGAGGGGAATTAGTGAAGAGGGGAGAGTATATATTTAAGAAAATTTAGTGCTTAATTTCAGGGACACTGACCCTGTCTCAGTATTTAAAATGTTAATTGCTATGTTTATCCTTGTTTTTCTAGTGACATGCAGTTTTCGAGGATCTGTTCCTCAAGGGTTGGTCTTAGAAATAGGAGAAACGGTGCAGATTCTTGAAAAATGTGAAGGTAAGTATGGTCCTATAAAGCATACAAATAGTGATCATTTTGGGGCAGTATTGTATAGTGACATTATAAGCAATTGTTTTGAGCTGTAATTAGCTACATTATAATATACTATTATAAAATCCTCCCTGATCTTTGCTCATCATAAAAGTACAAGCTATTTTCATATAACTGTTAGAATTAGTCTTTTGCCAAGAGGGTATCTGCGATATTGTTGTGTAATAGTGACAATTCATCCATTTTCCTTTTGATATTTAAAAATTTTTTTATTTATTTTATCAATTTTTTATTGAATTTATTGGGGTGACACTGGTTAACAAAATGATGCAGGTCTCAGGTGCACAGTTCCACAACACCTCACCTGTATTGTGTGTTCACCACCCCAAATCAAGTCTCCGTCCATCACCATTTATGTCCCAAACCCTCCTTCCTCCCCCCAGCAATCATCATACTGTTGTCCATGTCCATGAGTTTTTTCTCTTTTATTTTCTTTTTTGCTCAATTCTTCCACTCCCTCCCCAACCTCTGCCCCACCCTTGACAATTGGTAGCCTACTCTCTATAAGTCTGTCAATATTTTGCTTGTTAGTTCATTTTGTTCGTTAGATTCCACATCGGAGTGGAATCATATGGTACTTGTCTTTCTCTGACTGGCTTATTTCCCTTAGCATAATGCTCTCCAGGTCCATCCATGTTGTTGCAAAGGGTAAGATTTCCCTCTTTTTCACAGACGAGAAGTATTACATGGTATAAATGTGCCACAGCTTTTTTATCCACTCATCTATTGATGGACATATGGGCTTCCAAATTTTGGGTATTATAACTAGTGTTGCAATGAACATAGAAGTGTATATAGTCTTTAAAAAAAATTCTTTATTGCTTAAAGTATTATGTAAGTCTCCTTTTACCCCCTATTGACCTCTCCCCTGCCACCCCCTCCCCCAAGCACAAGCCCTCACCACCCCCCCCCCCCCCCCCCCCGTACTGTCTGTGTCCATTGGTTTTGCTCATATGCATGCATACAAGTCCTTTGGTTGATCTCTTACCTCCTCACCCCCCACCTTCCCTCATAGGTTGTACAGTCTATTCGATGCTTCTATGTCTCTGGTTCTATTTCTGTTCATCAGTTTATGTTGCTCATTATATTCCACAAATGAGTGAGATCATGTGATATTTATCTTTCTCTGACTGGCTTATTTTTTTTTTTTTTTTTAAATTTATTTTATTGATTTTTTAGAGAGAAAGGAGAGGGATAGAAAGCTAGAAACATCGATGAGAGAGAAACATCGATCAGCTGCCTCCTGCACACCCGCTACCGGGGATGTGCCCGCAACCAATGTACATGCCCTTGACCGGAATCGAACCCGGGACCTTTCAGTCCGAAGGCCGACGCTCTATCCACTGAGCCAAACCGGTTTTGGCTGACTGGCTTATTTTGCTTAACATAATGCTTTCTAGTTCCATCCATGCTGTTGTAAATGGTAGTCTTTTGAATTAGTGTTTTAGGTTTCTTCAGATAAATTACCGAAGTGGAATCGCAGTTCCATTTTTAATTTTTTAAAAAATATATTGTTACTGACTTTAGAGAGGAAGAAAGAGGAAAGAGAGAGAGAGAAACGTCAATGATGAGAGTGAATCATTGATCGGCTGCCTCCTGCATGCCCCCCATGGGGGATCAAGCCTGCACCCAGGATATGTGCCCTGACTGGGAATTGAACTGTGACCTCCTGGCTCATAGGTGGACACTCAACTACTGAGCTACACCAGCCAGACTTGGGTGCCTTTTATTTCTTCTTCTGCTGTGGCTAGGACTTCCAGTACTATCTATATATATAAAAGGCTAAGTGACTGTCCAACTGGCCGGTAGCTATGACATGCACTGACCACTAGGGGGCAGGCGCTCCATGCAGGAGCTGCTGAGCTGTGGTCACTTGGCAGCAGTGGTTCGGAACCAGAGAGGAGGGAGCCTGATTCCTCGTGATTCCTCTCTCACTCTGGGACACCTTGGGGGATGTCGGAGAGCCGGTTTTAGCCTGATCTTTGCAGGCCAGGCCAAGGGACCCCCACCTGCCAGAGGGAACCCGCTCACTCCACAGACACCCTTCGAGCTGCAGCACTGGCCCATGTGCGGCCGGCTGGAGAGGGATCGTGGGAGGTTGGCGCCAGGGGTCTGGCCCGTCTTGTCCAGTCCCGCTCTGCTGGCCACCACCCAGGACCGCCTGCATTCGTCCCTGCACCAGAGGGATTGATTTCCTTTCAATGTGCATGAATCTGTGCACCGGGCCACTAGTGTTGAATAAGAGTGGTGAAAGCCGACAACCCTGTCTTGTTCCCAATCTTAAGGGAAGTGCTTGTAGTTTTTGCCCTTTGAGTATGATGTTTATTATATATCGCCTTTATTATGTTGAGGTATGTTTTCTCTGTTCCAACTTTGCTGAGAGTTTTTATCATAAATGGGTGCTGAATTTTATCAAATGCTTTTTCTGCATCTATTGATATGATCATTGGGTTTTTATACTTCATTTTGTTTATGTGGTGTATCACATTTATTGACTTGCAGATATTGTTCCAGCCTTGCAACCCTGGAATAAATCCCACTTGATCATGGTTTATGATCTTCTTACTGTATTGCTAGATCAGTTTGCCAATATTCTGTTGAAGGTTTGTACTTGTCATCTACCTGTCTCTACTTTCTGTGCAGCCATTATCCTGGGTTTGGGGGTGGGGGTAAATAAATTTGCATTTTTTTCTTCTGTCAGGGAAGTATATGCTACACCTTTGAAATAAAAAGTTGCAACTTCTTGTTGGAAGGGTACTTTTTGTTGGACTGCATTTGGTGCTTTTGATCTGGCTTGATTGGTTTGCACCCAGAATCTTTGTAAAGGACTGCTGACTGTTTACTGTCACATGGCCTGATCTATATAAAGGCCTCATTCTTTTGGTTTCACACTGCTGACTCTGTTCTGCAGCCTCTCTGTCAGTAGCAATTGTAGTAGCACTGTTGTCTCTTTTTGATAGTATAGCCTCACTTACATTGGTGACTTACATTTCACTATCTAAATAGTAGGGCATATTTAACAAAGTGTGATTCCACAATGTTACCTATTATACATATGAAAACACCTAGCACAGAGCATGGCACAGGTCGACTATGTTTTGTCTACATGTTTAAATAACCATAGCTTTCAGATGAATTTCTACTATGTATGTATGTGTGTGTGTGTGTGTATGTGTATATATACACACACACACACACACACACACACACACACACACACACAGACCCAGAATATTTTAGACAGCCTCTTTTCTTAATTTGTATTTCTCTTCTTACTGATTATTTTTCTAACCTAATGGGAGTAAATTTTTTTTAACGTTTCCTTTAAAAAAATCAGGTTTGAAGTAAATTTTAAAATATGTAAAGTATATTTGGCATGACCAAGCATAGAAGGTGTAACCCAGAATTAAGTTGACAAATGTAAACTCTATACCTGTCTTACTCCATTCACACAGTAAGTACTTACACAGTAGACAGTAAGCGCACACACACACACACACACACACACACACACACACACTAGTGTGCCCCTTTCCCAATTTTATGACAGTTCTCTGGTATTCTCAGTTTCTTCTATTTTTTTGTATTTTAATTACCTTTAAATAGTGTATAATGTTTCTCTGAATTTTATTATCTTTGAAAGTATAGTGAATTTCTAGCTGTTTTTCTAAAATCTACAATTTGTTTTTTGCTCATCAGTCTGATGTGGTTGTATTTTGTTTAAAATTCTATTTTCTGTACTTTTCATCTTCTTTGTAGACAAATTGCTTAAATATAATATAGTTTGCATAACTCGTAATTCTAAAATCTCTACTGATTTCAGTATAATATAGGATTTAACATTACATCTCAATTAGGAGTTTAGTTTCATTTATTACCTTAATTTTTAATCACATTTTATAAAGTGTTCATTTTAGAATCTAGGTTTATGATATATATTTAATATATATATTTAATCCTCACCTGAGGATATGTTTCTTTCTTGATGTTTTTAGAGAGAAACAACATTCATTGGCTACCTCTTACACGCCTCCTACTGGGGATCAGGCCCACAACCCTGGCATGTGCCCCAACAGGGAATTGGTAGACACTCAACCACTGAGCACACGGGCTGGATTGGGAATTTTAACAAAATGTATGTTTTTGTTGATTTTAAAGATAGAGGAAAGGAGAGGGTTAGAAAGATAGAAACATTAATGAGAGAGAAACATTGACAATGGGAATTGAACCAGTGACCTCTTGGTTCATGGGTTGATGCTCAACCACTAAACCACGCTGGCCAGGCCATCTCGGGATTTTCATGGAGTTGGATTCATGTTCTCTGAGGTCTTTTCTAGTTTTTTGTATCTTAGTCAATTGAAAGGGCTTTGTGCCTTTTTTTTTTGCCAAGTTCCTTGTTTAAAAATTGATTGGGATGACATTGGTTAATAGAATTATATAGGTTACAAGTATACAATTCTATAATACATTATCTGCATAATGTGTTACCACACAAAGTCAAGTCTCCTTCCGTCACCATTTATTCCCCCTTTATCCTCTTCTACCTCCACTCACTCCCTCCGCTTTCCTTCTGGTAATCACCATACTATTGTCTGTGTTTATGAGTATTTTTTGTTTGTTTAATCCCTTCACCTTTTTTCACCACGCCCCCTTTTCTCTGACAGCTGTCAGTCTGTTCTCTGTATCTATGAATCTGTTTCTAATTTTATTTATTTTGTTCATTAGATTCCACATATAAGTGAAATCGTATGGTATTTGTCCTTCTCTAACTGACTTATTTAACTTAGCATAATACTTTGGATAGGAAGAATTAACATAATTGAAAGCAATCTGTAGATTCAATACAATTCCTATCACGTTACCAATGACGTATTTCACGGAACTAGAACAAATATTCTAAAAATTTATATAGAACCACAAAAGACCCTGAATAGCCTCAGCAATCTTGAGAAAGAAGAACAAAGCTGGAGGAATTATGACCTGATATCAAACTATACTACAGGCCATAGTAATCAAAAAGCATGGTGCTGACATAAAAAATAGATATGTAGATCAATGGAACAGAATAGAGGCCAGAAATAAACCAACATCTTTATGGTCAATTATTTGACAAAGGAGGCAGGAACATACAATGGGGTAAAGACAGTCTCTTCAATAAATGGTGTTGGGAAAATTGGACAGATATGTGCAAAAAGATGAAACTAGACCAGCTTCTTACATGATATACAAGAATAAGCTCAAAATGGATTAAAGACTTAATTGTAAGACTTGAAAACATAAAAATCCTAGAAGAAAATATAGGCAGTAAAATTTTGGACATTTCTCATAGTATTTTTTAAAAAATATTTCCTTGAGCAAGGGAAACAAAAGAAAAATGAACAAATGGGGACTACATTAAACTAAAGAATTTTTGCACAGAAAAGGAAATCAGCAACAAAATGAAAAGACAACCCACTGAATCGGAGAACATATTTGTCAATGATACATCTGATAAGGGGTTAATATCCAAAATTTTAAAGAACTTACACAACTTTATATACACACACACAAAAAAATCCAATTAAGAAACAGGCAGAGGACCTGAATAGATACTTCTCCAAAGAGGACATGCATATGGCCAGTAGACATTTGAAAAGATGCTCAGTCACTAATCATCAGAGAGATGCAAATTAAAACCACAAGGAACTATCACCTCACACTTGCCAGAATGGCTATCTACATTAATAAAAGAGAAAGATGCAAATTGATTGTACCTCCGTGACGCCCACCAGCCAATCAGGAATGAGTATGCAAATTAACCCAACAAAGATGGCGGGTTAATTGGCATGCACAGGTGCCAAGCGGCCAGGGGCAGGATGCTTGTGTTGTTGCCATGGTGACGACACAGGCATTCCGCACCGCCCCAGCCGCTCCGGGACTTGGGGCAGCATGGGAAGGTGGAAAGGCAGCTCCAGGCTGGAGCAAAGGCGGTGCCGGCAGCCAGGGGAAGGAAGGCCCATTCTTGCATGAATCTTCGTGCATCGGGCCTCTAGTCATTAATAAGTCAACAAATAACAAGTGTTGGCGAGGATGTGGAAAAAAGGGAGCCCTCATGCACTGTTGGTGGGAATACAGATTAGTGCAGCCACTGTGGAAAGCAGTATGGAGTTACCTAAAAAAATTAAAAATGGAACTGCCTTATGACCCAGCGGTTCCACTTCTGGGAATATATCTGAAGAAACCTGAAACTCTTAATTCAGAAGAATATATGCACCTCTATGTTCATTGCAGCGTTATTTACAATAGCCAATATTTGGAAGCAGCCCAAGTGTCCATCAGTAGATGAGTGGATAAAGAAGCTGTGGTACATTTATACAATGGACTACTACTTGGCTGTGAAAAAACAAGGAAATATTACCTTTTACAACAGCAGAGATGGACCTAGGGCGTTATCCTTTTTGAAGAAAATTGAGAATGTTGTATTTATTGTAAGGCTGTGCCTTTTGGAGTAAACTACTAAAGAAGGCACAGTTAATGTGTCTTTATTAGAAAAGTTTGCATTAATTTTTCTAACAATGCTCATGTCTCACAGAAAATGACAACAATGTGATTTTAACATCCTTTGTATGCTTCGTTTTAGGTTGGTACAGAGGAGTTTCAACAAAGAAGCCAAATGTAAAGGTACTGAATAATTTTATTACCTTTTCTAATGTAGGAGCTGCCTAGTATGTTTGTTTTATATAAAAACAATTCTTATTTGCCCTTTTACAATCTTTTACAGAGGCCACACTCATTTCTTCCTTCTCAGAGCTGTATCAGTCTCTGCTCTGTCTCAGCACTGTTAGAATGGTTTTTATTTTAAAGGATAGAAAATACATATGTGGCCATAGCTGGAAAGCTTATTTTGGAAAAGCCTATTAGGACATTTAATTTTTAAAAAATTTAAATTCTTAATTGTTGAAAGTATTACATATGTCTCCCTTTTCCCCGCCTTTGACCTCTCCCCAGCTGCTCCCTCCCCCCAGCACATGCCCTCACCCCCATACTGTCTGTCCATTGGTTATGCTTATCTGCATGCATACAGTCCTTTGGTTGACAAAACTAAATGGAGTTATTCTTAGGCCCGGTTTTGTGGAGCCATGTGATTAGTTAGAGGAATTTTGTTTGTAAAATACAGAATGAAAAGATTTTCAAATGGTATTCAATTAGATGTCTTTGTTGATCATAATGTTATTGTTAAAATATGAATTTAAACAAGACTTGTAAGTGTAGAATACTAATTTTGTTAACTAGATTTTATGTGTTTATTCTGTTACCAATTAATATTAATTTGAGCAAACAAAATAATATTTTAATTAGCAGTTATAATATACTTAGGAACATTATTCTCAATTCATTTGCAAAATCTTTTTTTTTTTTTTAAATCCTTACCCGAGGGTGGTTTTCCATTGATTTTTAGAAAGAGTGGAAGACAGGGAAAGACAGAGAGAAATATTGATGTGAGAGAAACACATTGATTGGTTGCCTCCTGCACGTGCCCCTACCTGGGTTAGGGATCCTGCAAATGGGGTACGTGCCCTTGACCAGGAATTGAATCCACAACCCTTTGGTCTGTGGGCTGATGCTCTAACCACTGAACCACGCCAACCAGGGCTAATTTGTTAGTTTTTAAGGTAATAACTATGAGAAGACAACATCTTCAGACTTCAAATTATCATAACCAGGGCTTCTCTTCCTAGGCACTATTGATATTTTGGGCCAGATACTTTTTTTTTCCATGTGAGATTTGATGAGTTCACATTTATCAAAGATTTGTGTGTCTGATACAGTATTAAAAATTTCAGATATATTGTCTCATTTATCCTCATAATTACATTATAATATAAGTACTGATATCATCTATATTTTACAGTTGAGGATGTTCAAGTTCAGAAAGGCTAAGCAATTTGCCAAGCCCACAATGCTTACAAGTTGAGGTTTGAGTTAGTCTAATGTGAAAGCCAATATGTTTTTATTTTGTCAGGTGGACCCAAGATGAACATTAATAGCTCTTTATAGCATGAATACAATTTTTTTGGTGTGGTTTTTGTTAATCCTCACCTGAGGATATTTTTTCCATTGATATTTAGAGAGAGTGGAAGGGAGGGGGAGAGACAGAGAGAGAAACATAGATTGGTTGCCTCCCACATGTGCCCCAATCGGGGTCAGGATTGAGTTTGCAACTGAGGTACATGCCCTTGACCAGAATTGAATCCGAGACCCTTCAGTTCGTGAGCCGGTGCTCTAACCATTGAGCAACCGGCTAGGGCTACAGTTATTTTTAATAATAATAATTTTTTATTTTTCCATCACCATGTATCCCCCCTATATCCTCTTCCACCTCCAACCCCCAAGCCCCCACAATCACCACACTGTTGTCCGTGTCCATAAATTCTTTATTTTTTTCCCGCTTTTTTGCTCAATCCCTCCCCCACAAACCCCTGCCCCCAAACTGTCTTCCTGCTCTCTGTGCCAGATAATTGTTTGTTGTGGGAGGCTGCCTTGTGCATTATTAGATGGTTAGCAGCATATTTCACCTCTACTTACTAGATGTCAGTAACATCCCCCCTCAAGTTGTGACAATGAAAAATGTCTCCGCCAAGGCCCAAGGGCGGGGGGTAGGGGGCGGGGGTGGGGAGTAAAATTGCCCTGGTTGAGAACCACTGTGCATAGGTCACATTTTCCCTTGCATTTCTCATTTTAAAACACACTTTCAGTTATTTCCATCTTTGGAATGCTTATAAGGACACAATTTTTTTTTTTTGTTTTTTATCTTGATTTAGAATTGTCAAAAATTTAGAACTTGAATAAATGAGAAATCTTATAAATGATTGGAAAGCTGTAATTTGTGAGAGTGTGTATTTTGGTAATACCAACTTGGTTCATGAATCTTGGATTATTGTAGCATTTATAAAAACACATATCTATATACCTTTTAATAGCTTTTATTTGTATTCTTAAACTTAAAAAATTAAGAGATGGAAAGACAATAACTGAATTTCATTTACTGAAGCAATATTTTGTAGAACTATGGTTTAAATTTCTTTAGTGTTTGAAAAAGATAACCATTTACTGATTAACACACTTAAAATTAAAAAATACATTCCTATACATTTTTCTTAATATGTCACAAGAAGAATTTCAGTAGGTTTTTCATAGCTATTAACAAATTTGGTTTAGAAGGAACATACCTCAACTTAATAAAGACTACATATGACAAGCCCACAGCCAGTAGCACATAGACGGGGTGGTCACTCTCACCACTCTTACTTAACATAGCACTGGGAAGTCCTAGCTAGTAAGAAAGGGAATTAAAAGGTCTTTATATTGGGAAGGAAGAAATAACATTTTATTTGTTTGCAGATGATATTATTTGTAGAGAATCCTAAGGTTCCACCAAAAAACTGCTAGAACTAATCAACAAATTAAGTAAAATTGCAGGACATATAATAACACACAGAAATTAGTTAAGTTTCTATATACTAACAATTAAATATCTGAAGAAGAAATAAAGAAAACAATCCAGTTCACACTAGCATAAAACACAATAAAATATTGAGGAATAAATTTAACCAAGGAGGTGAAAGATGTGTACACTAAACTATAAAATGCATTACTGTAGTTTAGCTGCTGATGGCCTTGTGAGGTATAGACTGAGTTTATTTTAGTGGTGTGGGCCAAAGTGTATAAAAAATTTAGGCCATTTGTGGGTAAAGAAGAAATAAAAAATGTAATTTGTGTTTTATGGGAAAGGAGTTTCATACATCAGGAAAAGGATGAAACATTGATTGGAAAACTTAATTTTTTAAAACAAAATGCATTTTTTTATCCGTTAGGAATTGAAATCATGCTATGGCAAATACCCAAATGGAAATCATTTAGAAAGAATAAAAGAAAAATTAGTTATAGAGGCTCCCAAATTGATAAAATGTTTTGAATACAAATATTAGCCAGAGTCTGAGAATTGTTTCTCTAGCGCTGAGCAGAATAATCTGTGAGTTGTTGGCCAGACAATATTGTTGATTTTAGATTCATGCCAAGTTCTGTACATTTTATATCCTGAGAATGATTTGATGGAATATTTTCAATCTGTAACTTAAAAAATACAGTTTGTGATTAAGATCACAGTTTTTCCCTGAGGATAGACTCTGATTGCAAATGACAATGAATATATAACATAATATAATTTGTAAAACATTGCATTCTTAATTAGCAAAGCGGTTGCTATATCAAGAGATCTATTATGTTGTTGATAGAGTATTTCTATGCTGAAATCTGACTTCTGTTTTAGTATATGTGAGATATTAATCACAGATTATTTTTTCTAATAGAAAATCTTTTCTCTTTTACAGGGGATCTTTCCTGCAAATTACATTCACTTAAAAAAGGCAATTGTCAGTAATAGGGGGTGAGTAGTTGGCCTTACTAAATTTATTTATAGTTTTTGTCGGTTGCAGAGGAGGGCTTTGGTGTGTTTTTTGTTTTGTTTTGTTATTGTATAAATATGCTATTGACATGTTTTCCTGCCAAAAATGTAATTGCTTCATTCATCATATGTAATTCTGAGGACATAATTTTTTGTTAAAATACTGACAACTTTAATTTGTTTTCCTGTGTCCTGGAAAGATAACCTGAGTTGTGAGTTTTATAAAAACCATTTCGCATACAGTATTTTTTAAAATGATGTACTATTTTGAGAATAGCCGCGAGTTTGACATGCTTAACTCACACTATTGCAGGATGTTACTGCAAAGGATCTTCAGTAATTATGTGTACCTCTTTTTATATTTGCATTAATTTAAAATTTGAGTTACACATGGTGAAAAGGGCAGTACATAGTATTCTGGTAATTTATCAAAGATAATGTGGCTGTTTTTCGTGGTCTAGGCAGTATGAAACTGTGGTTCCTCTTGAAGATTCCATTGTGACTGAGGTTACAGCAACTCTACAAGAATGGGCCAGTCTGTGGAAACAACTCTATGTGGTAAGTAGTTGATAATTAGTTTATTATATCATTAAAGTTTCATTGTATCAAGTGAAAAAATTGCCTGGCCTATGACAATTGCACAATTTTTAGGTTTCTGAATATTTGCAGTTTTTCAAATGTATGTTCTTAATATTAGCTGAAAAATAGTAGGCTGCGTTTTTATCAACCTGAAGAGAGCACATTATTCATATGCCTGCAGTCTCTCCGCCCTGTCTCAGTAAGTAGAATGTAAGATCTGTAACACCAGGGATTTTAGTGATCTTACTCATTGTTGGATCCCCGGAAGCTTCCATGAAACAGGTATTTGCTGAACAAGTGAGCAAACTGGAGAGTTACATTGCGAACCTAATGGTAGGTAAAGGCCAAGAAGTTGTACCAACAGTTTCTTACAGCTGCTAAACGTAAAAGACATGTCATACATGACACTCTGTTAGGCCAACAGTTAATAAAAACCCAGGCGACATCCTCTGGAAATACAGGGTAGTAGTGATAAGACACACAAAATTTAGACCAAAAATAAGTGACAGGGTTTGGGTTCTGAACAAGATGGAGTAAACCCATTTGACTTTACACCTAATAATCACAACTTTTTTGTTAATAACAATTTAAAAATGATAAGTAGTCATATGTTACCATATGGATGACGTATACTGTATTGGACATATGCTCTTAACTTTATTATTATTAAAAACCCTTAGGGAACACCCTTGTATACTAATTTTCAACTGTATTTTTAATTGTTGTTTTAAGTAATTTGTTAAAGAGGAAATTTTGCTTTTCAATAATATTTCTTCATTTATACTCTTACCAGTATATCAGATGTATCTTATTCTTTTACACAGCCTCACTAATATTAAATATTAATTTTTTTGTTTTCCATTTAATAGATGAAAAAGGTCTGGGTGATTTTTACCAAGGGCATCATGGAGACCTTTACTTGGTTCTCATTGTACAGTGTATCACATTCATGGGCTTTGAAATCGGTATACGTTGTGTTCCCCATTTAAAATGACAAGTCTGCCTACAGCAGTTCCACAAGTATGTCTGAAGCACCTACTGTGATGTGCCAGGCATTGTGCCGGGCACCCGAGCATACAGAAATAATTAAAAGAGGAATTGAACTCAGAGACCTCTCTCATACCTATGATCAACAGATTTCCCCAAGTATGAAGATGTTTTTAGAGCCACTGTAATTGAATATTTTAAATTCATTTAATAAACCAAGGATGTATTGTTCCCATGATATACTCATGTGGCCCTACTCCAATATTTTTTTCCCAATCTTTTTTAAAATAACTTTTAAAATCCTGTGCCAGTGTAGCATGCTTTTGTTTCTTGTGCAGTCTATCTTGTGCTGAACTTTATAAAATATCTACTCTATATGTTGTCACTCCTTCATCCTCAAATATTTGGAGTCTGAACCCATGATTCACTACTTTCTAATAGCATACTTACTTGAATAGCATTGGTCTGATTCAGTCTGTCATGTTCAACCAACATTTATTGAGAACCTATCATATACCCAGACCCTTCCTGTTAGGACCTGGAAATAGAAAGATAAATGGCTTCTGGTCTTGACTCTAGAGAATTTAAGGAGTGGTGGAAGAGAGAGATGAGTAAACTGATAAGAAAAAAAACCTATGCAAATTAAATGCTGTGTCCACACAAAATCTGCACAAGGATGCTTCTAGCAGATTTTTTCATAATTGTTGTAACTTGAAAGCAACCAAGAGGTCCTTCAGTAGGTGATGGATTAATAAACTGGTACCTGCAAACAATAGAATATTATTTAGCATTAAACAGAAAATGAGCTATCAAGCCATGAAAAGACATGGAAGAACCTTAAGTACATATTACTAAATGAAGGAACCAATCTGAAAGGGCTATATACTGAGTGATTTCAATTTTATGACAACCTGGAAAAGCCAAACTATAGAGACGGAAAGGAGATCAGTGGCTATGGGGAAGGAGAGATGAATAGGCAGAGCACAGAGGCTTTTATGGTAGAGCAGGGAAACAACTCTGTGCTGCTAGGATGTTATTCTACACTAGAGGCCCAGTGCATGAAGATTCATGCACTGGAGTGTGGGTCGCTCAGCTCGGCCTGCCCCCTCTCACAGTCCGGGAACCCTTAGGGGCGGGAGGCGACCGGCGATCAGGGGAAGGTGATGCCCCCATCACACCTCTGCTGCTGCCAATGCTGGCAGCACAAACCTTGGCCAGCCCTAGTTATCTGAGCCTTGGGTGTCCCTGGGCGGCTGGGCAGCCACCATCTGAGGCTTGCCTGTGCCTTGGGCCGGCCCTAGGTGGCTGGGGGGCTGAGGGGACTGGAGGACTCCAGAGGCAGGTGTGTGGAGTGGCCGGACCCGCCTGGGGGCGGGCACAGCTGTGCTGCACGCCTGCTGCCCAGCGGGGCTGAGGGGACTGGGCGCCGTCATCTTGTGGCTGTGGGTGCCGCCATATTTGAGGGTGTGGCATTCAATTAGCATATCCCCTCCTTATTGGCTGTGGGCGCTGCCATCTTTGTGAGGGTGTGATGGTCAATTAGTATATTCCCTCTTTATTAGATAGGATTTGTTTAAACCCATAGAATGTACACCAAGATGGAACCCTGATGGAAACTATCAACTTTAGATGGTAGTGTGTAAATATAAGTTTATCAGTTGTAACAAATGTACCACTTTGGTTGGGGATTTGATAATGGAGAAGGCTATGCATCTGTGGGGTAAGGGGCATATGGGAAATCTCTGTACCTTCTTGATTTTGCTGAGAACCTAAAACTTACTTTAAAAATCTTTATTAAAAATTATGCAAGTGTGGAATTACAATCTAAAATAAAATCCAAATATATAATTAACACCACACTCTATCCCCATCCAGTTACACAATGACATAATTTTACTATAGTCTTTCTTAGGCTGGTTCTTATTCTTACTAGAACATTTTTTGAGATTTAGAAAAACCACTCTATTACAGTTTACATTGCCTTTTTAAATGTTTTGAATAAGCATATTCCTTTGGATTTTCTCTCTTTACATATAGTAGATCTATTCTTTCTGCCTTACCTCTGGCATGTTTTATATTTTAAAAGAGCGACATTAAAATACTGGAGAGGCAGGTTAAATTACATAGCCTAAAAAAACAAAGTACATTTATCTAGAACTCTGTTCCCTATGTTGTCAGTCTAAGCTCAGGCTTAATGTATGAGAAAAGGTGTTACAAAAGGATTCTAAAGTTGTTCAAGCATAGTATCATTTATAGGAGCAGCACACTGCTGCCTGCCATCAGAAGTTGCCGTAGCCTGGAAACTCATTGCCTAGCAACCACATACTAACTCTGTCTGTTCTCTAGGCAACATTCTCAATCTCCAGTCCATTTTGTGTGTCTTGGTGTTTCATCTTTTTCAGCCATAAACATTTTAATGTTTCAGCAAAGAGTGCTTCTTATCTTTGTAATTACCTCTCATAAGGACCACAGAACGTGTGTTCTTAGTTACTTTTGTTTTTTTCCAGTCTCTTTATCACAATACTGATTTTCTGCTGTTGAACATATATTGGTGGGATTAATACAGGATGTCTCAAAAAACGTATACACACTTAAGAGCTGATAGCTCAATTGATGTTTCTTTTCAGATTTAACCCATTGGAATTAATAATTATTCAAAGTGTGTGTATATTTTTTGGGACACCCTGTATATTGAACTGTAACAAGTGTTTCTTTATATATTGATTAATATTTAGAAATTCTATTCATAAAAATAAAGAATATATTCTATAAATTTATCGTCCTTGATCTTTTAAAATTTAGTTTAGTGTATTAAAGGTAGTTGGTAGTTCTATTTTAAAATTACATTGTATTGAATATTTATCTGATCAATTTAGTGATTATGAAAGTCTGTGAGGAGGTACAGTTATTCTATTTTATAAAAGAGGATACTGAGGCACAGTATGAATTGTTGTACCAACCTGGTACATGAATTTATTATAGCCATTTATTCTCTCATTAAGTATTGTTGAATCCCCTGTTTGCAAGACCATGTGCAGAATGTTGAGACCACATATAATGTCCATTAACAGCAGTAGTTAGTTTTGGATATCAAGGCCAATATGCATATCTTTATAAAGAGTTTATTTTAATAATACTGCTAAAGTTACCAAAAATGTGAAGGGCAACCAAAACTTCTCATATACAGTTAGTGGAAGGCAATGTTGTTTAAGTCAGGAGTCAGAAGTGGGGGTGTAAAGCTATCATCCTGAGACTTGGTTTAAACATTGCTTACTACACATGAGCAGCATCCAAAGAGCAGTTCAAAAGGGGGTCCTTGTAGCTCTCAGTGCCTTCTTCACTTGGAGGTACGGTCTCTTCTTTCCTTGATCCTCGAGAGAGCTCCGTGTTTCTGGCCTTGGGGGTGTGCCACGGTGCCTTCTTCTCTGCCATGCGTGGGCTTCAGTGGAGACGAGGCCGGTTATCCAGGCGACCAGGAGCTCGCCCCTGAGCTCTCAGGCAGCCAACGGGCACACACATCCTGGGAGAGCAGGGCTCCGGCTTGGTCGGTGTTGCCCCAGGGATCTTCAGCCAGTTGTCGCCATGCTCACATTTCTACACACAGACGCACACATTCATGCCCATACTGTTAGTTTGCTGCATGATTCCACATTTTACTGTTGTCTTAGTTTATAAATGCAAGTGTTATTTGGCTTTCTATTCTGCATTAGAACGGTTACCTTTAAAAAACATACAAATGTAGCAGAATGATTTTAAAGTTCCTGGAAGAATTTTAAACAGAACCAAAAGCAGTGCTAAATAACAGCTGTTGGTGATATTCTCCTAGATTCTAATAGTAAGATGTTTATGCAGACATTTCATTAAAAAGGAAGTATAAGCCACTAGTAAACGTATTAAAACATGCTCAACCATTCATAGAAATAAATACAAATTAAGAGGAGATATGGACTTTTACTTACAGATTGATAAGACTAAAGGGATTGACAATACCTAGTGTTTGATGTTGATGTAGATATAAACACGTTGGAGTGCGATTTGGCGATATTTATTAATCTGTTAAATGCGCCCATCCTTCTCCGAAGCAGTTTTACTTATCAGACTCTGACGCAGACGAGCCTTCCCGGGATCACTAAGATAGAGCGGCTGTGCACCATCGTTGGTAATTGTAGGGCACAGGACAGCTAAAGTCTTCAGTTGGGACTGGGTAAGAATTATGGTGTATTTATTTGATAAAGTTAAAAAGGAAAAATCTCATTGCCCTCCAAGAAACTTCCATCCAGTCTTTTAATTGTTAATTTCTTTTCCTTCCTCATTTATTACATATAGATCTTTCAATAAGCTATCTTAAGTCACTCAGTTGCTCTCCATCTCAGCATCTTTTCTTACTGATTTGATTCGTAGGGGAAAACTGTATAACACTGGCCTAAATAAAGAGAAGAAAGAAGGAAAGGGGATGTGTGTGGCATTTTTATTTCCTTTCCCTTTTGTTCCTTTCTCCATACAACAGGGACCATGATCTCTTTAAAATGCATGTGGGATCTTAGTGTCCCTTCAGTGGTCAGCCTTTCCGTGGTTCCTATTGCACTTAAAATAAATGCCAGCGCCTGCCATGACCCTGTCTGCGTCTCCATCCACTGTCCCGTTTGCCGAGGCATTACGCTGTTCACACCGGGATCTTCGCTGTTGATGGTTCTGGAGTGTTCACCCCTGGCTCTTCTCTTTCCAACTCCTCGTCATCCTTTGGTCTCTATTTAAATATTGCAATAGTTTGGGGAAGACCTGGGGAGGGGGCGAGAGCAGGATGGAGGGGACTAATGGGGAGGAGGGGGACATCGGTAATACTTTCAATAATAAAGATAAATAAGAATATGTATTGCTTCATCTAAGGCTTTCCCTAGCGATTCACCCGAAGTAGGTCCCTGGTCTTTGTTACCACAGTGCTGTGTGGGTTACCTTCAGTGACTTTTTTTGGTTTTTAATTTAGCTCTCATTGTATCCCTGTGCTAATCTGTCAATTCCATAAAGATAAGTGCTTGTTTTATTTTCCTTATCTCTGTATAACCCAGTGCCTGACAGTGCGCCCGTATGTACACATACACTCATTCATTTCCTAATACATATTCATTGTGTTTAAAAATACACACTATCTGTTAAGTAAATGAATGAATGTATTGAACTTAAAGAGTTATTATATACTAAAGAAAAATAAGCACATTATAGAGCAGATTTCCAGTGGGGGCGTGCAGGAGGCAGCGGATTGATGTTACTCTCTCACATTGATGTTTCTCCCTCCCCTCCCCTCACCCTTCTCCTCCCCTCACCCTTCCCTTCCCCTCCCCTCTCCCCCTCCCCTCTCCACTCTCTCCCCTCTCCCTTCTCCCCCTCAAATCAATAAAAATATATTTTAAAAAGAATATTATGCTAAGTGAAATAAGTCAGACTGAAAAAGTTAACCATATGATATCACTTACATATGGGGTATAAAAATGAAAATAACAAATAAACAAGAAAAACCAAAACTCATAAACGCAGACAACAATATGGTGGTGACCAGAGGGAACTGGGGTGGGGGGGTGTTAAAGAGCAAAGGGGATCAAATATATATGATGATGTAAAACGATTTGATTTGGGTGGTGGTCACACAGTGCGACATGCAAATGATGTATCATAGAACTGACACTTAGGAATTTATTAACCAATGTCACCTCAATAAACTTAATTTTAAAAAATTGAAAAAAATCTTTTGACATGAATAATACTATTAACACTTTAAAGCTTGCTATATTATAGATTTTTTTAAATCAAATTCACATGACAACATTGAAGAAGATAGTAGTATTTTTATTTTATAGATGAAGAAACCAAGAGTTAGAGAGGTAACAAAAATTGCCCCAACCTATCACAAACCTAGTGATCTCAAAGTAAATTGAGTGTGACACCAGGCACCAAGCCGTCCTCCAGTCATGCCAAGGCAGGGGGCTTGCAGGGGCTCTTTTTGAGGGGCTTCTGTGAGGACAGGCCCAGAGCATGGCTCCTTGCACTCCACTGCCATCATGCACAAGGTACACAGCTGTCTCTGAGACGCAGTCCAGGACCTGCCGTCTTCCTTACCTTCCAGCTGTGTATTGTGTATTTTTTCAATATTTCCAAAATAAAAAATACACGTGGGCCCGTGTTCTGACAGGATTTTTTTGTGTTGCCTTTATTTATCTACTTATTTACTTTGCTGCAAAAAGCTTTATTGTTTCATTCGGTCCAATGCATGGGGAGAGGGCTTCAGGGTGGTTAAAAGAGTGGCTAGTAGTTTGGCGGGGGGACTCAGGTAAAAGCCAGACCTCAGGGGGGTGCAGAGGGGCCCCACAAAGGCCTCTGGGCTCCCAAGGCTCCTAGTCGAGCTTGAGGGTGAGCCTTTCGAAGAGACACTCGCCCAGCCCAGCCTGGGGGCCGGCAGCCTGCAGAGCTGAGTCAGGGGTCGCCCCTCTTCTTGGTGAGCTTCACCTGCTCACCCCGGAAGTGGCTCTCCAGGAAGCCACAGCGCTCTGCGCGGGCAGAGCCAGGGCCCGCAGCTCCAGCCGGGCCTGGCGCAGGTTCCTCTCCAAGGAGAGGGGGGTGTGGAGCCGCAGAGGCAGGCTGGCCAGGCGGTTGGCCGCAGCCTCCACCCGGTGGAATAATTCTGGTGGATTTGGGAGCTCATGGTTGTTCGGCAATAGGGAGTTGAGGTAGATAAAAACCCGGTGTGTTGGCCGGTCTCGGAGGTGGTTCTGAAGGTGGTGACTGGATGAGAGGCAGGAGAGGGGCCGGAGGCTGGGAGAAGGGGCGCCCCTGGGTCTGTTCCGTCCAAACTGTTGAAGCAAGAGACAGACCCGGGACTGCCTGTGCTGCCTTTAGATGATGATCTGGGAGAAGACATACTGGAATTGTATGATGAGCATTTTGTTATTCTGTGGTGAAAATAGTACAGAATATTAGAATATTCTAGATTGGGGATTCTGTTGGAAATCTAGGTTATAATAGCCTTATCTGTATCTCTTCAGTATGTCATCTGCTCATTGCATGTGCATTTTGCTGACTGCAGTGTAAAAATATAAGGAATTACTTACAAGTATTGAATATTTTATATCTGGGTGTGTGATACACAGTTATGATAGAATCTTCTTGGTTTCCTCTCTTTGTGTCCCCCTTTAAATATCTTTAGCCATGTTGGGAGTTCTCAGCACTACTTGAATCTATGGCTTGATGGCTTTGAAAAAATCTGAATTTTCAAATATTGCTTCTGTTCTGTATTCTCTCTTCTGTTTTGGGATTGCAGTTACATATGCATTAGATACATATAAAAGTTACATTGTATACCTGTAACTAATATATTATAGGTCAACTGTAATTGAAAAATAAATTTATAAAAAAAGAAATAAACATTGACAGTAATTTAGAAGCCCCTTCTGCTCCCTTCTCTGCTGAAATGACCATTATCTTTTGTGATAATAATTTCCTTGTTCTTTTCTCTATAATTTTCTTCCTTTAAGAAGACCTTGTGAGCTTTTTGTTCATTCTTCCATTCTAGAAATATTAATCATTTTTTATCTAATACTTTGAATCTCTAGAATACAACAGTCAATGAAATAGACACAATTACCTGCCTTCATGACCTTTACAGCCTAGTGATAGAACTTACAGTTTGTGGTTAATTTTATTAAAATACCTCTCATAGAACCTATTTTTTCTTTGTCTCATTTTTTTATTCATTAAGTACAAATATGTATTGTGTGCTTAAAGAACTGTGTTGTGTTATGCCTTAGAATGCAGTGGTGACAAAAGCTGACAATCGTTCTATCCCTTATAAATATGTTGGTACAGGAATCTGGTTTTCTTTCTTGAAGACAATTTACAGTTTAAAAATTATTCCCCCAGTAGTTTCAGCTTATTTTAGCAGCATCTGTCATACATGTGGGAAGCTAAACCATTTTTAAAAATCGTTATTGTTGAGAATATTACAGATGTCCCCCTCCCCCCATTGCTCCCCTCTACCCAGGTCTCGCCCCACCCCTACTGTCTATGTCCATAGGTAAGATCTTTGGTTAATCTCCCCCCTCCCCCATTCCCTCTGAGATTCCTCAGTCTGTTCCATGCTTCCATGCCTCTGACTCTGTTTTATTCACCAGTTTATTTGTTCATTAGATTTCATGTTCGTTTATTTTAATTTTTAGATTCACTTGTTGGTAGATATGTGTTTGTTGCCATTTTATTGTTCACATTTTTTTTTTTCCTCTTCTTCTTAAATAATACCCTTCAGCATTTCATGTAATACTGGTTTGGTGGTGATGAACTCCTTTAGCTTTTCTTGTTTGTGAAGCTCTTTATCTGACCTTCAATTCTAAATGAGAGCTTTGCTGGGTAGAGTAATCTTGGTTGTAGGTCCTTACTATTCATCACTTTGAATATTTCTTGCCACTCCCTTCTGGCCTACAAAGTTTCTATTGAGAAATCAGCTGATAGTCATATGGGTGCTCCCTTGTAGGTAACTAACTGCCTTCCTCTTGCTGCTTTAAGATTCTCTCTTTGTGTTTAACCTTTGGCATTTTCATTATGATGTGTCTTGGTGTGGGCCTCTTTGGGTTTCTCTTGTTTGGGACTCTCTGTGCTTCCTGGACTTGTAAGTCTATTTCTTTCACCAGGTAGGGGAAGTTTTCTGTCATTATTTCTTCAAATAGGTTTTCAATATCTTGCTGTCTCTCTTCCCCTTCTGGAACCCCCATAATGCTAATGTTGGTACACTTGACGTTGTCCCTGAGGCTCTTTATGCTATCTTCATATTTTTGGATTCTTTTTGCTCTTCTGACTGGGTGTTTTTTGCTTCCTTGTGTTCCACTTCGTTGATTTGATTCTCAGAATCATCTACTCTACTGTTAAATCCCTGTATATTTTTCTTTATTTCAGTTAGTGTATGCTTAATTTCTGACTGGTCCTTTTTCATGTCTTTGGCATTCTCACTAAGATCCTTGAAAGTCTCATCAAGATCCTTGATAACCTTGTAACCATGGCTTTGAACTGTGTACCCAGTAGTTTACTTGTTTCCATTTCTTTCACTTGTGATGTTTCCTTGTCTTTGCATTTTGGCTGCTTCCCTGTGTTTGTTTCTATGTATTAGGTAGAGCTACTATGTCTCCTGGAATTGGTAGAGTGGTCTTGTATAGTAGGTGTCCTGTAGAGCTCATTGGCTCAGCCTCCCCAGTCACCTGAACTTGGCACTCTAGGTGTGCCCCTGTGTGGGCTGTGTGCACAGTCTTGTAGTTGATCCTTGATTGCTGTTGGCATCTCTGGGAGGAGTTGACCTCCAGGCCAATTGGCTATGAGGACCAGCTGTGACTATGGAAAGCTGCTGTGCAGGAGGTGAGGCCCAGCTGTGAAGCAATGCAGGCTGGTGCTGGTGCTGGGTCTTGGGCCTTTTATTGATAGGTTTGGGGCCCACTGTCATCAGCTGCATCTTGTTTGAGAGATTTTAGCAAAGTCTGAAGCCTAAACCAAGACAGGCTATTCATATGGAAAAGCTGCTGCAAACAGCCTGTGTGGGGCTGCAAATTGGATTGGGGGGGGGGGGCGGGGCTCAGGGAATCCCCAGGGCAGAGCTGACAGTGTGCTCCAGGCTGATGGAGACTCAGAAATGGCTGCCAGTCAGCCCTGCAACAGGGAGGTCCCAGCACAGGAACAATGACCCCTGTGAGCACCCCTGTCTGGGAGAAAGCCGCCCCTGAGTTTCTGCCCTGATGCCAGACAGTCCAGTTCCTTCCTGTATGTGTCTGGGTCCCCCACAGCCACTGGGTGCTGGAGCTCAGAGGTATGGAGTCTGAGTACATTCATTCACCTGCCCTTTAAAAGGAACACCTGGGTCTCCAGCAGCCTCCGTGTCTCTCAGCCACAGTCCCTGCTGGTTTTTACGGACCGTAGTTATGGGGACTTCTCTTCCCAGCTCTGGAACTCTGGGCTGGGGGTCTGGTGTGTGGCTGGGACCCCTTGTTCCTCACAGGTGGCCTCCACAGAGATGGTCTCCCTCCCGATTAAAAAAGCTGCAAATGTGGGTACCAGCCCAGCCCATTCCTAGCCGCCATCCCTCCTGCCCTCCTGCCAGCCTCAGTGTGCTTTCTGCTTACTTCTCAAGTGGCAGGACTTCCGTTCAGCCAGCTTTCAGTGCTGCATGATGGTGGTTCTGTGTTTTAGTTGTAATTTTAATGTGATTGTGGGAGGCGGTGAGTGCAGGCATTTACCTATGCCGCCATCTTGGTTCTTCTCATGGAGATAAACCATTATCTGCTGTGGCCTGAATGTTTATGTCCTCCCAACATTTATATGCTGAAAACCTAATGCCCACTGTAATGGTATCAGGAGGCAGGGCCTTTGGGAGGTGCTTAGGTCATGAGGGTGAAGCCCTCATGAGTGGAATTAGTGCTCTTTTAAAAGAGACCTCCCATGTGGGGACCCAGCAAGAAGTTCAGCCTGCAACCTCCAAGAGGGCCGCCACCAGAACCCGGCCCGGCGGGCACCCGGATCTGGAACGTCCAGCCTCCAGAACTGTGAGAAATACCTTTCTATTGTTTGTAAGTCAATCTGTCTCTGGTATTTCGTTATGGCAGCCTGGGTGGATTAAGACATTGTTTTACCATGTAAAAGAATACTAACTTTTTATTATTCTTCCTTGTTCTTAACCATTGATGTATTTGTTCGAAACAACAGTATTGTACCAACTATGTAAGTCAGTCATTTCTAAGACTGGATGTTTAGAGAGAAAGAGAGTTAATCTAGGTAAGTGAAAAGTGACCATTAGAACGCTACAGAGAAGTTGTGTTCTTGTTAACGTGGGAAAGAAGAGTAGTTGAGCATAGATCTCCTACCAAATATCTGAGAGCTAAGAAACTGGGCATATGCTGGTTCACTGTTAGTTATAGAGCATGGAGCATAGTGAGAACAGGTGTGGGTATTAGTCACTGGTCTTTGACAGTAGCTGTTAATGCAGGAAGGAGAGAGAGAGAGAGAGAGAGAGAGAGAGAGAGAGGGAGAGAATGAAAATGAACTAGGAGCATTTCCAGCACTATTTTTAGGTATAATTTCAAAACAGACTTTTGTTTATTCTCCTTTATATTTGAAAGTGATACTGCTGATGAATTAAATCTACTTTTTATGGATAATCATAACATGACATGATTTCTTTTCTGTAAGATGCAAGTAGATTGATTATGTCATTAAAATAAGGGCCAATGCTGACGTTAATAATTCAAATCTTATTATCAATTGTATTGCTTCTCATCTAATTAATAGCAGTATTGTTAGAATGACAACTTCCTAACATTTAATATCATTTTATTTTAACATATTCTTGGTCCCAAAGTATTTAAACTTTCAATTAAAGGGGAACTATGATTTTCTGTCCATGGCCCTTGTTTAACAGATCTTATCCCATCTCAGTCGAGAAGGTATTCCTACTACCTTTTCTTTTATTGGTTACCTAATTTCACCTTTCACATTTATGACTTTACCATCTGGAATTCCTTCTGCAGAGGGAAATCTGGAATTCCAGCTTTACTTTTCTCAATATTAAAGCCAGTTTTCCCCACGCCACCTACTAACCAAGCTGTTTGCTCCCCGTTGATTGTAATGCATCTCTGCCATATCCCAGCTGCTCCTACGAGTTTGTTTCTGGGCTCTCCGTTTTGTTGTCTGTAACGCGTCAGTTTTTATCAAATGGCTTTGTGGGATGTCTTCATATGTGATAAAGTAAATCGTAATATTTAGTAGGGCGTGTCTTTTCTTCTTTCTCCTCCTTTCCAAAGTTGGTGTGTCTGCTTGTGGGCCTTAATTCATCTATATAAATACTATATTTGAGTTTACAAAGTTCCTTTCTAAAAAATATCTTCAGAATTTATAGTGGAATAGCTCTGAATGTAGGCACTAATTTGGAGATTATTTAATTTATTTACAACATCAAGTCATTCTAACGATGAGCACTTATTTCATAGTCTCCCTTCTTTTTATTTTGAGGTAATTATAGATTCACAATCTTAAGAAACTATACAGAGCCCTGGCCGGGGTGGCTCATTTGGTTGGAACGTCATTCCATACACCAGAAGGTGGTGGGTTTGATTCCCGGTCAGGGCACATACCCAGGTTTTGGGTTCAATCCCCAGTCGGGGCATGTGGCAGGAGGCAACCAGTTGATGTTTCTCTCTCACATGAATTTTTCTATATCTCTCAATGTCTTGATCGATCTCTTCCTTTCTCAATCACTCTCTCCCTCCCTCTCTCTAAAATCAATTAAAAAACAAACAATGTAGAGAGATTTTATGTAACCTTTACTCAGTTTCCTTCAATGATAATATCTCCCAAAACTAGATTACAGTGTCACAACCAGGACATTGACATTGACATAATCCGCCTATCTTGTTCAGAGTTTCCCAGTCTTACTTAGACTCGTGTGTGTGTGTGAGGGCCTTGCATGGTAGAAGTTTTTCCTATCTCTCCCCATTCCTTATTTCCACTGCTCACCCATTTTACTTAGCTCTTTTAGTTAGTTATTCTGAGATTCCCATTTCTAAATAACATTGTTTTAATGTATATCTTGATTTGTACAATTTTAGGGCTCATTTAGTGGCCTTCTATTACATGTATATTAGTGTCGGCTCCTGGTGACTCTGAATGAGGGAGGTCCACACTGCCCTGTCTTCAGCAGCCCTGCTCAGCTCCTGTGGATCATGTCTCTGGCTCCTTTAGGGAATCCTAAACAAATACCTCGTATTTGTTCCTCTGTTCCTGCTGCCTTCTGTTTTTCCCAGCATTATTGTTTTTTCCAAAGAACCCCGCTGCCTTAGGATGTGCTTGAAGTTTTGTCATTTTTGCCTCCAGCGATGTTTCAGGCTTAACTGGCTCTAGGACCCACTTGTTTGTCTTTCTGAGGGCCCATGGTCTCCATAGAGCTCTCCCAGCCCCGTATTCCCCCTGCATCCATTTCCCTCTGTCAGCCTCACTCACTGTGCACGCCTCACACCCGCCCAGCGTGACTGGAACACGAGGGTGTGCATGGTCTTGGCCTGGTCTCTCACGACACCTCTTTGCTCTTAGTGCTCTTTCCTCGTTCTTCTGTGCCCGTCCGAGTCTCAGCCGCCTCTTGGTGTCTGGGCTGCAGTCTCATCGGCACTGATGACTGATCACGGTAAGCAAAGTCTGCAACATTGGTTCATTGTCTCTGTTACGAGTGTATTTCTTCTGTGATGATGATTTTTGTCTTTTTGATGTTCAAATGCAGTCCTGCTTTGGCACTGTCTTCTTTTACTCTTATCAGCAGTCGTTCAGATTATTGCCAGTAAGATGAGAAGATGAGAGTTCAGCTCTGCATGTTCTTTATACTCAAATGCTCTTCCCCTGACTCCACTACAAATAGTTACATATTTTTTTGTTAAATCAATATGCAGTTACTACTATGCCTGTATAGCTAATTTTATATCAGAGCCACATAGTGAAATAAGATTACATTTATTTGTTGTATGTGGGTTTTTTTCTGGTTTTTGTTAATCCTCACCTGAGGATAATTTTCCCATTGATTTTTTTTTTTTTTTTTTTTTTTTTTTTTAAAGCTTGGAAGGGAGAGGGGGAAGAGAGAAAAAAGGGGAGAAAAGCATTGATGTGAGAGACACATCGATTGGTTGCCTCCTGCACCACCCCTACCAGGGCCGGGGATTGAACCTGCAACCCAGGTGTGTACTCTTGACTGGGAATCGAACCCGAGACCTTCAGTGCGTGGGCTGATGCTCTAACTGCTGAGAACACTGGCCAGGGCAACCTTGTTGTTTTAATAGTTAATAATTGTTTCTCTTTCCATTTGTTTTGTTTCCTCTGTTTTGTACGCCCTGACCTGGAGAAATGAAAACCCCTTTGAGTATGTTAAAGCATTCTAGGTGTTTTGCCAGCTCAATGGTTTTCTCAGCGATGTCCTGATAAAGCCTCCAGCATCTGTGTTAACCTGGCCTGAGCAGTTTCCCTGCCCTTTTCCTAGGTCCCCTGGTCTTCTGGGTTAAACCAGTGTCATCGTAATTTTTGATTTATTTCCTCATTTGATGAGTCACTTTCGCCATACCTTCCTGAGAAATGTGTGTGGGAGATTATGTTTTTTGGAGATTTTGCATATTTGGAATGTCTTGAGTATATCCTTACCCTTGGTTGGTAGCTTGGCTTGACATAAAATTCCTGGTTACACGTACAGCCCAGAAGCTTTAAAGCACTGCTTCATTACTGTCCAGGTCCCAGTGCTTTCACAAGCCCGTGTTACTCTCGCTCCTGGCTGCTGGTGACAAGGTGTTTTCCACGGAGGTTTCAGTGTCAGCTGCAGTTTTGCAGCCGTGCTCCGTAGTTGTAACCCTTTGCATTGGTCATGCTGCCCGCCGTGCCTTCTGCCCCCAGAAACTCATTTCCTTCGGTCCTGGGCGTTCCTTTGACAGCTTCGCCTTTGTTTTCGTAGTTTTCTCTTCTCATAACTCTTTCAGAATTGGCCGTCTTAGAACGAGTCACTGGTTTTCTTATATCTCCTCCCCCATTTATTTATTGTATCACTTTTCTTTCTTCTGCTTTCTGGCAGAATTCTTCATCTTCCTATCCTTTTTACTAGATTGTGCTTTTAACTACAGCTCTCTTATTCCTAATCTCCAAAAGCCCTGTGGGCTCTGGATCTTTATCTCCTGTTATATCCTGTTCTTACTCCGTGGACGTAATACATAACCTTTGTGCTGCCTGAAAATACTGTTTTATTTGAAATTTTCTTTCATTCCTAATACTGTTTCTGTTTGTTCATTATATGGTGGCATTTTCTATTCCTAATTAAGAATGAAGCATTAAAATATTGACAAAGTTTTGTGAGTGGGGCTAGTGCTGACTCACTGCTGGCCATGACTGTGGAGTGGTTAGGAGAGGCCCAGCTTGTCACGGAGGAGAGGAGCAGCTGGCAGTGTTTCTGGGCTGAGGGAGGGTCCTGTTTCCCCTCCTGGAGGTGAAAGCTGGCTATCGACCTGGGAGCTCAGTGTGGGAAAGGCACCGGGAGCTCAGTGTGGGAAAGGCACCCGGGAGCTCAGTGTGGGAAAGGCACCCGGGAGCTCAGTGTGGGAAAGGCACCCGGGAGCTCAGTGTGGGAAAGGCACCCGGGAGCTCAGTGTGGGAAAGGCACCCGGGAGCTCAGTGTGGGAAAGGCACCGGGATATGAGCCTATTGACGACACAGGCTTCAACGGCAGTGTCTTTTTTAATTCATCAGCTCTTTTAATTCATTTAATTCATCACTGGTCTAAAAGTAATTTTCACATTGCTTTTTTGCATTTGTATTTCTTACAAATTTGTACGTAGAGATAAGTGTGAAATAGCTTGGATTTAGAGGTTGTTTTGTTTCACAGGATTTTCTCTTTTGAACTCATTTTCAAGCCTTTGCTAATTATGTAGTTCAGCAACCTAAATGAAAGTTTAAATTCCTGGACTTAAAGGTATTTGTAGCAGAAAGGTCATTAGTGTTGCAGGAACTGCAGTTGAGATATTTTTATATTACACTGAGATGAGCACTAAAGCTTAGTGGTATAACACAAACATTTTGAGTAGGATTAGAGGGTAACTTATGGTAAGAGACTTGGTTATTAATAGCAATTTTTAAGAAAAGGGATTTTGGAGAAGTTTAAATAAATTAAAGTTTAAAATGGTTATTTTGTTAACAAGAAATAAAATGAGAAAATAAACCATCTACCTCCATATAAAGTAAATGTTCGAAAGTAAGAGGTAAAATGGAGACATCTGGGAATCTTCCCTTAACAACTTGAATTTTAGATGTAAAGTTTAACTTTCATTAAATTGATTTTCACCTAAAGTTTTCAGTACTAATGGCAAGACATTTGTTCTCTTTGAGGAGATCATTACTTTTGATGTAATTTTCTCTTAAATAGAGTTTTATAATCATACCAGCATACCTTTATGAATACGTAGTTTTAAATAAAGGTGGCATACTTTAGGATGCATCCTCTACAGTGTTGCTCATCTGCTAATTCAGAGGCATCGTCGCAGCACAGCCGCTCTCCCACATTGGGTTACATGCAGTTCAGTAAAAATAATTTTTAAATCGGGAGTATTAAGCCTCCGATTTTTTTCTGCTGAGTTCCAGAGATTCTTGCACAATGAGAGGCACATTCTACTTGGCACATGGTTGCAGCGTAAAGTTATAGTTTCTGCTGATTCTTTGGACTGTTTCCCAAATAGTCTGTGACTGTTCTTGACAAATATTAGACTATTGAGCTTTTGGAGAAGCTGAACGTGTTGCTAAGATAGGCTACAGCTTTCTTTTCCCTCTTTCACTTACTCCCTCCCCTGCTTTGTTTGAGCAGTGACAAGAGCTAGGGATGATTGTGTAGGAAAGCTAACCCTTACCCCTGCCTCGTCACACCGTTATGTAATCTGCTGAGGAGCAGGCCTCTCAGTGGAAAAGCCTGAGTGGGATACCCAGCTGGCCGGTGGCGTCAGGTGATCCTAGGTAACCGTGTGCTCTGGGGCCAGTCGCCAGATTGCTCACCTTGAACGGTGTGTGTACAGATACACATGTATGAAATATTTCAGTATCATATACATTATACAGTGACTCTTGAACAACACGGTTCTGGGTGCTGACGCCCAGCACAGTTGAAAATCTGTGTATAACTTTGACTCCCCCAAAACTGAGTTGTCCCTCAGTGTCCTCAGGGGTTGGTTCCAGGACTTTTCATGGAAACCAAAATCTACAGATGCCCAAGTTCCCCATGCAAAGCGGCGTAGGCCAGTGCATACAGTTGGCCCTCCACATCCATGGACTACCACTCATGGGTTGGAAATGTGTAGGTATTTAATATTGAAAGAAAACTGGGTATAAGTGGATTTGCCTAGTTTAAACCCATGTTGTTCAAGTGTCAGATGTACTTGGCTTAACAAAAACGCAACCTTTTAATTAATGCTCACAAATCTCGAAAGATCTGGCAGTTGAACTCCCTTTCCCCTGCTGAGTGTGTTAGCACTCTCTATGAAACTGTCTTACATCTTCTCTATTCTCAGACTCCAACACCCGCTCCCACCCCTCTCCCTCTCAGCTGACGGCCTTGCATTTTATTTCCTTGAGACTAAAGCAACCGAGGAAAAATACAGTTCTCCTGTCACCAGACCTCCCAACTGCTTGTGGCATTTGCCACATCCTGTGCCTTTCCTCTTCGTGCCAAAATGCAGGGTATCCAGCTTCAGCGGAGCCTCCTCTTGTGACCTGGGACCCACCTCTTTTTGGCTACTCAGGAATTTAGCACCTGCATCATCAAATTTTCTCTCTCTATTAAATCATTCCCTTCAGCATACAAATAGCCTGAAATTCTCTCCCTTGATCACACAGCCCTGTTCTGCTACCTCATTTCTTTGCCTCCAATTACTGAAAATTCTACAAAAGAATTGTCTATGCTCTGTCTCCATTTCTTCTTTTTCATTTTCTTTTTAAAATTTAAATGTAGTTGGTACACATTATTATATTAGTTTACAATGTAGTGTACAATATAGTGACTCGACATTTACCAGGTATATACCTAATGATGCGATCACCACACTAAGTCAAGTAACCATCTGTTACCGTGCAGCTGTCACAGTATTTTAAACTACATTCCCCTTCTTCACCCATCTTCTCACCCCCTCCTCTGGCAACCAACCATCAGTTTTATGTCTGTTTCCATGAATCTGTTTTTATTTTGTTAGTTAATTTGTTTTTTTAAATTCCACATATAAGTGATATCATATGTTTGTCTTTCTCTGACTGACTTATTTCACTTAGCATTATACCCTCTAGGTTCATCCATGCTCTGTTCTCTCATCAACTCACTTCATTCCATCAAATCTGCCCTTGTAGAGGTTAGTGATGGCACTACAAAGCCAAATCCAGCGGCCAGTTCTCAGTCTGTATTTTATTTAATCTTTCAGTGCATTTGACAAAGTCCTTTTTAAAATCCTGTTTTCAATATTGCTTTTTCTTTCACCTCCCTGCTTACTCCTCCCTCATAGTTTTCTCTGTTAGATAATTCTCGATTTTCTGACCTCTGAATGTCAAGTGTCAAATTAGCATGTCCAGATTAAATCTCGTTTCCCTCTTGCAGATGTGTTCCCAGGCCAGGAAAAGGAGTGATCTTTAACTTCATTCATTTCCCACCCCTAATCTATCAACAGATCTGATAGCTCTGCCATGTCAAAACTAAGCCCTACCACTGTTATCACCATTGTCTGACCTTCACCCAGGCAGCCATCGTTCGGTGGATCATTGTAATCGAGAGCTTTCTCACTGGGACCCCTGCGCTCCTCTTTCTCATGGTTTCCTCTCCACAGAGCACTCAGGGTGATGCTTTCAAGACTTAAGTCATAGCGCATCACTCTTCCGCTGCAAATTCCAGCGGCTTCCCATCTTGTTTGGAATAAAAGCCAAAGATGGCTCACGCAGGCCGCGTCCTCTGGCTCCTTTGGCCTCTGATTGCATCATCACCCCTCTCCCCTGGGTTGCTTCGCCCTGGGGGCACTGCTCTCTCCTCCACGCCAAGGCCCCTTCCACATCGAGGCGTTTGCTCTTGCTGATTTATGCCTCTAAAACGTGCCCCGTTTTCTCAAATGCTGTCACCTCCTTTCCTTCATGTTTCTGCTCTAAGTTCAGCTCCCAACGAAGCCTTTCCCTGGCCACCCTCCCTGAAGGAGCACCTTCTCCCCTGTCCCAGGCGCCCACCCATGGCTACTACTGTCCCTCTTCTGCTTTACTGTTGTTTCTTAGAACTTACCACCATCATTTATTCATTTTCCTTTTGTCCATCTCTGCTCTGTGGAATGAAAACACAGGAGTAGGAACTTCTGATCACAACAAAATGGTAGCATTTAGCCGCTGCTCTGTGATCATTTGTAATTGAGTGAACGAATAAATGCTCATGCACATATACAGTGGGTTATTACATGTGGTTCCATGGGAAAATAATAATTCTAACTTTCTATTTTAAATTTAGATAGGTAGCCCTGTTTTATCAAAACCACATTGCCTTTACTGCTTAGCTTCAAGATCTCAGTTTGCCAGATGATGCTGTTTGCTTAGGCCTTGCTTTTTGAGCTGGCAGGACTTTGTAAATTCTGCCCTCCTGCCAGCATTGTGTCCCATCAAGGTGCTTAACTTTTCTTCATATGTTCATGGACTAAAGAAGGGCCAGAATGCCATTTGAAATGAAGTTAGAGTACATGATTCCTTAGGTTTTCCAGTTAAAAGTAATTTCTCTTTAAGATGGACCTTTAAGTCTAGTGCTTCATTAGGTGATTTCTCAGTAGTATGATGTTTTGAACATTTGTCGTGAGATCACTGCCATCTAAAAACATAGCCAATTTGCTTTATAATTAACAAAGCAAAAACATTTGTAACTTAGTGTATAATTAATTTTATTTATAGTCACTTAAATCAAGCTTATTTTGGCAAGCCCCCTTTTAGGGGAAATCTCAGATAGAGATTTTACTAACAAATAGTATGTCAATGATTTTCATCTCATGACACACAAACTAATTACTAAAATTCTGTGGCACATCAAAAATATATTTTATGCTTATCTGACAAAGAAAATGGGTATAATTTTGATTCATTCGCACCAGACAGCTATTGTTGGGCTGCCTGTTGTCATTTTTGTATTTGACAATCTAAGGGAAAAGGGGCCAGTGCCCCTGTTAAATAGTCAGATATGGCATGTTTTAAACATTCTTGCGACACACCGGTTGAAATCACTAGTATAGGTTGATCTGTCTTTAAAAGCATTCTATTCAGATAAGTTACATTCCAAGAATTTTAATTATATAAAATTATGCTTCCCTATAATACAAACAGAAACCTAAAAATTCCAAAATAAAAATTTCATTTGTGAGCAAAAATTTTAAAATCTATGTTCTTAAATATATCTTTTTGCTCAAGCATCTACTGTCCTGGCACTTACATTTTTTACTTATAAGTATAGCCACTATGACATCAGTAAGTTCATTGAAAGGTTCCCACTTAACTCTTATGAAGGTTCCCACTTAACTCTTATGAAGGTGACACTTTTTATTAAACTAAAAAGACGAGGCATCTGAGACACTAGGGACACATACTGTTTACAAAAGCTAATTAAAGCCAGATGAGGCCTGGAAACCGGGAGTGAATGTTCCTCCAGAGACCGCGGCTTTATTTGAAGCCTTGGTGCCTTTAAATAGGGCAAGTGATTCTCGCTCTCCCTCCCCCAACTGAGTATTCCTCCTGGAAAAACCAGGGATGCTGCTGGATGGGTGGAATCTTTGTTGCTACAGGATAGTACCTTCTGTCAGAGCAGACAGATCTCGGCTCCTGTCCGGTTAAGTTAGTGCCGTTGATTCACTGGGAAATGAGTGGTCCAGGATGGAGTGGAGATAAACAGCACTGTGCACGGCCCAGGGCAGTGGGAGTGCTCGTTAGAGTCACTGCGTAGAGGTTTTAGGCAGCATGAACTAAGGACTTTTAGATTCTTAGATGAACTTCCCTTTACATTGCCTTTTTAGAGGTTTAGAGAAATGAGCACTTTTCATAGTTTAACTATTTCTCTTTCTTTTTTCATTCCTTTTCCATGTCCATTTTTTATTTCACCCAACACCAAAAATGCCCTTTCAGAAACACAAAGTAGATCTTTTCTACAAACTACGCCATGTGATGAATGAACTTATTGACCTTCGAAGGCAGCTACTGTCTGGTCACCTGACTCAGGATCAGGTGCGGGAGGTTAAGCGGCACATCACCGTGCGACTGGACTGGGGGAATGAGTAAGTATGTCTGTTATTTGGGCATCTCTCAGTTTTATTTACAATAACTCAGTCCTCATGGAGTTTGTACTTAAACATAGCTTCTCTTAGTGATTAAAGTCATTATTATACTCTCTACTACAATAAGCTTTGACCATTTTACCATGAGTTGTCGTTTCTTTTAGTTTAGCAAAGGACACTCATTGGCTCTACTCCTGAAACACTCTCAGCCTCCATTTTAACTTCTGGAAAATCAGATTGGACAACATGATCTACTGAGGTCTCTTCCAGCTCAAATTCCTTGATTATTGACCTCAGGAATCAGAATATGCTTTTGTTTTATCTTTTAGTGCCTTTTTAATAAATGTGAATTTGGTGCATCTAAATAAGCATATACTACAAATGGGAATTTTTACATCAGTACTTCAGAATATTCTTAACTAATTTTCATTCAAATATAGTCCTGTATTTGTGGGTGTGATTATTTGCTATTGCCATACAAGTACAATCCTAAGACTTTGCTATGGGAAGCTAGAGTAAATAGTATTTAGACTTAATAATTGATATAATTTTCAGATACTTTTGTCTCATTCTCCTAAAATCATGTCCATTGAACTTTGAAGTGACCAGTTTACTTCCTATTAAGATATACATATACCTTAAGTATATTAGTACAAGTCTTTAGCTCCTCTCCCTCTCAAGACATCATTGAAATAATAGAAAATAAAAAGAATGGGGGGGGTCAGCAATAAATGAGATATATGAACCCATTCTACAAAGTAGTTGGAGGGTTAGTGACAGAGGAAGCCCAGTATTTGTGGGGGAAATTTTAGCTAATGAAGGAGCTGCTCCTTTGTAACTCCCAGAATCATGGAGGATGGAGTGTGCCTTTGAACATAAAAAAGGGGGATTTGTTGAGAGTATGTGAAAGAAATAATCCACCACCATGAGAGAATGCCTGGTAGCCAGTGTTTTGACTGCAGACTAGCAAATACAAAGACCAGCTGCCTGGGAGGAAACTGGACAACAAGAGAGAGCTGGGACCTTATTGTAGAGCCTTCCGTATTGTGGCATTTAAGGGTTTCAAAGTGTAATGACCAAATCCCTTCCACTTGGCAAAAAGAGAAGTTTGCTAGTCACTCGCACTTCTAAGGACTGGAAGTCTGAGTGGACACTCCAGAATTAGCAAATATTTGCAGAAATCCTTCCATAGGGAAGAGGCGGGAATCAGGGTAAACAAAATGCCTAGCTCAGAGGAAGTCATCAGGCCCCAGACAGAATCAGAGATGAGTAAGAACTTTTTTATTTTATTTTTTTCTTTATTGATTAAGGTATTACATATGTGTCCTTATCCCCATATGGCCCCCCCACCCCACCCCCGCTCGTGCCCTCACCCTCCTAGTGTCTGTGTCCATTGGTTAGGCTTATATGCATGCATATAAGTCCTTTGGTTGATCTCTCCCCTTTCCCCCCACCCTCCCCTGCCTTCCCTCTGAGGTTTGAAGGTCTGATCGATGCTTCTCTGTCTCTGGATCTATTTTTGTTCATCAGTTTATGTTGTTCATTATATTCCACAAATGAGGGAGACCATGTGACATTTATCTTTCTCTAACTGACTTAATTTGCTTAGCATAATGCTCTCCAGGTCCATCCATGCTGTTGCAAATGGTAGGAGTTCCTTCCTTTTTATAGCAGCGTAGTATTCCATTGTGTAGATGTACCACAGTTTTTTAATACACTCGTCTACTGAACTTTTAAAAAATCTCTGAGTATCCTTCAAAAGAATCAAGAAGATCCATTATGTAGAATAAAATGCTATGAAAAAGGAAGAGTATGTGACTTCCAAAATAAAACATTCAGGAAGATAATTTTATGTTGTCACTAGGAAAATAAAAAAAAGAATGGGAAATGATTGAAGAAAGAAGGGCAATACAGCGGGTTAGGCCAGGGGGGTCCCACATCAGACATTATAATTTCCAGGGGAAAAAACCATACAAAGGCAAATAAAGAAGAAATTCCAAAGAAATGATAGAAGAAAATTTCTCAGAGCCAAAGAACCAGGAGTCTTAGGGTGAAAGGGCCCACCAAATACCTAATATGAATGAGGAAAAACCCAAAACCCACTGCAAGGCACGTGAAGATATTTCAGTATCCTAAGGCTGATGAGAAGATCCTAAAAGGTTTTCAGACAGAAAAACAAGTCTTAAGAATAAGGGTCACATTGGCCTCAAAAGTTCTATCAGTAACACTGGATGCTAGAATATGATGAAGTAATATCTTCAAAATTATGTTGGGAGATGAGCAACTGTACTATAACCAAGAGTGGGGGCCAAATAAAGCTATTTTGAAGTATTCAAGAATTGAGACATTATCTTTCATGGTCCCCTTCTTAAGAAAGGACTTGAGAATGTGTTCTTGCAGATGAGGAACCCCCAATAGAAAATAGAATATAGAACATTTACAAAAAGGTAAAATTCTGCCTGGCTGGTGTGGCTCAGTGGTTGAGTGTGGACCCATGCACCAGGAGCTCATCAGTTCGATTTCTGGTCAGGGCACATGCTGGGGTTGCAGGCGTGATCCCCAGCAAGGGGGAGGGGGGTGGCGGGGGCGTGCAGGAGGCAGCTGATCAATGTTGATGTTTCTCATCGATGTTTCTATCTCTCCCTCTCTCTCTAAAATGAATAAAATCTTATTTTGAAAAAAAGAAATGTAAAATGGAAAGAATTTGATGTAGAGATTCAGGGCCCTTGGAGAGATGCACCCTAAAGAATATAGAACCAGGACCATGTCTCTTATTCACTGCTGTGTCCCCTAGTTCAGCATGCACCTGGCACAGAGTAGGTGCTAGTAAATATTTATTGAGTTATTGGAATGCATGAATGAGTGATGAATGACAGGTGGTAAGCGAAGCCTAAGTATTTTTGAAGACGGTTCACCGTCCTAAGCAATTAGTATGACCATTTTTGAAAACTCAGCTCTGTACTACCTCTGTATGTAGATGTATGTGGATGTGTGTCTTCTGCTTGTATCCATCTGTTTGAGTCTTATTCAGACACTGCGTCTCTCTGATCACAATCCTGACACTGTAAGCCATATATTGGCTAATGATGTAACACATACTGATGATAACTATAACGGCAGTGCCAGTTCACAATGCCAGCAGTGTGCAGAGTGCTTTACCTGGATGAACCCTTACCACAACCTAGGTCCTGGGATAATAGGTAAGACAGGTGGCTTGGCGGAAGAGCCAAGATGCGAGCCAGGCAGCATAGCCTGAGAGCCCATGTTCCCAGCTGCTTGGCTGCTGTGAACATAGAGAAGCTCCTTAAGTTGACCATTTCCTGCACTTACCTGTTCCTGTCCTTAAACCATAGAAAAGGCCAGGGACCTCCCTCCGAGGGGACTTTGTGGTGAACACGTGTTGCTTCTCACTGTGCCGCCTCTCTCCCTTCTTCCAGTGAGGACAGTCGTCCAACTTAGCTTTTGAAAACTACTCTCTCTCCTTTGAAGTCAGTCTTAGGAGAAGGAACTCGTCCTCTATTTTATCCGATCACCTGTGAATCATTCTCTTATTTCATAATGAAATCGAGAAGCCAAAAGGTGCCGTGCTCTAGTGACTTCTAGGCGAGGGAAAACACTCTGCTCTCGGGAGAGTTAGCCTGATGAATACCAACATTTGTTTGATTGAAAACTGCCGTGTTTCTTGTATTCAGCACTTGGTCGGTGCATAAAAGGTCTGTAAGGTGAGTGGATGGGTATGTAGGTGGACAGCTGAGTGGACAAGCAAGGTAAGAGTGTCAGAGTGCTAATAAGATAGGGTTGGCATGGGTATCACTGTGTGCGGTGCACCGATTCAGAGCACATGCACCCCTTCCCAGCCCTATTGACTTAGATCCATCTGGAGTTTTCCTTAAGCTCTTATATTGAAAACACCTGTTTTAATTGGGTTATTTGCATAGTCTTTTTGTTACTTAATTCTACTATTAGTCTATCATATATTTTGTGACCTCTAGTGGTTAAAGAATATATATGAAATTTTGTCTCATTTTTGTATTTAAAAAGATTTCAGTGGCATGACTACAGAATATTTGGAAAATGTTCTGAATGATCACTTGTAAAATGAACAAGCGTACATACTGTTGTAAGCAGTCTCAGGGGTCCACAGCTCCACTGGACTCCAGGTTTAGAGCTGTTTTTCTAGAGAGAGAAAGGAGCTAACATTTATTGACTATAAATTATGTACTATGTTTGAATCCAAGAGTTCCGATTATGTCCAGTTAGTCACTGTCTCACACTGCCTCCAGGTTGACCGTTAATCACACAATTTCTTCCTTTCTGCCCAAGTTATACCAGATCTCCCAAGTATTGAGTTCTTTGGTAGTAGTACTCCTTGGTTAAACTTCTGTCTAAAGTTTCTTAAGATACTGGCTAATATGTGGTAATGTCTTTACTATAACCCATTGTCAGTTTTAATTAAATTGAAAATGAGATAAAATTCCACCAAAACATCCATTTCTTTGCGTTTAATATATTCAGCAGGTGGTCTTGTTATGTGTCTGACTTTGGATTACACATCTCCTTGGATCCTGGATAACTTCTCTTGGTAGTGGAAGTGATGCATGACTGAACCTTGAGCATACTTGTAGGATGGGGAGAAATAAAAATAATAAGTGTGACTTATTAATGATTATAAAAAACCCATCCTTAATGAACACAGTCCACCTGTTAAGGTGATATCAAATGAGTCCTTCTTACCATCACAAGGGGCCTGCTTGAGCCTAGAAGTGTGTCAGCCATACGTACTTACCTAAAGGTGAACACAGTGAAGTATTGCCAAAGGCCTGTGGCCCTGAGGCAGGGTCCGAGCCCCTGACCACAGCTCATGGCGGCCTGGGCTCTCAGCACGCACAGGAAGCTGAGCGCTCTGAGGACATGCGGCTGAGTGTGGTCTTTCTCTTTTCTAGGCATTTGGGCCTGGACCTGGTGCCTCGGAAGGACTTTGAGGTAGTGGATTCGGACCAGATCAGTGTCTCTGATCTCTACAAAATGGTAAGAAATCTAACGCAGGGTAGCTTGTTCCTGCACACCTCATTTTTCTCCTTTGTTTTTCCTAATTATGTTATGAAATAATGTTATGAAATAAAATTGTTCCTTTGTCTTTGTCCCAGAATAATTAAGGGGTCTTCCTTATTCTGACAGTGTGTCACACTTGCTTTTCTAAATGGAATTACTGTGTAGAGTGCTGGGCTATTGTAATGCCAATGGGGCGTTTCTCTGTTGGTTTTGCTGGCAAACAGAGCCAGAGCTCCTTCAGCCTTCACCGGTTCCTGAAATTCTGTCTCTAGTTGAAGCTTAAAAGAGCCAGTTATTGGTTAATGTAGTGATTAAACATGGAAATAATGTGTCAATATTTCTAAGAGAGAGACAACCTGTTAAATCCTTGGTTGTTACAAAAATGTATTGAGTTGGCAAATGGCCAAGATCACATTTTATAAGCTGACTGAAAAGAAGTAAATGAAAGGCACACAATTTTCCTGTAAGACAAACATCAGAAACCTCAGGTGACTGTTAAGGTTAGACTAAGGGACGGGGTGAAACCCCTTTAAGGAGTATGTACATATTCCAGGAACACACAGGGTGCCCCTGAAGTGCACTTTGAGTAATGACAAAGGTAGTGCTTGTTAAAATACACTTCCTTTTCAAAATGTAATAGAAGCCGCAGACATAGTGTGTATATATTTTGGGGGGGACACCATTTTTTTGGAACACCCTGTATACTGGTGAGAATTAAAAGTTTTAGAAAGAATTACAAGTTTCTATTTAAGAAGATGAAAAGGTGTTCAATATCACTAATCATTAGGGAAATGCAAAATAAAACGGCAATGAAATATTACTTCACACCTGGAATAGAATGCCTGTCACCACAGGGACAAGAGCTGAGCGGTGGCCAGGATATGGAGCAGAGAACTCTGGTGCACTGTTGGTGGGAATGTGAGTTTGTATAGTCACTATGAAACTGGATGGAGATTCCTCAAAAAATAAACAATATAGCTACCAGTAATCCCACTTCTGGATATGTACCCAGAGGAATTAAAATCAGGATCTCAGTGAGGTAGCTGCACTCCCATGTTCGTTGCAGCATATTCACAGTAGCCAAGACACAGAATCACCCTAAATAAATGTCCGTTGATGGATGAATGACTAAAGAAAATGCTGTGTGTGTATGCAACGGAATACTGTTCAGCGGTAAGAAAGAAGGTTACCCTGTCATTTGCGACAACATGGATGAACCTTAAGAGTACTGTGCTAAGTAAGTCAAAGAGAGAATGACAAATACTTTATGGTCTAATAGGTAGACTCTGAAAAAGCTGAATTCATAGAAACAGAGTAGAATGGTGATCGCCAGGGGCTGAGAGTGGGGGTGTTGGTCAAAGGGTACAAACCTCTACAGTGAAGAGGATTACGCTCTGGGATCTACTGCACAGCCTGGGGATGGTGGGTAACAGCAGGGTGTTATGTGTTGGAAGTTTCTAAAAGGGCAGATCTTAAATCTCACACCCAGCAACAGGCGGTTACGTGAAATGAAATTAGCTTATTTCACAGCATACATGTGTATCAGATCGTCACATCCTACACCTTAAATTCATACAGCACTGTGTGTCACTTAGATCTCATACAGCTAGAAAAAGCACTTTCCCAGAAAATAGGTAGAGTCTCCAGATAGAAAGGGTAGAACAACTATTTAGCATGTAATTGTGGAATTTCAGCTCACAAAGCTGAAAAGCTTCCTGAGAGAAAAGTGGGTCACCTACTAAGGATTTGTTGTAAGAATAGCATTTGTCTTCCTAAAAGCACCATTGAAAACAGCAGTAATGAAGAGTTGCCTTTAAAATGCTGATGGGGACAGAATTCAGCCTAGAATTTATATTTACTGAGCACATTACCGACCAATGGGAAAGTAACCTGAAGAGAATTTTGCTCACTTAAAGTCTCAAAAAAAATCTCTTTCTTTAAGGACCCTTTTCAGGAAACCACTGAATAATGAATTATTTACTTAAAGTATGGGAGGAAACCAAAAGACGCTAGTATGTGCCCTCCAGGGAAGGAATTTTGACTCAGTTGAGAGGTGCAAAGAATGTCGGGGTGACCTCAGCGGGAGGCCCAGGGTCGCAGGTGGCCAGGAGAGTAACTGGTCCTCGGGGCAGAGGCGCCGCCAGCAGGGGTGTCTCCAGGTGAAAGCCCACGTCATGGAGTGTCGGGTGGTTTTCCCAGGTGGGAAGTGCTATTGGAGGGCATAGGAAAAGGCCCTATAATTTAAATAAAACTAAGTTACCTCCAATACAAAAGCAGAAAGCAGTAGAAGAAAGGAAGTGTAGTTGGAGGACACTGTTGGCTTAGCGGTGAACAGTAGTTAAATGTTACAATAGTGTAAACAAGTTTTGACCAAAACATGCGAGACATTACACATATAGTTGAAGTCAGATAGATATAAACAAATACGATAATCCTCAGCTCCATTATAAGAGGCCACAATAGAGAAATCGAAAATTGGATAGAGAGAGAGTATTATAAGTATGACATAAAGAAATATTTTATTATTTTAGGAAAAAACACAGTAAAGAGTTGAAAGTACCTTTTTGGGACACAAAACGGTGAACAGAGGGCTGATAACTTTATTGCAAACTTTTTTAAAAACATGTTTTTATTTCAGAGAGGAAGGGAGAGGGAGAGCAAGATAGAAACATCAGTGACGAGAGAGAATCATGGATCGGCTGCCTCCTGCACGCTTCCCACTGGGAATCGAACCCGCAACCTGGGCATGTAGTCCCATGAATGAATGTTAATAGTCAATAATAATTTGCTAATTTAACTAACAATGCACATGAATATTTAATAGCAAATACAGCTTGTGAGATGCATTTAAATGAATATTTAAGTTTACTTTAGCTTTATCTAGGGTTAAATGTATGTATTTGGAAAAGAAATGAGACCATTCTACTCAGAAACCAGTCGTTGCCCCTGTGTGATGAGGAACAGTTCACCAGATGAGCGTTTCCTCACACTTCTAGGGCCCAAAGGAAACAGGATAGAAACTCACCATTGAGTTCACTAAGACCAGGGACCTAATGTTTGTGAGCTAATCATTTTTTTAAATTTTTTTATTGGCAAGGGTTACTTCTAAATGTGACTGACTTTTCTATAGTAACTAATTATAAAGAAGCATGCCAATAAGAATACTAATCATAGATAACAGTGGTCAATCACTCACAAATATAGGTATATGCTAACTTAATCTGCACAAAATCCTATGATGCTGAGTTCAGCACAAAATGTTAACCTTGTCCTGGCCTGTTGCTCAGTGGTTAGAGCGTTAGTCCTTGGACTGAAGGGTTCCCGGTTCAACTCCCAGTCAAAGGCACATACTTCATTTGCTGGTTCGTTCCCCACCCTCGGTTGGGGTATGTGCAGGCGGCAGTCAGTCAATGTGTCTCTTTCACTTCAATATTTCTCTCTCTCTCCCCCTCCCTCCCTCTCAGTCTCTCTGAAAATCAATGGAAAAATTGTCCTCAGGTGAAGATTTAAAAAAAAGTTATCCTCAGTTTACAAATGAGGAAACACAGGTGTGAGTCCAGGTTGAAAACCAGATGTCCTCACGTAGGTCCCTAACTACTACATCATGCTGCTTCTCAGTTTGAAATTTGAGCCTCATAATACCCCTGTGAGGAAGCCAAAAGCCTTTATCTTATTGTTACAGTTAAGGAAAATACCTCTTGGAGAGAGTAAGTGATTTATTTCTCTGAAGTTTCACAACCTACTTGCGTGTGGCTGGGATTGGAGTCTGCTGCTTCTAACTTCAGCCAGCAGCAAAGGAGCAGCATGGAGAGATGCGTGGGAGGGAGCCCCTTCAGGTTCAAGGCTGCACCTCCTGCAGTGTGGAGAGCCTGGGAAAGCTGGGTCATGTAGCTCAGGGCATGGCACAGGCAGTAGGTGGAGAGAACGGAGCCAAAGCAAAACTCCAGTAGCAAGCACTTCCTGTGACTTGGCGGGTACTCCGAGCTGGAGAGGCCGGGGTTTGAATCCAGATTTTGCCACCACCTTGCCATGTGAACTTCAGCAAATGGCTTCCTTGTGCTAAGCCTTGGTTGTCTAAGGGTTAACCAAATATGAGTAACATCTAACAAGGTTATCAGAATTAAATGAGATCATACGTATAAAAGACATAGCAGAATGTCTAAAATATGGAAAGAAGATGCTTAATAGGAAGTTCCTTCCCAGTTGAGTGAAGTGTTCTTTCCTTCTCTCCATAGCATTTATCCAGCCGGCAGAGTGTACAGCAGAGCACGTCCCAGGTAAGCGGCTCACCGGCCTCCCGGGAGGCACCAGGAGAGGACGCCCCGGGCTTTTCCCTCGTGCGGTGCTCTTCCTCTAAGGAGCCGCCTGTGAGCAGACGGTCCAGGCTCCACTCTGTGCATCTGCACGCAGCGCAGCTGCAAGAAAGGAGACTGAGAGGCTGGGGTGATCAGTCCGCCAGGAAACACAAATGTCACTTAGGATGGTAACTGTTACCACCGCCCCGTGTCAGTCACGTGCATCAGGATCAGGGCAGGATCCCCAGGAAATGACCGGGGAATGGTTCCCTGGAGAGCTGAGATGGGTGGGACCTGGGGGAGACTGTGCTCACGCGTGAGTCGGAATTCCCGTTCCCCTGTCGCTGGCACGCTGCTTGCTTCTCCCAGCTGTGTATTTGCCAGTCGCAGAGCCAGTGTATTGACACGGCGCCCTCCTGCAGAGAACACACCACCCGGACCTCTCAGTGCGGGGAGCTAGTCAGTTAGTTTTCCTTCTATTTATGATTCATATCCAGGAACCAGTAAAACAGCACTGCGTTTTGCCTTTCTCGTTAGGTAGACACAATGCGCCCACGTCATGGGGAAACCTGTCGGATGCCCGTGCCGCATCACTTCTTCCTCAGCCTGAAGAGCTTCACCTACAACACCATCGGGGAAGACACCGACGTCTTCTTTTCCTTGTATGACATGAGGGAAGGCAAGCAGATCAGGTAAGAACTACTCGAGGTTCGATGAGCTGAGGCTCTGGGTTAAGCTGGTAGAGCTGGGGTCATACGCCTCTCTGGCCTTCAGAGAAGATAGACGCACAGGGGAGGCGAGACAAGATACAGTAACTCCTCTCACGTAGCTGGCAGTTTTGCCTCAGATCCCGGTGTATCCTGAAGGCACGAGTGTGGCCTGTTTTTATCCTGCGCCTCCGTCCACGTGGAGGCTCCGATCCCGGTCTTGGCTGTGGGCACCTCAGGGAGAGAAGGAGGCACCTGTCCAGTGCCGGAGACAGGAGCAGGAGGGACATGGAACAGCAGGTCCGCGGGGCCCAGCTCCAGAGGCAGGACGCCAGGCTCTGCCCTCTGCACGCGGAGGGAGGGCTCGCAGGGCAGCAGGCCAATGTGTCCTCAGTGAGGGCAGCGCAGCCCTCAGTGCCGCTGCAGCCTGGGAGGGGACCGCATCTGCCAGGCAGGAGGGGGGCCTGGCTCCATGGCGCTTCTTGGCCTGGGCTTGGGGGAGAGGCGCAGCCAGGGGCTGAGGTGAACCTGCTTTCCGCCAAGGCGAGGGCGAGGGCAGCGGCGAGGAGCCACTCCAGGCCCCGCTTCCTCTGGAGGCCAGCTGAGTTATGCAAGTTCTTTATACTTTCCGGATGCTAAACCCTTAGCAGATCCGTGAGTCACACATGGCTCTCCCGTTCTGGAGGGTTTCTCCACGTCCTTGATAATGTCCTTTAATGCACTGCAGTTTTTACTTTTTACGAAGTCCAGTGTTTCCAATGTTTGTGTCATTGCTTTTGGTTTCATAAGCACATTTTAAAAATTGTGTACATATTACTTTGAACAATTTGATACCAATAAACTGTACTCATACATGTAAGATTGTTATTTTGTAATAGCAAATATCTTAAGGCAGTCTAAATAAATAATAGTGTAACCTTTGAAAATACTGAGGCAAAAAGAAGGGAGGGACTAAATTACTTTCTGTTGTTCATAACAAATTGCCACAGATGTAATGAGTTAAAATGACTGCGTTTTAGTTCACAGCTCTGGAGAGTAGAAGTCCGTCCAGGCAGGCTGGGTGCTCTGCTCAGGGGATCAGCAGGCGGAAGCCAGTGTCACCTGGGCTGCGTTCTAGTCTGAAAGCCTGGGGGACTGCTCCAGCCTCACTGGCTGTTGGCAAGGTTCAGGTTCTCACGGTGCCGGACGGAGGTTCCCACCCGCTGCTGGCCGGCAGCTGGCAGCTGCTCTCGGCTCCGAACGGCACCTGTGTCCTTGCCTGGGCGGCCCCTCCATCTTTAGGAGCAGCCGTGCAGTGAGCCCTTCCCAGGCTTCGAATCTCTGACTTCCTGTTCTGCACCTTTGAAAGGACCGGCTCACCCAGAGAACCCTCATTTCACAGTCAGTCGTGTCATAAAATCTAACCTGATCATTGGGATGAAAGCCACTACATTTGCATAAGAGGCAAGTTTGGGGACCATCTTAGAATTCTGCCAAAACAGGGACTACTCCTACTTCTACATTCTGTATGTAAAAGAACGTTAATGAAATACTGTTCACTGCTCACAACTACATGCACAGTATGACTTGTATTGTGGGGAAAAACTATATCTACGTGCATATCATGTATATGTGTTATAATCTTTAGTAACTTTTTAAAAGACTACAGTTTTTGAAAAGAATCTTTGAATTGACAGATATTTGAAGTTTTGTTAGTAATTGTTTTTTAAGTAGCTGGCAACAGTCTTAAGGAAAAGACAGTTATAATGAATTATAACAAATACTGGTTTTACTATATGGAAAAAAACTCCAAAATGTTTCACTGATACTTGTCCCCGTCTTTAAATGGCCAGCTGGCAGTGTGGCACAAACATCTGCTTGCTTTTCAGTGATGATGGGGTAAGGTGAGAGGAGAATTTAGCCTATGAACGGCCAGAATTTAAGATGTCTTTTCTATTTTTTCCTAATATCATGGGTTCCCCTTCTATAAGGAAATCATTACCTTTTAAAAATAGTTTTCTGTATGCATATCTACTATGACTGTTAACCATTATCTTATTATATTTAACAATTACCATATAATTACCTCCTCAAAATAGTACACACAGTCATCTTCTAAAATAGAATTTGTGTTACCTGTATGTGGTTCTGGGTGGTGCGCTTACCTTTTCTACTCTGTGATTCCCTATTCACAGGAGACGTGTGACTGTGTTACTGACCTGTTTTCTCTGAGGCGCTGGGGTGCCTGTTAGCATGCCCGGCTCCCCCCTGGCCCTTAGGGGTAGCAGGCGCTCTAAGCCTCAGGTGCCAGCGATTGATCTCACCCCTTCACTGCCTGTCCCCAAGGAGTCTTCTCTAGGCTGGGGAGGGGAGGGGTTGTTTTTGTTGTTGTTGTTGTTGTTGTTAGGCCTTAGGAATGCTAAGTTGCCCTCAAAAACTTAACCACTCCTGATTATCACACGAAAACACTTATGGTAGCCATCTTTTCACAGATGCTGTGCAAAACAAGCTAAAAAATCCTCATTTCCTATTCTGCTGTTTACTCGGCATTCAAAATACCCTTGTGTGGAATAAACTTTTCCTTGAAAATCGGCTGCCTCTGTAATTGAAGTAGAGGGTTCTGGCCGAGAGTCAAGCATTCTACCCAAGTGAGATAATCTGCCTCTGAAAGTCTCAGGTGCCCCTGGAGAGGAATTTTCTTTTAAAATGATGGTGAGAACAGTGTTCTCTAAGTCAAGCAGTTTTGCTTCCCTCTGCGAAGGAGGTCGTGTCTACGATGCAACTGCAGCTCCTCTGCGAGAGCTCGTGCAGCTGGTGATGGCCCTGCAGTTCAGGCTTCCACTCCGGCCCGGGTGAGGTCCAGCCGGTAGGCTCGGCCCACTCCGCACCAGGCCCCCAAGGGAGTTCTCAGTCCCAGCAGGAGTCAGAGGGGCTAGGATCCTGGCTCTGCTGTGGACCCTTGAACAACATGGTGTTCTCTCTCTCTCTCTCTCTCCCCCCCCTTCTCTCTAAAATCAATTTAAATTTAAAAAACAACTGTATTTTCAATTCACAGTTGGACCAACTGTATGCATTTTTCTACACCATCTAGAATAATAAAAGGATAATATGCTAATTAGACTGTCCGTCCTTCCGGACGAAGCTGGGGCCAGAGCGAAGCCCAGGTCCCGGAGGGAAGCCGCTCGGGTCCTGGGAGCCTGTCAGTGTCTGGAGCAAAGCCCGGGTCCCGGGTGCAGGAGGGAAGCTGGTGCTGGCAGCCAGGGGAAGGAAGGCCTACTCTTGCACGAATTTTCGTGCATCAGGCTCTAGTTATAGATAAGGGACTTGAGCATCTGCACATTTTGGTATCCATGGTGGGGGAGGGTCCTAGAACCACTCCTCCATGGAGACAGAGGGACGGCTGTGGAGAAGTTATATATGGATTTTTAACTGTGGCCAGGGAGGGGTGTCAGTGTCCCTAATCCCCACATTGTTTAAGGGTCAATTGTATTGCATTCCAGTGGCCAAGCCAACTCAACATGCTTCTACATATATGTCCAACACATCAGATCATTCTCAGAAACGTTATAGGGAAAATCTGCTAAAGAGATAGGCCAAGTGAAACGTTCCCTTTAGATATGTACATTGGTCTGTGGTTAAACCTGTGTTGTTTTCATCTGAGAATAAGGTCAGAAAATGCTCTCCTGTGTAACCATCATACCATCTCATTATATTCTGAGCCTAGATGTCAGGCTGGAGAAAGTTTTTATACACTATCCCACAGAGTCTGGATAAAAGGGTAAAGGAAATGATCAGGTTCTTTGAGTTCTTTGTTTACAAGAAATTTGCCTTCGGCTCTGTCTGCATCATAACACACAGGACAAAGTAGAATAGCACTAGACCTGTCAGCATAGCAGTCAGGGCATCGGGCTTTCCATTTGAAAAGGTGTGTTCTGTGCTGCTTGAAAGCCCGAATGGAGATTCCTGAGAGAGGAAGGAACACGGAGCTTTGGATGTGCAGGCTCGGTGTCCGCGGAGCACGCGGGAGGCTGTTGTTAGGGTAACGGGAACTAGGCGCAAGGAAGAAAAGCACTGGTACAAATGAGAGGAGGCTCTGAACGGAGAGTGACCCTTTGCAGTCATGGGAAGCAGGAATGTCCACCGTCCGCCTTGTTAGACAAAGGCAAGTAGATGGGAGAAATGGACATGGAGGTGTCAGACACAGAACACATGGAGTGGGCGCCTTGGCAGATCTGTTCGGTGGTGGAAAACGGGGGGACTGGTCTGTTGCAGCATGCCTGCCTAAGCTAACGTTGACCTAGCCTGGCCTCTGGGGGAGGCTGCTGCTGCTGAGGGAGGAGTCCCGCTAGCGTTCCTTGTGAGCACATTGAGAAGAGACTCGTGTGGAAAGAGATCCCGCTAGTTGCTTTCCTTGAACTCAGTTAATTATGATTGAAATCCTAGCGGCCCCCGTTACCTGCCAGGGAGCCATAATACATGTTGACTTAAGAATGTCTAACCCTGTAGAGAATTTTTGTAAAAATTTATTTGAGTCCAAACTGGTGACAGTTGCTGGGAAGCAGTATCTCAAATGCTCCAGAGAAGGACAGTTTTGCAGTTTACTTGATGCATTTAGGATTAGAGGGAACGTGAGGCATATTACATGGAAGTGCGAGAACACAAGGCAGGGATTAGTACAGGAGAGTTAACAAGATTATGTGCTTCCTTGGGGGTGGTGAAGGCTTATTTCGAAGATGTGTTGCACAAAAACAATGGCAAGGCTTGCCCAAGACAAAGATGAACCTTCTGCTAAAAAAGTTACATCCTCAGGTGTGACGACCCCCCGTGACCTGCCCAGGTAGGAATTTATGGTCCGATCACCCTGTGAGGTTACTTTCCATCACTGGACTTGTCAGTTTTACCCCCTTTTCATCCACATACACTTTACATGGGCTCTTCAGATCAAACTTAAAAACTCCCTATTAAATATCAACCTGATTGTTGCCCTTGAGTTTTGAACCTAAACACAAAAATACAGCATTTTCTTTCTAGAGCTTTTAATGGAAAATAGGAATATTTCAGTATCAAGACAGCATAGAGAGATGCACTGAATAAATCAATGACAGTGGAGGCCCGGGAGCTGGAGCCTGGGCTGAGAGGGAGCACAGTGTGAAGTGGTGAGGTGCTCGGACACCAGGGAGTCCGCCAGAGGCGAGAGAGTCCAGTAGCTGGAAAACGGAGAGCAAAGCTGTAGTTTATAGGGTGCACAGGAAAACAAGTCTTACAACCATCCCTTGGTTATTGGACAAAAATTACATTATCTTCACTGATTATTACCTTTACTGGACTTAGCCCTGCCGTGTTGGAGTAACTGTTGAGTGTATGTGGAGGCCATTAACCACAGGCGGGAATACGGAGTGGACAGGTTTAAGGGACCTGGTTTTAGGCCAGTAATTATTATTTTTTTGTGTGTGTGGGGCATTATTCTACAGACCACACCCTTTAAAGTAGCGCCTCCCTGGAGGTCCTGGTTTTACACTTCTGTTTATTAATATGGGGGGAGGGGGGACACAGTGCTGGCAATCCTGACGGATTTTCAGGAATCCTGCCAGTTGAACTTAATTAGTGAGAATGGAATGACCTGTCCTTGCCTGAAGGATCTCAGCCGTGCCTGTTCCTTTGACTCAGAACTGAGGTTTCTGCTTTCCAAGGAAACAGGCCCTCAGGTCCCTTCTCAGGCCGGATGTGTACCCTTCACAAAGCCGGGCTTGGAGCCTGGAACAGCTGCTCATTTAAATTTGACCGACACTGGCCCCACCCCTCTCCCGGGCTGGATCCTGGGCGTTGGGATCAGGAACCTCTGAAAGGCCTTTCTCAGGCACGTTCACCCCTCCGTGAAGGGTCCACGGCCAGATGGACGTGGGGTGGGGTGGATGTGACAAGTCAGGGAGGAGCACAGAAGAGCCGGGATGCAAGGAGCACTGTCCTAAAGGCCAGCCTCACTGTCCTCACTTCTCACCACCACCTCCTAAGCTCGCGATGAGTCCCCGTTTAAGGGGAGGGGACAGGTGCCTGCGCCACGTGACTCAGGCGATTAAGGCAGGAACTGTCGAGTAGGGATCCCAGCTCCGCAATTGGGACTCCAAGGCCTGTGCTCACTTCAAACGTGCCCCACAGAAGGGGCCACCCGCCGCATCTTCAGCCTCTGACGGAACCCCCGCCGGGCTGTCCCCTGGGGCCGCCTAAAAGCCGTTAGGGCGGGAGAAGGAACCACAGCCTGGAGAAAAAGAGACCAGGCGGCATTGAAATGCAACCGGTATGTGGGCCAATCCCAAGATTGTTAAAGAGGAAGGGCGGGCTTATGCCAAACACACCGAGCAGTGAGCACGTAGGAAAAGCAGTAAAGAATTCTGTTTACTATTTTATTCACTGTTTTCCAACAATCTATTATTCTGAAGTAACAATAACAAAATTGAGTTTTAGAAATATTACATATTGAGAAACAGTCTAATCGTTCTGGCATAAAAGTAACCACAAATGTCAAAGCTGCAGCAATGGTAAGCCTGGCGGGGAGCTGGTGGCAGCATCCTCGCTTCTCTGCCTTTTGGCTAAGATCAAGTGTAGTATCTGTTCTTATCGGCTTAATATCTGGTATGTCCTTTATCTGAGGACAATGCATTAAATGGGTTTTTGGGTTTAGGACAGTGGTTGGCAAACTGCAGCTTGTGAGCCACATGCGGCTCTTTGGCCCCTTGAGTGTGGCTCTTGCACAAAATGCTACCTGTGGGTGTGCACGTACAGTGCGATTGAAACTTTGTGGCCCATGGTACTGTTGATATTCGGCTCTGTTGACTAATGAGTTTGCCGACCACTGGTTTAGGAAATGGAATAAGAGCTTGCTCCCTCCACTCCATGCATTGACCTGGTATTGCAGTACTTCCAGGAAAGGTGCGCCCCCTTTGGGGACTTGCAGGAAAGGTGCGCCCCCTTTGGGGGATCTTGATGGTTCAAAGTAAGATTCAGTCTACACTGCTAGAGTGGTCAACCTGCACTGCCAGAATGGTGGAGAGCGGAGTCAAACCCAGCCCTAAAGGCCAAGGCCACTTCCGTCCTGCTCAACCAATCTGTGTTTAGCTCTTTCTCTCCCAAACCAGTAAGAAACGTATCCTTGAAGATTTCCGGTCAAGGGCGAAGGGCCCTGTGGGAGGCAGCCCTTCCACGTGAGACCAGTAATTCTTCAGCCTGGGCTGCACGTTAGAATGGAAGTCCCAGTGCCCGGCCACACCCAGACTAACGAAGCCGCAGCTGTCAGGTGGTTCCGGTGTGCGGGGGAGGCTGGGAACCACTGCCGGGACAGCTGAGTTTAAGGAATTGGTTGGATTTTTCTTAAATTTCTTTTTTTTTCTTTTTTAATCACAGCTGGCATACAATATGATATTAGTTCCAGGTGTCCACCATAGTGATTAGGCATACATAAGATTAACGAAGTGATCATCCTAATAAGTCTAGTACTGATCTGACACCGTACATAGTTACTAGAATATTATGAACTATATTCCCTATGTTGTACTTTACATCCCCATGACTATTTTTATAACTGCCAATTTGTACTTCTTAATCCCTTCACCTTTTCAGGAATTCAGAATCTGTTGGATTCTGGGTAGAGCTCCTACATCCAGAAGGCAGTAGGAGGGTGTTGGAAATGACTTGTTAGTAATACAGTTACAGTACTGATTTGAAAATTACTTTTTACAAATTGGAGTGGATTTGCAGTTATAATTGTAATAGTCCACTTGTTGATGTATTCAACACATTGTACACCTAACCACGTAAAAGGTGTTTTGGGCACCAGGGATTCAGCACAAAACAAGACAAAAAATCCCTTTTCTGTTAGAGTTAACATTCTAAAGGAGGAAACAGACAACAAATAAGTATGTACTATAAACCCTGGAAGGTATAGATGCTTGGGAGAATGTTTGCACGGAAACTTTTTCTTTCATTAAGGAATTTGTAGGCTGTTAAGCTCACACTGATAAGGCTCAGCACCCCGTGGATGGCTTCAGAGGAACAGCTAGCCTCGTTTACCTTCATGGGTTAGTGGCGTTTGCATAGGGTCGGCAGTCAGAAGGGAAGGCTATAGAGGAAGCGGAGGGACGGGCTTGTGGTAGCTTCCACTGCCTAGAAGAGCGCCCTGGCCCTGCATGGCCTGCAGGGCGCGTGGGCGCGTGAAGCAGCAGCCTCGGGCCCAGGGACACTCGCTCACACATCCAGCCCCTGGTACTCGGAGCTCTGAAGCCTGTCGGGCCCCGGGGTGAGAGCTCCCCTACAAGGACTCTAAGACCCATTCTGGGGCTGGTCCTGTGCCGTCTGGGACCTGTGCCCGGGCACCTGCTCTGGCTCCACACTCTGCTCCTGACTGGCTGTGGTCAGCCAGGACCAGCCTGTGCTTTGTCCGCTGCTCCTGAGGATGAGTCAGCCCACCATGGCCACCCCAGGCCAGCCCTGCCTGAGGCTTCCAGCTCAGCCCTGTGTGAGTTGGGGCTCATCAGGATTCCTGGCTTTGACCTCTGAGGTCTGTCCTTGCCCTTGTCCTAAACTCTCTCAACGCACACTCCGAGATTCCACCTGCCTTACCGTGGTGAGCTGACTGCTCAGCCCTCCGTGCTTTCGTTCCCTCAGCTCCGTGGTCAGCAAACTGCGGCTCGCAAGCCACATGCGGCTCTTTGGCCTCTTGAGTGTGGCTCTTCCACAAAATACCACGGCCTGGGCGAGTCTATTTTGAAGAAGTGAAGTTAGAAGAAGTTTAAGTTTAAAAAATTTGGCTCTCAAAAGAAATTTCAGTCGTTGTCCTCTTGATATTTGGCTCTGTGGACGAATGAGTTTGCCGACCACTGCCTCAGCTGTACAGTCCGAGTGTCTGCTCCCGCAGGGGACAGTGCGGGGAGATCCCTGGGACAGGCGCGGCGGACAGTGCGCCTGAGGGGAGTCCCAGTCTTCGTGGTGATTACATACGTGTTGGAGCTTGGCTCTTGAGTCCGAACATCGGTGTTTTATATGCTTTGGTGGGGCTTCCGAAAGGCGGGAAGGGCAAAGGAAGGTCGGCTGCCACTGCAAAGATTCTCCGCCACAGAGGCACCGTCCCTGGGACCCACCCCGGGGACAGGATTTCTGTCAGCTTTGCCTAGGCGGCAGGACGGCAGAGTCCATGAGGCTAAGATGTCATCAGGCCCGGCGGCAGCAGGCACATTCAGAATGCTCGTTTATTGCGAGAAGCCCGTGAGAGCCTTTAAAGCAGGAAAGCGCTGTGTGTGCGCAGATAGGAGCCTTCTTTGGGGAAAACGTGCCCTTTATTACTTCTCGCTCTGCTCCCAGCTGCTGTGGAGTTTTAATTGTGCCGTCCTATCAGCATAAAGTCATTAGAGGCAACAAGACTTGGTGAGGAGGGTTCATTTTCATTTAGCGCATCTCTATCCACTGAGCCTCTGCCTGGCTCTTTGAGAGCTGCAGAGATGTAGGAGGTACAGTCCCTGCGCTCCACAGACCAGGACTTGGGACTTGAAGGGTGCATTAGAGCGCCAGGGACAGCCCCTGGTGGCCATTCCCTAGAAGGACTCCTGGGGCTCAGAATCAAGTCCTCACAGCTAGCTTTACCGCAGTGACAGAGGCTCAACAGCCGAGTCTTCACAGAGACGGACGCAGGCCGGGGGAACCATGCGCAGGCCTCCTCATGCTCTCTCCTTCTCGAGTTTCTAGTTCTGTTTAATTTTGATTAAATTTAAATATAAATAACTGCATATGGCTAGAGGCTACCATATTGTGTAGCATAGCATAGAACCTGGTGGACTGAGTATAAGGGGTGAACTGGTGGTGCAGGGCCATGGCAGAAAGAGTAAACTGAGTCTGTGGGCACAGGATATCAAGAGGAAGGAAAGGCATGAAGAAAAGAGGAAAATTGAGAACGAGAGTCCTTTGTAGTCTCAGATGTATCCATGTGTGCACACCTGTGGGTAGATAATATTTAGACATGTAGCTATTTTCAAATTGGTTTATTTCTTTTTGACCAATATTGTATCTTATTGTTACCATGCTATATAATAAAACCCTAATATGCAAATCGAATGGCAGAACGACCAGTCACTATGACGCACACTGGCCACCAGGCGACAGATTCTCAAAGCAGGAGCTGCCCCCTAGTCGTCAGTGTGCTCCCTTGGGTGGAGCACCGCTCAGCCAGAAGCCAGGCTCACGCTGGTGAGCACAGCAGCGGTGGTGGGAGCCTCTCCCGCCTCTGTGAGGCAGCACTAAGGATGTCCGACTGACGGCTTAGGCCCGCTCCCCGTCAGTCAGACATCCCCCAAGGGCTCCCAGACTGCGAGATGGCACAGGCCGGGCTGAGGGCCTCCTCCGAATTTTGTGTACCAGACCTCTAGTTTAAATATATATTGTGAAAGACAATTGGAATGAGTACAGGCTTTGGAGAATTCAGACTAAAGTTGAAATCTTGTCTTTATACCTTACTAGCTCTGTTACTGTAGTGTTGTTTTTTAAATAGTTTCACCAATTTTCTGTAGTAAGTGAGAATAAAAAAGAATTTGACATAGTGCAGTGAACATTGTTCCTATATTTTAAACTTTAAAAAATTAGAGTTCTTAAATACTTTTCAAGTTTCAGTACTTAGGAAATCTTTATCTGCTTTTGTGCCTTGATATTATTCCTGAGTTTTTCAGTCTTATACTTAAAGCCTAGAAAATACCTAGTAAAATGTCTGGCAGATTTAAATATTTATTTGGTTTTCTGGATGGCTGAGTTTTTCTAGCTTCCATTCAGCAGAGAAGATTTTTCTGATTCTCCTCTGTGTATTTTGGTTTTTATAAGCTCTGCTCTTCCCATTAGGAATCTCTCAAACAGGAAGGCTGCCTCACTGAGGCACAAAAACAGCAGCAGAAATAGTAACAAGAACAAGTTAATAAGTATCACTGATGTGTATCCTGGTATCCGTAGAATACGTACTGGTTACAGCAGGCCAGATGTGCAGGAGTGTGTGTGTGTGTGTGTGTGTGTGTGTGTGTGTGTGACAGTCCAGGAAAAGGAACGAAATGAAAAGAACAAGAATGTTCACATATTGAACACAGAACAAAGGATTCTGGGTGTGAGTGAGTGGTGAGGGAGGGACAAGCCCAGGAAGGTCCGCTTCCCACTGAGAGCGTGGAACGTCCCCCCAGGTTCCCACCGGTCACGTGACGTGCTGCCTGAGAAAGCGCTGATGAGCCCTGATGTGGGCACGGGTGCTGGCGTTGCTGTTGTCCTGTTTAAAGCCTCGGTGTTGTTTCATTTCCATTCGGCGGTAGGAGTTCCAGAGCCTAACTGAACACTGGAAAGTCTTGTGCATCGAATTCCTAGAGAGACTGGTGTTTGCTCATTCAAAAATGTTTTACTTGCAATTAGATCCTTGTAGTGAAGAGTGAATTTTTGAGGTTATCGTTTTAAGTCACTAGAATATTCATTAGGAAATGCTACTATTAGATTATGTTGGGTCTGATCTTTCATAGAAGACCCTATATTATTATTGCAAAGGCAGTGTTTTTACATGAGATCTTAGAGAGCAAGCACACTTCAGCCTTTGTTTAAACCTTTCCTGTTTCCAAAGTAAATAAATTGGAAAAATTAGATCAAGGTATCAATGATTTGTTCTTAAATGCTTTTTTTTTTTTTTGCACTAAAGCTTGGTCATACATTTATCTGAGTACAGTTAAGTGAATTAAGTAGCATTCTGTACATTTGATGAAAGAGTTCTTGGCTAAGTTGGTTTTTTCCAATCTTCATTCATGTATTGATTTGTTCATCTTCCAGAACTACTGGGTGTGGGTTACTCGTGGGAACTGCAGGGGACCCGTGTAAAGGGTGGGTGCACTGTGCACACCAGCGAAGGAGCTGTTCCCGAATGCAGAGAGCAGCGCTGCTCGACGTGGCTTCCCGCCCTCCGGGCATCGTGGTTGCTTTCTGCGGAACCTCACACTGCTTGCTCTTTAGCTGCGAAGTGTAACCCTGGGCACTTCTTGTCCTGGCTGGGGTAGCTCAGTGGTAGGCCATCGGCCTCCCCACCAAAAGTTCCCGGATTTGATTCCCGGGCAAGGGCACTTACCTGGATTGCAGGTTCATTCCCTGGCCCAGTCAGGGCATGCGTGGGAGGCAGCCAGTCAGTGAGCATCTTCTGTGCTCTGCAGCCGGGGTGTGTGCCCTGACGGGGAATCGAACCCACAGCCTTTCTGGTGTACAGAACGGGGCTCCAGTCAACTGAGCCACCCAGCCAGGGTGAGAGAACCTCTCCACAATGCCTGCGCACAGCGGATGCTCAGTCCCTGTGACATGCTAGGCGTTCATGGATGCTTACTGAGAGAAGAAAAAGCAAGGAGGAAAGCTAGAAAGCACCTCTGACTTGTACTAGTGGTTATGCAGTGTTCTCTGGAGCCCTGGAGGGTGGGTCTCAGGGTTGGTGGGTAGGAGAGAGGCTAGGAAGGGGGGGTTCCTACCCCTGCCTCCTTCCTCCATCTCTGCTTCAACCACAGTAGCTCTGTCTTTACATTTTTCATATATTGGCGAACCGTGTGAGGCTTTGTTGGGAAGAAGGGGAAGCTGGTACTAAAAATAAACGTGGAAACCACAGCAGTGATTTGCCTTTGTGAAACCCCTTTGTGCACTTCTGCTCGTCCCACTTTAGAGCGAAGGGACTTAAAGAGCTTGAGAAATAAAGCCCGGGGAGCTGAGCTGGAGAATGAGCCCATGAGGAAATATTGGAGGTTCCTCATCTGCTGGCAGCACCATGTAGTAGGGGCTTGGGACTGCTTGCCTATTGTAAGCACCTGGGAGGTTATCATGGGAGAGATGCTAAGTAGTTGGCATCTGTCCGCACAGAGGACCCAAGTGAGAAACTTGCGATTGAATTGAAGAAGTTGAGAGAACTCCTCTGAATTGACTGAGGAGAGTGCTTATATTTCCAAAACAGAGTCCAGAAAATTCCCTTCCTGGGCATCCCAGACTGTCTCTCCTCAGAGCCCTGCAGAGGCTGGAACTCCGGGAAGTCACCCAACGTTTGCATCATGGGGGAAGCGTAGGAATTAGAACTTTCATAGAAGCAAGTGCTTCTGAAATTAAGGCGCTGTTAGACTTGTCACATATTCGGATTATGGAATTCATCTCTAAGAACCTGCTCAGTAATATGAAATTAATGTAACTTCACGTAGTGTTCATGTAGAGCGCATCATAAAGACCACTAAATGCAGAGCAGTTCTCTTACAGCATTGCTTATTGAAGAGTAAGAGTTTATCATCCTCTCTCTCTCTCTCTCTCTCTCTCTCAGATTATCTAAGAGAAAAACTGACCTGTTGCCCTCGTACAGAGTTGTGGCTGTTTATAAAATCTCATGAATAAATTTTACTCTCTTGGCCACAGTTCCCCCCCACCCCCCGACACACACACACCTTTGGGAAATAGTATTTTGTGTAGCTCTCATTGGCAAACAGTTACCAAACTGTGTTTGTGCAGACTCTGTTGCCTTACATACAAGCGGGTTATGGGTCAAATATCACGTGTCTGCTGGTACTTAAAGCACAGAAGGTTATAAGCCTCTGAAAAGTCCTAGAGGATAGAAACTGTGTGTTTAATGAATTATTTCCCAACAATATTTAACCATTTCTTTTGCAGAATAGCTGTTGCCAAAACAGGAAACATTGGATAGACATTGGCCTTCAAATAGTTTTAATGTGAACAGAGAGCATCATTTATTTATCATTTACATTGGAGAAGCTAGCACAACAGGAAATAATTATATGTATACCTAAAGCCCTTTGAAATGAAAAAAACAAAACAAACCCACACACACAGTTATTTTGAATGTTTCACAAATTGTGAAGAAGCTCAGGTGAAACCAGAAGCATGAAAGGCTAGGACAGTGGTCGGCAAACTGCGGCTCGCGAGCCACATGCGGCACTTTGGCCCCTTGAGTTTTTAGCAAAGGCCAGCTTAGGAGGACCCTAATTAAGTTAATAACAATGTACCTACCTATATAGTTTAAGTTTAAAAATTTGGCTCTCAAAAGAAATTTCAATCGTTGTGCTGTTGATATTGGGCTCTGTTGACTAATGAGTGTGCCGACCACTGGGCTAGGAAATGTGAAGCTCAGGTGGGCTCTGCGGGAGCTGCCTGAGGGGCCGCCTTTCACTATCGAGGAGGAGGGGAAGGAGGAGGAGGAGGAGTTCTTGGGTTTTGCCGGGCCAGCAGCTCTGTCCACCTGGAATTTGCTTTATCTCCCCTTTTGTCTCGGGACCACAGTCTTGGGAGCAACACCTCTAGGGAGATAAGAGCCACAAGCAAGGAACAGCAACACCTGCTGGGCATGTGGAGTGCCATCGCATGTTGCTTGGCAAGAAAAACAGTGCTCCCCACTAGGCGTCCTTTTGGCCTTGCCGTCACTGGGGGCTGTTGTGAAAGTGTTTAGGGTTCTCTGTAAACGCCCTTCTTATTTGTTCTGGAGCATGCCGTCCCTTACATTTCTGTCTCTCTCTCCTACATTTCAGTGAGCGGTTTCTGGTGAGACTGAACAAGAATGGTGGGCCAAGGAACCCAGAGAAGATAGAACGAATGTGTGCCCTTTTTACAGTATGTGCAAATTCTCTTTCCCTTCTCCGCTGTTACTCCACCAGGGCTGCTGTGTGGACATTGTCACCCCACAAACAAGCACTTATTCTCATTTCCCCACACACGGGGGAGACTGGGACTTCATCTGTGTTCCTATCAGGTCTTAATGAAATATTTAAGGAAAACTGAAATTAGTCTTTAATTGAATTTTGTGTTAAAGAAATATAATCAAGTGCCCTTACTGATATAGATTTTATAAGCTACTTAATATAATAGACACTTAAAATCTGAGAACAGTCTTCCTTACTATTCTTACTCAAGGCCACTGGGAATTTCACATATAAGTATAGTTTCTCAAAAGACATCTGTCAGATGTATAGCTTGTTGTTTTTTCAGTGAGTGCATATAAAGAGAGACAGACAGTCCTCTTTCAGATGCCAAACAGGGTCTTTCCTGCCGCCCCTGTGCTGGAGGGCGCTTTCCATACAGCCGGCTGTGACTCGTGGGCCAGGAACTCATCAGCCCAGAGGCTCGGTGGCCTGCTTATTGGGAAGTGCTAAGCCTCACAGTGCCACGTTGCCTTGTGTATTTTTCAAGTTGATTCTGAGTTACTAAGGCTTTTTTTACCCAGTTAAAAAACGAATGCCCCACTTTGAGTTCATTTGTGTGCTGAAGAAGAAAACAAGACTCAGAATTTTACACCAGCTTCGGCTGTTGTGGATTCTTTGATCTGCGCCAGGGACACTGAGCCCATTGGGGCAGGGTCTGCCTGTGGGGGCGCCTCTGACGCAGGAGGGAGGGGGCTGGGGAAGGTGGCTTTCTCTGAGAGGCAGACCTCGTTCCTGCAGAAGCAGAAGCCGCTTCCCTGGGATAGCCGTCACTGGGATGCCCAGACGTGTGGGAAGATTCGTGAATCGGGCTCAGCTAAATGGTGTTCGTCCATCTGGGAGCTCAGCAGACAGACCTTAGGTGACAGTGCGGCAGGAAGGGCAGGAGATGCTGACCCATGGAGACGGTTCAGGAGTCGAGATCATTTTGTCTGAGGAGGTCGGTGCTCGCTCTTTCAGCAGGAAAGGGACAGGACAAGGTCAAGAGTCCAAACTGCAGTTAAAGGGCTTAGGTGAGAGGATTGGGGGGCAGGGGAGCCTCTGAAGTGGGAGTGCCTGAACTCGGAGGTGGGGCGCTGCGGTCACCGGTCACCGCCTGAAACAGCTAGAACGAGGTGAGACGCCCCTCTGTCTAGACGGTCTCCATAGCTTTAGGAGGTTTTTCTAGATCCTGGTTTTCTGACCTTTTTTTTGTTTTGTTTCGTTAAAGCAGCAAAATAAAGTGTTGATTCCTTGCTCTTTGGCACTGTGGGAGCAGAGCTGCGTGCATGCGCTGTCCTTGTATACGATGAGCGCAGTCCTTGTCTCTTGGAGAAATTAACTTAATTGTGATGATATTTGAATACAATTACAGTAAATCAGAATTTTCATTTCACAGCATTTTAATGATCTATATGGGCCCAGCAGCCTAAGCCGTAGCTGCAGCTTTACCATCCGAGATGCGCGTGGCACTCGTGATGCGTTCAGGCTGCCACGGAGAGGCTGCTGCTAAAAATGGCATTCTAAATCCTCTCTCAAGTACAGCCCTGGGTTTCTTTTAAAAGATCCAAAAAGTGATTGGAGGAATTTTTTTCCAAAGCACATGAGATTTTTGAACAAGGTTGCCATAGCCAGGAGTTTTGTGTTTTGCTTGAAGCTGTGTGAAATCATGACTCGGTGGGACTGTCTTCTCATTGTCTACAACTGAGTTCCTCCTGTAGGCTGAGGGAGTGTCCAGATCGGCACATGTGCTACGGAGTTTCAGAGTCAATGCAAGGCAGTGCACCACAGCTGTGATTGACGCGACCTGTTAACTTCCCTTAGATCAGGGACAGGGGACCATCCACACTGAGTGGTTAGCACGGTTCCTCACGCAGAGGTCAGAGCCACCTTACAGACAGTCACGGCCCTGTTCTCAGGAAAACCTGTCTTCTTCTGACTTTGTTAGATTTCAGAGCTTCCTATGCAGGAAGAATTTTATCCAAGAAGGCGGTGTTGCGTGTTTGTGTGGGTGTCTAACACGGGAGGGTTTGCTGGCTTTCATGGTAAGCAGTGGCTGTGTGTATGAGCGAGGGGGCATGTCTGTGTATTTACTCCTCACTTGACATCCAGTGCCTCACACACAGCGCCCGACAAATACTAAGACCGTAATGATGATTCCTTATGTAACTAAATGAATACGTGTTTACTTTTTGTTATATTTGAGTGACCAACTCGGAGAATGAACTTGTACTGTTTTCCCTGCATTCGTTGGCATTATATTTGCTACATTTATTTATACTCTTCCACGTTTCAAAATAGAATTTTAGGTAGTGGAATTAAGAATGAATTTGATTATGAGTATAATGATATTACATATTAAAACATTGCCTCCTTTTCTGCAGCATAAGTATGAATAAATTGGCTTTGTTTTATATTTGTAAATCCCATTATCGCTCCTGGAAAAGGCGCAGGGAAATGAGTTGGCTTTTCCATATTTAAAATAGAACGTTAGTAACTGAGTCCGAGACGCTGAGCCCCGAGGCACTGCCCTCTCCACTCAGTGCAGTTGGGCACTAGCTTCCAATGATGTGGGATCGGAGGGTGTGGTCCAGTGAACAAATCTAAATTCAAACCCTGCTCATCAGCTGAGCGGTGGGTGAGTCATCCCTCTTCCCATCGTTCCAGGCCGTGTGAGTATTTACTATGGATAGTCACACTTGGTACTTGGTTTTGAAGAGTTTACATTAATAACTCCGTGGTAACTCTGCATTTACTTTTATTTTTTTGGATTTTTTTCTTTATTGATTAAGGTATTACATATGTGTCCTTATCCCCCCATTACCCTCCCACCTATGCATTTACTTTTAATAAGATAGCTTTCATATTAAAAATTGGCATTGAAATTATGTGGGACTCACAAGTAATAATTTTACTCAAAATATTTTCTTGCACTGATTATTATCATATTTATTGACCTCAAATGAATACCATAAAGGGTTCTGGGTATCATGTACAACATGGTCAGAAAGAGCCCCTACCCAGCTACTTGGAAAATACTATAAATTATATTTAAGGCTTCTTCCTTTTATTCAGTCAGACAAAGCCAAGGGAGAGGTCCCATGGCCCCATTGTGTACAGCCCATCTGATTAGTTCTCTGGGTATATTGGGATTGATAATTATAGTGTCATTTGATAGTTCAGACTAACATAATCCGAGCTATACAGAAGGAACTGTTTCACTTTGAAATGTGTCAACTATTTCTATATCCTTCAGTAATAGTCATGTTTCAGTCCCCGAAACACTTAAAAATGGTCATCTGTTTTTCAGTTTTTATTTGTTATTTAGTTACCATCTTAAGGGTCAAAAATCAGTACTATTTTGAGGGTATAATTTTAAATCCATTTGTAAATTAAAGGAATTAGTGAAATGGAGCCTGAAACACCCATTTTAATATCAAAAGATATGTAAAAACTTTCATGTAAAAATATATATTTATGATTCCAGATATACCAATTTATGTTAAACTGTTTTTTAACCTCTATCATTGCAAGTATATTTTATTATCCCATCAATAATTTGGCAAAATATTATAGCATTATGACCATCTAGAATCAGAAAGTTTCAGTTTTGCCATTACACATGCTTTTTAATGTTTCCTTTCATATGTTCAGAACCATTGTTCAGGGCAGAGCTGGGACTAGGGCGAGGCAAGCAAAGCAGAGGGTTCTGAGAATGAGACCTCCTTCAGTTTTGAACCTTAGCTGCCTTCTTTGCCTCACCCTAGTCCTGACCCGGCAACAGGGGTGAAACTACAGTCTGGTGGTTACCAGAGGAAAGGGGGGGGGGGTGGTAAAGGGTGAAGGGGGCCAAATAGATGGTGCTGGAAGGTGATTTGGCTTTGGGTGGTAGGCATACATGCAACATATAAAGATCATGTATCATAGAAATGTACACTTGAAGCCTATATGGTCCTATTAACCAATGTCACTTTAATACATTTAATTTTAAAACTGTTAATGCAGCCCTCATTTTAAAAAATAAACAAAAATAAAGCAAACATGGGGCCTCTGCATCTCAAAGCTCATTCAGAACGATGGCTGCCACTTGGTTGTCCCTTTTCCTGCTTTACTGGAGAGAGACAGGCATCTGGGCCCGATCAAAGATGAAAGATCGGAAGGAAGTGGAACTAAGGGACCTTTTCCTGGAAGGAAAGGGAAATCCTGGGAGCCTGTCTCGTTAAGGACAGAGGCTGCTCCATCATCATTCATTCCCGACAACGGCTGGGAGGGAGCAGTGAGTTGATGACCTGGTGAAAAGTCTGAGCCGTTACTTCAAGTACAGTGTTAAGTAAAGTATAAATGCCTACTTTATTTCAAAGTGTGTTCTAAACATAAATAATGTATGAAATTATTTCCATAACTCTAGCTTTAAAAGTTTCTGATTCTGAATCAGACTTGTTTACTTAATGAAGCCCTTAAATTTTTCCAGATGAAATTATTTTCAGCTTTATACTCAAGTACAAATGATATATATCGAAATTTAGAAATGGAGATCAAATTATTGAGATTTCACTAAGACCAAATTAATCTTTTTCAAGTCAGCACACCTAGTGTGCAATAATAATCATTTGTGGACAGTGGAATAAATGTAAAGTAGTAAAGAATAAACTTTTAGCCCTAACCAGTTTGGCTCAATGGATAGAGTGTTGGCCTGTTGACTTAAGAGTCCCAGATTCGATTCCGGTCAAGGGCATGTACCTTGGTTGCGGGCACATCCCCAGTGGGGGGTGTGCAGGAGGCAGCTGATTGATGTTTCTCTCTCATCGATGTTTCTAACTCTCTATCCCTCTCCCTTCCTCTCTGTAAAAAAAATTCAATAAAGATATATTTTTTTAAAAAAAGAATAAACTTTTAGAATTTCAGTCATTAGTGAGCTTTTTCCCACTTTTGTGCATTGAACATTTCTTTTGTTATAAAATGTTAGGTAATATTAGGCAACATCATGAAGATTTCTAATGTGAGAACTCTTGTAGATATTTGTTAGGTGTTCGAAATAAGAGCTGGAAAAGTGTTTTCAATAAAATAAACTCCAAAGGCTTATAAGATACTAGCCATTCATTACTGCAGAAATCGCATGAACACTGAACTGCGATGTGCTCGAACCTCCCTCCCCCACAATCACATACGTTAAAAGTCATAAAAGTAAACCTTATGAGGTTCCAAATGAAATTTTAATTATTTTCTGTGTATTCATTGCCTTAATTAACTTTTTTTTTCTCTTTTCTTAGGATCTGAGCAGCAAAGATATGAAGAGAGATTTGTATATAGTTGCCCATGTGATACGAATAGGTACTGTTCACCTTATTCATTCATGTGACTAAGACAGGCCAACGTGGGATAAGTATCTGCTGTGTCTGAGCTTTGTCTTCTCCCCACCTCTCCCCTGTTATGTCAGGTCTCAGTCTGTGTTGGAGCTCTATCTTTAGCTCAGCTGCTATGGTAGCTGAGTTTGCTATAAATGAATACATTTTTTTCACATAAAATCTTTTAAAAATACGTTTTCATTGATTTTTTTTTTTTTGAGAGAGAGAGAGAGAAGAAGAAAGAGAGAGAAACATTGATCGGCTGCCTCCTGCATGCCCCCTACTGGGTATCGAGCCCACAACCTGGGCATTGCACTGACTGATGACCTCTCGGTGCTTGGGACGATGCTCAGCCTTCTGAGCCACACTGGCCAGGGCTCACTTACAGCTTTTTGTTCTCTATTAGTTTTGGACCCACACCCTTTATTTCAAGGGGTCTGCTTGTAGGCATTCTCTTTATCAAAGTGCCCTGCCTCTGTTGGTCCTCTGCCACAGAGGTCTTACAGCAGGTGGCCAAGGCTGCCAACTTAACAGGTGGTGAATGGCCTTTGCTGTGGTTTGTATCCAAAGTATATGCTGTTCTTATTGCAGCAGATGGGTGGCATCTTACTTCGATGCCACACAAGATGAAAAGAGTGATGTTTGCTGCTGCTCTGTGGTTGGTTTGCCTCGCCTTATTTCAAATCTATGACGTAATCTGGGCGGCCATGACTAACCAAGTCTTTCTTCGTAGGTTTGGGTTTTGGCAAATTTTGTCAGAGGGTATGTTTTAATCCTTTGCCAACAAAACAGCTGTTTTGCTGTAGTTTTGTTTTGCTTTACTTGATAAAGCATTTGTTGAGGTTCTGGTATTACATTTGCAAGTCCTCTTGTCACTGTAGGCACGGCCCCAGTAAGCAGGAAAAGCAAGGTTTTGTCCACTTTGTGCGGCAGTTCTTGCTCCTGTGGTGGTTCAGGGGCGGCTTTGGCAGCTAAAATACAGAACTTTCTTAATAGGCCTACATTTTAATCTGTCAGCACATTGGCTTTTCCAGGAAGTTCTTGAAACCTTTGTTTTATTGTCATGTGATTACTAAGTGGCCCTTTGCTGTTGAAGTGGGCAATAAGAATGGTTGGTTGAATGTGATGCAGGGGAGGAGCCTGGCCAAAGGCCTAGTTAGCATCCCCCCACATTAATATCCTCGCGTCCTTATTTAGTCCTAAGTTAGTCTTCCGACTTGGAGCATCTCTAAGATGCCTACAGCTCCGGCATCCCTGGATGGCAGTCGAGCTGGAGAGCAGCATGGGGTTCTCAGTCTGACGGGGTTTTGTGCTGTGTGCTAGGCCGGATGCTCCTGAATGACTCAAAGAAGGGCCCTGCTCACCTGCACTACCGGCGACCATACGGCTGCGCGGTCCTAAGCATCCTGGATGTCCTACAGTCGCTCACAGAATTAAAGGAAGAAAAGGATTTTGTTCTTAAGGTTTACACGTGAGTAATGCATATCAGAAATATGAATGATTTGTAACGTAAGACGTCCCAGCACTGTCCTCAAGAGCAGCAGTTCCTAAGCTTTGTGGGGCACAGAATCATCAGGGCACATAGGATAGAGAGTCCTTCGAAAGCCAGAGTCTTTGATCTAAGGTAGGGATGGGGCTCCAGCAGCTGTATTTCTAATAAGCTTCCAGGTGATTCTGAAGCAGCTGGATTTGAAGTCTTCTTTCCTAATGTAAAAGTGTGGTAGTCCACATTTTCTCTTCTAGCCCGGATTAAACAGCCATCTATATATATAAAAGCCTAAGTGGCTGTTAAGACCAGTCGACCAGTCAACTGGTCGCTGTGACATGCACTGACCACCAGGGGACAGATGCTCAATGCAGGAGCTGCCCCCTGGTGGTCAGTGTGCTCCCACAGTGGGAGCGCCGCTCAGCCAGAAGCTGGGCTCACGGCTGGCGAGTGCAGTGGGGGCGGTGGGAGCCTCTCCCGCCGCAGCCACACTACCTAGCAGCAGTGGCAGTCATAGCAGGCCGGCTTGGGCTCCTCCTCAGCCGCCTGCCGCTTCACACACTGCTACATCTCCTGAGGGGTCCCAGATTGCAAAAGGGTGCAGGTCAAGCTGAGGGACCCCACAAGTGCATGAATTTGTGCACTGGGCCTCTAGTAGTATATATTTACAGAAAGGCTAGTCATGCCATGTTTCATGTGTTTTGGATATAAGAGAGTCTTCTGTGTCTAATGCTTGCCCACAGCTATGGTAACAGCTGGTTTCAAAGAAAGAGCATGAGTCAGGTTGCCCTGCTTTAAAGAAAAGCCAGGTTTTCTGAGGAGCCGGGTTTCACCCTTCACTCTGCCACCCCGGATCTATAAGCCCTCCAGCCAGGCATGCGTTATTTTTTGTGTTCGTCAGCCCAGGGACCAGTCCTGCAGGAGCAGTGCATTGCATCCTGACTCTAGTTAACAAAAAGGGGGAAACATAAAAAACAGGTTCCAGTCATATTGTCTGTCTCTGCTTCTAAGACTAAGGCGTGAATAGGGATGCTGAAAACATGGTGAGTTTAATGAGTTTTAAAAACAAGTATAATGCTGGGAGAATGTTTTTAAAAATCTGTCCTATTTTGGTTTTAACCAAATATTGTTTTTCCAAGTTAAATCTGTCAATCACCATGCTAATATAGCTTCACCATACCATTGTATGGATATTTTTCTGTACAATCTGTTCTGTCTGGTTCAGGCATGCAGTGAACTTAATCCACAATTACACTTAATGTAGGCCTTTATATAATGAACCGCATTTTAGGAATTAAACAAAAAGCCATATCTCCTTACCACCTGTTTCCCTTAGCTCCATTCAGAGTCACGCATTTGATGAGATGAGGCTCTTCTTTTGGAATGGTAACTTACAAAGGAAACACTGGTGGGTTTCTCTCCCTTTCATGCGCCAAGCACAGACTTTCTCCATATACCAAATCTCCTCGTTGATGGGGGGTGGGAATCTGCTTTTTTTTTTTTTCTTCAATATATTTTTATTGATTTCAGAGAGGAAGGGAGAAGGAGAGAGAAATGGAAACATGAGTGATGAGAGAGAATCATTGATCGGCTGCATCCTGCACACTCAACACTGGGGATGGAGCCCGCAACCCGGGCATGTGCCCTGACTGGGATTCAAACCTTGACCAGGTTGACATTCAACCACTGAGTCATGCTGGCCGCAGGGAACCTGCTTCTTGATACACCCTTCTCATTTTGAAAAGGACTAAAACAGAAATCCAAACTTGATCACCATCTTGCTTCACTCTGTCTAAAGGGTGTATAGGCAGCCCTGGGGCTGGCATCTCCGTGCGTGTCTGAGCTGTTCTTGCCTCAGTGCCAATTCGTGTTGTGCCAGAGGCCTGCACAGCATCCCTCTGGAAATGCGGCTGTCAGGCGTAATGGAGCTAATCGCTTCTCAAACAGCTCTCAGTGCCAGCCTGTCACTTTGCGGAAAAGTGGGGTTCGTATGTAGCTTTTGCTTAGCTGCTGCTTATGAGCTGTGTCTACTGTATCAACTCTGGAAAACTAAAGAACAATGTTTTCATAGAGAAGATAGTTTAACACTTTTGAAGCAGTGAGAGAGTGAGAACAGAGGCTAACTTTTCCACGTGGAAATGGAAGAGACCTTCACACCGCCTCCCGGCTGCATGTGTGCGCGGCTGGGCTTAGGTGCGGGCCTCGGGCTCGTCTTGTAAATCCACTCAGCCCCGTGCAGCCAGCCCTCCGGCGAAGCGGTTTTTCCAGGAAGTTCCAGGGGACACGTCGGTTAGGTGGAGTTGGAAGCTTAAAAGGTTTACTAACGGCTACAGTTACTAGTGTTTGAGCCTTGGCCAGGACAGGCTTTTGCAAGGGTAAAAATCTGTTGTAGAATTTTAATCAACTAAAATTCAATCAATCAAACCTTAAAAATCACACATTGAACCACGCTATGTTGCTTCGTCCGATGTAGATGCCATATCTTTCCTCGGGGCCATAGGGACAGGGTCTCCAGCAGGCGCAGGGCCTGTTGAACCCGGAGCCTCGAACATGAAAGGAGAAGTGTGTCCAGGAGCTAAAGCCAGACCATCTCTCAGGCAGCTTAAGACTGAGGGTAAATTATCAGCATCAGTAATCACGCTCTAAATATTAATTTGATTGGGTGACATAATCATGCCTGATTATAATCACAACTCGTTTGATTATTTAATAAATGCTTCCATTTATAATTTTCCCTTACAAAATAGCCTCATGATTGGTCAGAAGGTGCCGATGACACCACGTGCACTCAGTTTCAAATGACTGGAGCTCCTCTCGGCATTCTGGAAAGGGAGCTGTCTGAGAGGCCAGCGGGATGGCCACCTGGATCAGGAGAGGTGATCCTGGCTGAAGCCGACACCAAGAGGGGGGTCCGCTGTGACAGACTAGAGCAGACTCTCAGGCCGTGGGGACAGTGGAAGGGTCTGCTGGAGGGAACCAGTGGGTTCCCCTCGGTGGGAGGGAGTCTCTGGGAGCAGACAGGTGGCGGGGAGATGACCAAAGCGCTCTCGTCGCCATGTGGGCCGGGAACTTAGGCGTGAGTCTGGGCTGCAGACACTGCTTTGTGGTTTGGCAACTTCTGGTGGTGGCTGGAACGATGAGAGTAGGTGGGGTTGCCCAGGCAGCTTGTAGGGGAAGAAGGAAATGGGCTGAAGGCAGAGCTATGAGGCCACCAATAGTTAAGGGACAAGCCATCCGTTGTCCGGCATCTGAGTTGTATGTGTTGGGGAAGGTACATGTGAGTGAAATAATACAGTCGCTGTTGATGTGGTCAGCAAAGCACTGGCTCTACTCCACTGCCAAGGCACCAGTGAGTCTGTTTGGGAGGCAGGGAGTTAATTTTCAAGACTCTTCCTTTGAAATGGGGGCGGGAGGGGGGGGACAGGACGTTATTTATGACAAACTGTAGTCAGAGTTCTGTTAAATTACTACTGATCTGTAAAGCTAGAAAGTGACAAGAAACTGACAGAAAGACAACCTTGAGTCCGCCAGCCGGGCACTTCTCTGATGCGGGGACTGGTTGGAGGAGGGCTGTGCGCGGCAGACAGGAGGGCGGCACGTGCTGCTGCCAGCCTCTGGCTTTCACTCCAGCTGAGTTGCTAAATCACAGCGATCCTTTTAAAGACACTCCCCCTCCCTTTGTTGGAAGGGTTCTGGGAGCAGGAAGTTAGCCTCCGGAACTCCTGAGAACCTTGTCTTGCCAGTTCTCTGCAGGCTGTGTGTACTGCCGGGAGGGTCCGAAGAGCCACCGACCCAGCAGCACAGTTAAGCTAGTGACCAGCCTCCTTGGCCTCGGCGTGGCCTCTGCACAAGCCCCTTTCCTTAGAAAGCCGTCGGGCTCCCACTGCTTTGTCCACGTGACGTACTGCCTGAGGTTTCTTCTTGGAAGTGGCGGGCTGGACTCCACCCTCTGAGCAATCATGGAAAGACCCTGTGGCTTTCCTTTGTCCCTGGGTCCTGCTTTCTGGGGTCAGTGGGTCCTACCTCCCCATCCAGCAGGGGCAGGGGTGGGGCCAGGACTGTGGGACTGCCAGTGTCACATGGAATTTTCAGGGGTTGACCCTGGTCTGATTCCAGTTGTTTCATTGACGTGTCTGCATCAGGCGGAGGAATCGCTCGTCTCTGCTCCTGAGCTGCACCAGGGGTTGTGTGGCTGCAGCCCTTGAGCTGCCCTTTAGGGGGAAGACCCTAGACTGCCATGCGTGAGTAGGGGTGCAGTGTTGTTCCTCATTCTCTTTGGTCCCAGTCCAGACGCCATTCTCCCATATGTAGGCATCTGCCTTCTCTGCTCAGCCCTCCTTCCCCTGACTGCAGAGGGTGTCACAGTGAGCCACGCCCACTGCTCTCCCAAACGGCTTTTAGGATGTTGGCCTGCCTGAGAGAGAGCCACAAGCAGATCTGCACATGGCCCTTGCTCAGCAGGGCTTCCTCTTGGGGCAACATGACAGCTGATGGGCAGTAGAGCCAGCGCCGGGCACGTCCGTTTCTGAGCAGAACTCCCCGAGAGGAGCTGTTTCCTCCACAGGGACTTGCCTCTGAGCCCCGTCTTCGTTGGTTGTTTGTGTTTGGTGTGTGTGTGTGTGTGTGTGTGTGTGTGTGTTTGAGGGGTGTGTGTGTGGTGTGTGTGTGTGTGTGTGTGTGTGTGTGTGTGTGTGTGTTTGGGGTGTGTGTGTGTGGGGAGTGTGTGTGTGGTGTGTGTGTGTGTGTGTGTGTGTGTGTGTTGGTGTGTGTGTGTGTGTGTGTTTGGGGTGTGTGTGTGTGGTGTGTGTGTGTTTGAGGGGTGTGTGTGTGGTGTGTGTGTGTGTGTGTGTGTGTGTGTGTGTGTTTGGGGTGTGTGTGTGTGGGGAGTGTGTGTGTGGTGTGTGTGTGTGTGTGTGTGTGTGTGTGTGTTTTGGTGTGTGTGTATGTGTGTGTGGTGTGTGTTTGGTGTGTGTGTGTGTGTATGTGTGTGTAAGTGCAAGAAACTAGAAAAGAAGAAAACGTGACAGGTGGGAGAATGCTACTTGAGAAGAGAGGGTATTTCCCCCTTGAACAATATTTCTAGAGATTTATTTTAGAATCCCCCAGGTGTGAGTTGTCTGTGTGCCTCCGCAGAAAACGAGCCTTGTGTAACTCGGTGAGACACTTGCTTCTTGGGGAGTGAGTGTGAAGTGCCCTTCGCTGTGTGTCACACGCTGGAACTGGGCCGTCGGAGCAGGTGGTTAAGACCCTTGAGAGCTCTAAGCCTTGTCCTCCTCTTCCAGGTGCAACAACGAGGGCGAGTGGTCGCAGATCCACGAGAACATCATCCGCAAGTCCAGCGCCAAGTACTCCGCCCCCAGCGCCAGCCACGGTGACGTACTTCTCTGGCTACACACACAGCAGTGTGTTGTATTTGCAGTTGCTGATCTCGCACCTACTCGATTTGTGCTGATCAGCGGCCACGTGTAAAGTTCAGTTCCCTGCAGACATTCCTTCTCCTCCCCAGGGACTCTCTATTTCTTTTTGTGATCATTTGAGACCTTTCTTAATTAATTACAAACAAAATGCATTTCCAGTTTTTTCTCTGACCGGTTCCATGTGCTCTGATAAGTAACGTGAGTTGCATTGTCAATCCCGAGTGAGCAGAAGTGTTGCAGGGTCTGTCACATTGTGGAGTCTGTCTTTTCCTGAGCAGAGATTACCCCCAGCCCCCGAAAGAGACAGATGTTACTCTCTCTTCTCCTCCTCCTGTTTAGTGTTAGCCTCACCAGGAAAGCCTGACACAGCGAGAATCGGGACTGTTCGGCCACCGTCAGTCACTCTGGAGCTGAGTAGATTCCAGCGGTCGCCAACCGGTGGTCCGCGGACATTGGTGGTCCGTGAGGTCCAAAAGGTTGGCGACCGCTGGAATGGAGCATCTTTATCACAAGGCAGATTCCATCTTAGCTCAACTTCTTCCTTTTTCCTCCTTTTCTTTTAAAGCCCTATTTATATATTTCTGTCTAAATTGTGGTGCAGTTCTGCACATTAGAATGGTTGTTTTATAAATCGAATATTAATTGCTTGATTAAATTAGAAGCACTACTTAAAAGCCTATGAACTTTTATATACCCTAAAGGTAGCTCTCAAATTTACATGCAACCATGTTTCTCTTGACAGTTTTTAACCTCTAAGTTATTTCATAATCTCTTACATAACCTTATTTGTTTTAACTTCCATAGACTTGTAAATAAAAAGTTGGCCCTAAATGACAGTGTAAAGCCACTGCAAGGCCTGGCAGTTCCCAGAGCTGTTGAGAACTTGACCCCGTCTGTCAGGGGGGGCAGATATTCCAGTGGAGAGTCCTTAGAGCTGCCCCACACCAGAGACTGCAGGCTGAGACCTCAGCTGGGGGTCCTTCATTCGCCTGCAGCTCTGTAGCATGGGGCCCTCAGGGCCTCTCACTGTTGTTTTAAGGGACTGTTTCTCTAAAGGGTGTGCTCGATGCCAAAGAGCTCCATGCAGTGTGATGAAGGAGGGAGTCCATATTCCTCACTAAAATGAGGCTAAAGCAAGAGGCAGTGAAATCTTGTTTTTCAAGTGTTGAAACTTACTAGCAATTTGGAAAACTACCCTTCACATCAATATTTATCATGTTCCTTGCTTTATTTACTGATTTGTGTTATAAAGAGCAGCCCTTGACTGTAATTTCTTGACACATGATATGATTAAAACATGGAGAACATTTTAAACGTGAGATGGTGGTAATAACACATTAAAAGCAACAGCTGACAGGGCAGTTTTACCGTCACCTCACCAGGTTATGATGCTGACTTTGGTCTTACTCCCCAGAATGAGCAGGGACTGTGCCATCCTCAGTATCGGGGGGTTTTGTCCAGAACTCACCGGCACTGGCTGTTGAAACCGTTTTAGAAAAGCATGTTCGCCCGGCCAGTGTGGCTCAGTTGAGCATCGTCCCATGCACCAAGAGGTCATCGGCTCGATTCCTGGTCAGGGCACATGCCTGGGTTGTGGGCTTGATCCCCAGTAGGGGGCGTGTAGGAGGCAGCCGGTTAATGTTTCTCTTGCATCGATGTTTCTAGCCCTCTCTCCCTCCCTCTCGCTCTAAAATCAATAAACACATATTTTAAAGAAAAAGAAAAGTGCTTGTTCCTCCGGTGCTGGGGGCACCGCAGACTTGGGGTGCCTCGGTCAGGATGGCCGTTGTGGGAGGAGGGCTCCACGCATTGGGAAAGCCAGAAGGAGCCGGAGCCTCTGCGGTTTGGATTGTGTGTCTGCCTGGTTCTCGGCAGGGCTTGGCTCGGAAGCTGGTGAGATTGGGAATTACCTTTTCACCTCTTTCCTAAATAAACACGGAAACTGATGCTCAATGAAGTTACTTCGCGGCTGAACAAGAAAGCCCAGGTGTCTAGACTTCAGGCCCCTGGCCTTTCCACTCTCTTACCAAGCTTCTGCCCTGCGTCTTCCACAGCGTGGCTCTGGGTCTTCACGTCAGAGAATTCCACAGGTTGCGCAAGGGGAACAGTTCAGGTCTTTATAAGTCTCTTTACTTAAAGAGACTTCTTTTTTTAATATTTTTTTATTGGTTTCAGGGAGGAGGGGAGAGGAAGAGAGAGAGAGAAACATCAGTGATGAAAGGGAATCATTGATTGGCTGCCTTCTGCACGTTGGACCGAGCCTGCAACTCAGGCATGTGCCCTTGACTGGAATCGAACCTGGGACCCTTCTGTCTGCAGGCCGACACTATCCACTGAGCAAAACCAGCGAGGGCATAAAGAGACTTATTTACACACAAAAAAATAATTTACTTTGCTGTTGCTGTCACCCATCTTTGTTAAATGTCCTTTTTGTTTCAGAAGTCACAGTGTTTTCCCTTTAAGTCATATCATATGAAAATGCAGAAAAAATTGCTACGTTGGTTTGCGAGCTGAGAGTTAATGTATCATTTGGCAGGAACTCTCTTAGGTGCAGCTTTAATGTATGTGGCTCCTCGTGTCCATTGTTGGCCTCTTACGTATGTAGCCACAGACCTAACTTTTAGCAGTTCCAGTAGGCCATCCCTAGGTGTGTGGGTTCCTGTTCACCCAGAGAAAGAGGTTTGATAGCTGTGTACAGACACTGCAGATAGATGAGCTGGTCGGGGAGGGGGAGGGGAGAAGGGCTGAGTACCTCCCAGGCTGCTCTCCTCTACAGAGATCACTGCGGTCTGGATTCTGGACCCCAGCCTTTCAGGTTCATAAACTAACTGTACTTGAGTCTACCAAGTGATTAGGCTGTAAAAAATTACTTTAGCGTGGTCAAAACCCCAAACACTGATTATCTGCCCACAATGCTAAGTGAATGCCATGGGTCTGCTTTTAGGGCCCTGCGATCTGGTGTAAATGACACCTGGCCCATCATAGACATAATCACAGGTTTCTTGGGGAGCGGGAGCCCACTCGCTGAAGCAGTGAGGTCATCTTGAGGCTCTGGCTGGGCTGTGGTATTTCCTCCCCTGCCCCGCGGTGAGAGTACATATTCCTAGTGCCTGTGACTCTTCTATTGGACTTCTTTCTCCACTTGTCCATCCCTCTCCCTCTCCCACTCTTACTCTGCAGCTTCTCTTGTCACTGTCTCCTCCTAGCCATCACTCTTCTGATTGTCCTGATGGTCATAACAGCTCCCCCCAGTTATAGATGTTCGTTTCCTGCTCAACTCCCAAGTTTCTGCAGCCACCAGGTTGCTTCCTGCTGACTAGTACCTGAATGTATCCTGTCAGCAGCTAATCTCATTGAGTCTTGGAGGCACTTCCTAACTCCCATCTAGGCTTGACCTCACAGCCTTCTAGCCAGTGGTTGCGAGGGGCCCCTTGGGGGGCAGGGAAGGGGGCAGTTTCCAGAGGATTCTTACTTTGTGCAAAACTCCAGGGGTACAAGTAATGAGCCAGAAGGCAGCGTGCCTGAGGGGACGTTACAGATTCTCCCAAGTTCTGAAGAAAGGCTCACAGAGTCTGAGACATGGCTGACCTAGCTTCACAGCAACACCCCTTCTTTTCCGTGCACTGCGGGGTTCCCTGCAGGAGCAATGTGGTGTCTGCTCTGCTGTTCCCTTTACAAGACGGTGCCAGGTTAAACGGGCGCACTGCTTCCGACACTTTGGCATACTCCTGGCATAACCCAGCATCTCTGAGTGTTCGCTTCCAGCTGGTGGGACACCCTGCCACGGGTCTCCTCGGTCACACTGTCCTAGGCTGCTGTGGTTTCCGGAGGCTTCTCTGGGCCCTACATGCACAGTTCATGTGGTCGGCCCTCCCACTCAGTACTCAGTAGGACCCAGCCCGGCCCTGGGCTGCATGCTGGGTGAGAGAGAGAAAGGAACTCAGGCTCCAGGACCCCCGTCTGTGTTCACTAGACGAGTTCTCTGGGTCATTGAGGTCATCTTGACTTACCTTCCTTTAGCTTTCTGGGATGTTTCTTCAGAATAATATATATTTTCTGCATCAATATTTTTCTCAAGAAAAATGCTGAACTTTGCACATTTTCCTCTGGAAAACAATGTGGCTCTGTCTTTTCTAGGACCACAGGACAGGCGAAACGTGGGTCTGAGGGAGAAACTGCTCTTGTTTTGCAGGCCTTATCATTTCTCTTCAGCTTCTTCGTGGAGACATGGAACAGATACGGAGGGAAAACCCCATGATATTCAGCAGGGGATTGGCGATTACAAGGAAGTTGGGGTTTCCTGATGTCATCATGCCAGGTAGGTAGAACTTCTCGGGCTGGGTGGGAGGGGGTTAGGATGGAGTCCCGTGCGCGTCTGGTCAGCGGTTGCCGAACTCTGCTGTGGAGGAGCCCTGAGCCACTGAAAACCTCGGCGTCCCAGTCCGGGTGCCGACTGTCTGCAGCCAGCGGCCCCTGGGCTCCTGTTGGTATTTGTCCTTTCCCAGAAGCCCACCTCCGGTGGCCGACGGGCGGAGCTGTCTGAGTGGAGTGGGTGGCAGCAACCGCCCAAGAACTTCATGCGAGGCCTTTCCCCCTCCTCTTTCCCGCACTCTCCCTCGGAGGGCGTGGCTCACAGGAACTCCCTCTTTACGGGGAAGAAGAACCCAGTGTGTGCCTGGAGTAGTGCTGAGTCCGCTTCCTGTGGGACTAGCAGGTGCACTTTAACGTTTTAGAAAAGTGGGTAAGACAAATGGTATCAATTAGGCTTTGTGGGTGGGGTTGTACGACCTGGCCAGTTTCTCAGGAATATCCCAACCTCCCACCCCCTCATCTAATGCTCAGAGGAGACCCAAGGCAGAAAGTGGGGGTCCAGCAGGTCAATCTAGGTTCATATTTCCTAGTCAGGCAGATGTGAGAAGAGCTGGAGAAGTGGGTCAGCCAGGCCATCGGAGCCAAGGGGCTGCAGGAGTGAGGGAAGGTAAAGGGGGGGGGGGTCTCAGAGGGGTGGCAGGCGGTCTGATAACCAGAGAAGATGTGAACAAAGCGAGGAAAATCAGAAGAGACAAATTGCTGGTTATCTGGACAGATGACAGGAGGTATGAATCTGCCCTTTCCGCTGAGTTTTAATGATCCGCTACAACTTGTTTGCTTCTGTGTAGAAGGCCAGGCCAGGCTAGACTGACTGACTGTGAGCACTGTGAACATCCCGTCTGGATTCTTCGTGGTGACCCGAATTCTGTTGTAAATGTTGGCCAGCACGTCCCCAAGGGGAGTGTGGCCTGAGCACAGAGAAGGCCCCTGTGACGGCCCCCAGCTGCCTCCCACCTCGCACACCAGGCCCAGACGTGTTTTCTGCTCCTTGGGTGCCGCTCCACAGACCTGTGCGAGCAGAGCAAGCTGCTGGGAGAGCGTCATCTGCTCATGCACACGAGGAGCGCCCTCGGGTGGGAACCGGGGCCGCTCAGCCAGTTCCACCTTCACTGGTGTTTTTACAGCTACGGAGGCCTGATGCTCATGAAAGGCTTTGGTGTGGCTGCTGTCGATGTGAGGCCTTCGCGGGTGTGTCCCCTCTCCTGTCCTGGACCATCTCTCAGCCCTGCTTGGCCCTGGTGATCGGGGAAAGAGCCCAGGTGTAGTCCCCGGCTTCTTGGCAACGTGCCATGGAAGGAAGAGCTGGTGGTCACCCAGATTGGCCTGGTGATCTTTTAGATTAGATACCCAGCCTCAGGAGGGGGAGTCGTATATGTAAGAGATGTGCTTCAAGTCCTCCTTTCTTTTATGTCTAAGATTCGGACATTTCCTTCCTGTTAGTCTTCACACTTAAGACCAAGTGAGCAGAGACATGCTGTCCCTCTAGGGGCTCTGAGTCCTCCCTGCTGCTCAGAAACACTCTCCTTGGCTTTGACCCCTGGTAAAAAGCGCATGCTTCATCGCCGACCTGCAAGTGATGTTTTATTCTCTTTTCCTGTTTGTCTTAATTGTTCTTGTTTCTCTCTGTGCTGTCCCCTCATTCTCGCCCCTTTCTTTCTGGTGCAGAGATGAAGATAGTTGGGTGTAAGTTCCTGCTTTTGTGTGTCCTGTCTGCTTTTTGCCTGCTTTGTTTCCATCTTCATTTGTTCCATGGAATGTTTCAATACTGGGGTGGGCGTCATGTACATTATTAATCCTTCATCAGCCTCACCCTTTGGGGTACTGACAAGATGTAAGAAGAGAAGCCACCAGCCCAGCCTAGAAGACTGCGGGTTCCTTTGGGTGATCACTAAGATCTGAGGAAGCGAAGGAGACCTGGGAATGTTGAGGAACCCTTACCAAGCCCGAGGGGTACAGCTCAGAGGAAGGTTTTTATGGGACAGGTCAGCCACTCCCATTGGACAGGAAGTGCTAGGCTTAGTCCAAGCCACAAAGAGCCAGAAGGGCAGGAAGCTTCTCTTTGCAGCTCTGCTGGGCACGCCTCGCACGAAGGCACGCACGGTCTTTGAAAGAACGCTGTCCTCACGGAGTGGTGCAGAGGACCCGGGCCGTGTGAGTGTCAGACGAGGCCTTGGCGGTACGCTTAAGGGATGGTTTAGGAATGGTCACATCTGGCCCACAACAGGTTGAAAGATCATCACATCGTCAGCCCAAGAAAGGAATTATCATATATAGTGAGGTCACTGTGCCCATCCCTGTCACCCTGTTACAGCAGGGAACGTCACTGACTTCATAACAATATAACCAGGAGACCTGTGACACAGAAGACATGGTTAGAAAAACAAAGAACCTGCCGGGCCAGCGTGGCTCAGTGGTTGAGCGTTGACCTACAAGCCAGGAGGTCACGGTTCGATTCACGGTCAGGGCATATGCCCGGGTTGCGGGCTTGATCCCTGTTCCTGCCAGAGGCAGCAGATCAATGATTCTCTCTCATCATTGATGTTTCTCTCTCCCTCTCCCTTCCTCTCTCAAATCAATAAAAATATTTTTTTTAAAAAATAATAAAAGTCATGTGGATTACCTTGAAAGTAATTTCCAGAGAGTTCTGGTTAAAACCAGGATAATATTTAAGCAAAGCACCTATTCTCTAGGTTATACATTAAAATTCTCTAGACTATTCACTTTTTTTTGCCAAATCAGTCTAGAAATTGAATAATTATTTAAACTCCATAGAAAAACTAATGTGTAACTAAAAGATTGTGTGTTTTTTTTAACATTTTTATTGATTTTTTTTACAGAGAGGAAGGGAGAGGGATAGAGAGCTAGAAACATCGATGAGAGAGAAACATTGACCAGCTGCCTCCTGCACACCTCCCACTGGGGATGTGCCCGCAACCAATGTACATGCCCTTGACCGGAATCGAACCCGGGACCCTTCAGTCCGCAGACTGATGCTCTATCCACTGAGCCAAACTGGTTTCGGCGACTAAAAGGTTTCTTATCACAAGAAGGCTCTGGCATTTCTGTTTCAATTGTAAAAATTAAAGGTATAACCGACCTTGATTTATCCCATTATAATAGCAATAACCCACAGCAACGTTCCCAGTTAATTTCGAATCTTACTTTCAGGACGGTTTTATTTGGCTTCTATCCTGACAGTAGCAAGTTGATAAATTTGAGTTGCCCCTCTCCTGCTTGTCCTCGTCCCCGCAGGCCTGCGTGCTCTGTGAGCGATGTGGCAGGACTCAAAGTGGAGGCTCCGCCTGGCACAGAGGAGCGCCTGGGCGGCAGCGAGGACAGGCCTCACGGCCCGCCTCCCGCAGGCATTGGCGCCTCCCGCAGGCATTGGCGTGCGGCTTTCAGGACGGTCCTCTGCGTGGTGGCCCCGGGGCCCCTCGAGGAACAGGACGGCTTGCTCTGCGCTGTTCATTAGTCCCTTCTTGTGGGCCGCTCTTCCCTACTTGAGCCAAAGTCTTTTGAGAGCTTCGTTTATGCGACCAAAGCACCATGACTGCACTCCGGGATAGGAAGGTAACCTGAAGAGGAGAAGGCCTGATCGTGAAGGCCTCAGGAGCCCACGGTGTGTGCCAGGCCTGGCCTGGCGCCGTGTCATGCGCACGAGATCCGCAGACACTCCCGCAGTTAGAAAGCAGGCCCTCGGCCCTGTCGGACGCAGCCAGAACGCTCACTCGCTAACCCGAATCAAAGCCTGTTTCACTGGTTCCGAGGCATGAGCCGGTCAGATGTGCCCGTGTTTCTAAGGAACGACTGGAAAGCTGCTGGCTCTGAAGGGCCTGCTGTGCAAGTTAGCTCTGCGCTCAGTCGCTCTCTGGAGGTGCCGGCATGTCTTCCCTCGGCCTTCCCGGCTTCCCATGCTGCTTTCTTCCTTGGAAGACACCCCTCCCCCACAGCCTTTACCATGTTTTTGTTGTTTTTTAGTCGGAAGCCCTTTAGAAAGTGGGACTAAAACTCACCGTGTGCGTATGGGGAACCTTAGAGCAGTACAGAGGCTCTTCTCACACAGCAACAGGCAGCCCACCCCAGAGAGGCAGGCGTGACTTCGGTCATCTCGGGCCGCAGTTCCAGCTTCTGCCTGTCTCGAGCAGCAGATACGGGCAGCATAGCTGGCGCCAGGGCCCAGGGAAGCAGCCAGAACACAGCAGATGGCCCCCCGGGGCTCCAGCACCTGTGCCTCTGGAGGAGCGTCACCGGCTCCCAGGCACTTGTCACACAGGAAAGACCGCCAGGTAGTCCGGTGACCGGCCGGCACTGAGCAGGCAGGGGCCTGGGAGCTAGGCCTCCAGGAGGAGGGAGCAGGTGACTCAGGTCAGACTCAGCAGCGTTGAGGGCTGCAGAAAGAAAACCTAGAAAATCAAAAACAACTTTCCTTAGGGGGAGGACGAGGGACTAGTTAAGACATAGACAAGACCTGATTACAGTGGGTTCTAGAATCTCTGTGGAGGCTGAGATAGCAGCTACTCTCCTGGAGGGGGGAGAGCCTGAGCAGCCACCTGCCCTCTGAGAAGGTGCTCTGCCCGCCCTGCCCGCGCGCACAAGCTGTGCTCAGCCCTGCGGGGCGCAGACTGAGCACGTGGCTGAGCAACCGCGTGCCACTCCCTGGAACTGTAGGGTGTCCATCGTTATTAACCAAGCTTGGAATGCCCTGAGCACTCACCCGAACCCCGGAGGCGCCATCGCTAGCCTGGTCCTCCATGCACAGGGGACAGTGTGGCTTCTGGGGTCACGGAGACATGGCATTTCTTCCCCCACAGGCGACATCCGCAATGACCTGTACCTAACCCTGGAGAAGGGGGATTTCGAGAGAGGGGGAAAGAGTGTGCAGAAGAATATTGAAGTGACCATGTACGTGCTTTATGCAGATGGAGAAATCTTGAAGGTAAGGCTTGCCAGCCAGTTTGGAACGGAGGCTGACCCTGAAATAGCCTTCCTGTTCCGTGGACATTGTCCAGGACCCTCGGGCAGGACTGGGCTCGGATCGCCCGTGTGCGTTCTGCTTGCCTCTTCCTTCGCCAGGGAGCCCTAGGCGCGCCCTGCTGACGACTCCCAGTCTCAGCCTCTAGCATTCCTCCTGGTGTCTGCTCCAGCTTAGACCTGCTCCCTCTAGTCTGTCCCACCTGTTGCCCTCGCATCGAGCTGCCTACTTCCTGTAACTTGCTAGATCCCACTCTTCATCCTTGAGCTACTACAGGAAGTTCCATTTGCTCTGGTCCAGGGCAAGACTTAGGTCCTCGCCGGCTGGTGCCAAGTTCCGGGACACGGGACAGCAGGCTCAAGCCCTACGATCACTTGCGGCCAGTGCGCCGCAGGGATCCTGTCACTCGTTGAAAGTGAAGGCCTGGCGCTGCTTTCCTGTTGTCGGTGTCAGTTTCCCCTCAGTCATGTCGGGGTGCGGTTCCTCGCGATTCACGGCCTCGTTTGCAGAGCACTTGATGGACTGCAAGTCAGTGTTTCAGACCTCACTCTTGTGTGTTGACAGCAGCCCTGTGAGATGGGCAGAACAAGAACAATCATCCACATTTTACAGGAGAAAAGGGTGAAATTAGCCAAAATCACCTCCCAGCGCAAGGAAGAAATAGAGGAGAATGTTGAAATGGTGGTCAGAACAGTGATTTGTCACTTTCAAAACGCACCTCCGGGACCCAGGCACGTCCACTGTTTGCATGGGAGTCCTGCCGAGGTCAGCAGAGCTGTCCGTGCAGGTTCCCAAACATTGCTGGGGCGGCCCGGCCTCCCAGGAGGCAGCCCCGGCGCATCTTCAGGGCAATGTTTGGGAACCCGGGTCAGGTTAAACTTGGCCTTCCTTGTTGTAGCCAAGGACAGCCCGCTGGGGCAGCCTAAGGTGCCAGCACAGCACAGGGCTAAGGGCGGTGAGGAAGCCAGCTCCTCCACTTGAGCATTTCATTCTCTTTCTGATCTGGCCGTGCGCCATGCACAGTTGAATTCTCCCACGGAGTCCACTGTTTCCTTTCTCGGTGAGGTTGCGGGACCCACCTCCGGGAATCAGGTACCCAACTCAGCGCCCCGGTTTATTGCGGTGTGTGTGGTGACCTCTGCCCCCAGGAAAGCGAGCACGGTGACTGCGAGTCCTGTACCGTCCACACGGTTGTTTCCGAAAGCATTGAATGTAGGCCAGATGCGGTTCCTCGTCTTACGGATTCCGCCTGGCAGGGAAATGAGACCCGCCCGAGAGACAGGGTCCTCGAGGCAGAGACATCGAGGGCCCTCCAGGAAATGACACCTGATTTGCTTCTCTCTTCCAGGATTGCATCAGCTTGGGTTCAGGAGAGCCAAACAGAAGCTCCTACCACTCGTTCGTCCTCTACCACAGTAACAGTCCTCGCTGGGGAGAGATCGTCAAACTGCCCATCCCCATCGACCGCTTCCGCGGCTCCCACCTGCGCTTCGAGTTCAGACATTGTTCCAGTGAGTGAGCGCCCCACATTCCTTAGGGGACATGAATATAGCTCTCCACACGGAACAGAATCAGAGGGTTCTCATTACTGGGGCAAGAAAAAGAGGAGTTGTGAAGAAATGGCCATTTCAGAGATGGGATGTCATCAGAGACTGTTCTCTGGACAGTGATTTAAAACCAGGGGGTTGGCCCTAGGTGGTTTGGCTCAGTGGATAGAGCATCAGCCTGTGAACTGAAGAGTCCCAGGTTCGATTCCGGGTCAGGGCACATGCCCGGGTTGCAGGCTCGATTCCCAGTGTGGGGCGTGCAGGAGACAGCCGATCAATGATTCTCTCTCATCATTGATGTTTCTATCTCTCTGTCCCTCTCCCTTCCTCTCTGAAACCAATAAAACAACAACAGAACACCAAGGGGTTGGGTATTTGCTCCTAGTGTCTGACCTGGACGCGGGGTAACTGCTAGTGCCACTCCCTTGGGTGTTTCCTGTGTGTGTGTTAAGCTGCTTCTTGGAGAGCCTCTGGCTAATCAAGACCGCAGTTCTGTCTCTTTGGGTCTAGATAGTGTGGGCCCTGGGATGTCAGTGGACACACCGCTCCTGCCGTCAGGTCGATAGTAAATGAAAGTAAGGGACTAAGAAGTCAAGAGCGTAGGTGGTAAGCACAGGGGGGGCTGAAATTTAAAAGCAAAGTGCGGCTAAAACAACTAACACTTGGCTCTGTTACAGCAAAGGACAAAGGGGAAAAGAAACTCTTCGGCTTTGCGTTCTCGCCCCTGATGCGGGATGACGGGACCACTCTCTCCGATGACATCCACGAGCTCTACGTGTACAAGGTGTGGCTCTGTGGCTGAGCGCCAACCTAAGAACCAGGAGGTCACGGTTTGAGTCCTGGTCAGGGCACATGCCCAGGTTGCGGGCTCGATCCCCAGTGGGGGGGCATGCAGAAAGCAGCCGATCAATGTTTCTCTCTCATCATTGATGTTTCTATCTCTCTCTCTCCCTTCTCTGAAATCAATAAAAATGTATGTATTTTTAAAAGGCATGTCAGCCATGCTGGGGAGTTTCTGGACAGAGCACAAACATCAACCAGAAATCCCCGGGGCCTGACTTGTACACGCGGCGTGGTTCCGGAAGTGCTCTGTGTTCTCTGCTTCTGCCCGCAGTGTGATGAGAACAGCACGTTTAACAACCACGCCCTGTACCTGGGCCTGCCCTGCTGCAAAGAGGACTACAACGGCTGCCCTAACGTCCCCTCCAGCCTCATCTTCCAGCGCAGCACCAAAGAGTCTTTCTTCATCTCCACGCAGCTCTCCTCCACCAAGCTCACCCAGAACGGTAGGTGCTGGCGCCGCGGGGTGCCCTCCCATCCTCAGTAGCTGATGCATGTTAAGGGAGACGGGAATTACTGCTGTCCTGCCACAGTGGGGGGGTCCTTTTCATCGACGCTGAAGGAATCACTGGCAGTAGCAGCCTCTGGGGTTTTCCTGGTTTTTGGCAGGTCCAGAGTGCACACCCAGAGTTCACAGATGTGTCTTTGGCCTTGATCTCAGCACTGGAGAGGCTGTGGCCATGCTCACAGCTATTTCTGTTCCCTCGACCCCCCCCCCCCCCCGTCCGTCCGTGTCTGGGAGAGTGGGCGCTGCTTGTCCATGGCTCAGCCTGGGCTCACCACCTGCGGGCTTGCTTTCTAGTGGACCTCCTTGCTCTGCTGAAATGGAAGGCCTTTCCGGACAGGATCATGGACATCCTGGGGCGGCTGCGGCATGTCAGCGGAGAGGAGATTGTTAAGGTATGGCCTCCCCTAAAGCGGCCCAGTGCTCTGTGCTGCCTGCGTCCTTTAGGCCTCCTTTCCCTTCCTTGGGGTCTTTCTCATTTCCTTACTTTGTAACCCTCACCACACACCCAGCCTGATGTCTTTCCGGCTCGACTCTCTTGATTGTCTAGAACAGCGATGGGCGACCTTTTGAGCTTGGTGTGTCCAGCTTCGCCAAAAAACTGAGCATAACTCGGGTAGTGTGTCACTTTCAGGAAAAAACATTATTTCGCAAATGTTTCATCCTCAGCATGCGGCCGCCTCAGCAGCCACGTGTCATCAAAAATGGCTATGCGTGTCAGTGCTGACACGCGTGTCATAGGTTCGCCATCACTGCTCTAGAAGAACTCAATCTGCCCCGTGAACCTGCAGCTCTGCTGCTGCCCCGTCTCTCACTTAGCGTCCATGGCAGGGCAACTTCCTCACTCTCTGCCTCCACCGCTTTCCCCAGTTCCTTTGTGGCAGTCCCATCTGATGGCCAAGCAGGCAGCAGCGGGACCGCCGTCCCCAGCTGTCTGTAGGCTCCTCTGCGCTGGGCCGAGTGTTGGCCCCCTGGTTCTAGCTCAGGAAACCCCCAGGCACTTCCTGCTGGCAAAAGCCCCACAGGTGGCTTCTCCACATTGGACTGAACTCCGCTGAGGAAGTGGGGTGCTTTTGGTGATGAGCAGGAGCAACAGAATGTAGGACAGAGACGAAATCTCAGGAGGCTGCCTGTCTGTCCACCATGAGCATCTTGGCTCTGTTGTCACAAGTATCAGGTCAGCGACGCGCTGTCTCTGCTTCCCTTTCCCAGCTCCGTGGACTCCAATGCACAGCACGCATCTGCAAATCAGGAACAGTGTGCACCTCTGCGCACTTCTGCGAAGTCGAGTATGAGCTCTGTTTTAATTAATGATCAGGGTATCGTACATTTTAGAAAGATCTCGTAACAAATAAGCTCATCCTAGTTTTTGAAACTTAAGATAAATTCATACTCAGGGCCTTTTTTCCTTCTGAACATATTCACAATATCATCTAGTGAACAGACAGGCAGTAGGAGAGTCTGTGATCTTTTAAGCAGGTTGTATTCCTCACAGGAGAACATTCTACCAGCAGGTGTGTTTTCAGCACCCATCATTTGTCTCGGGCCAGCCAGAAGAGAGTGTGGGGAGAATACACTAGCATTTTACTTCTTATTGGAAGATTTCACACCTACACAAAAGTAGACAGAATAGTATAAAGAGCCCTATGTGTACCCAGCACCCCGCACCAACACTCGCCAACCCATGGCCAATCCTGCCCATCCAGTCCCTAGACACACCTCCCACCTTATATTCTTCTTTTTTTTTTTTTTTAACATATTTTATTGATTTTTTACAGAGAGGAAGGGAGAGGGATAGAGAGTTAGAGAGACACATCGATCAGCTGCCTCCTGCATACCTCCTACTGGGGATGTGCCTGCAACCAAGGTACATGCCCTTGACCGGACTCGAACCTGGGACCTTTCAGTCTGCAGGCTGACGCTCTATCCACTGAGCCAAACTGGTTAGGGCTCCCACCTTATATTCTTTTGAAGTAAATTGTAAGCATGGTATTAGTTCTGACCAACAGAACGTTAGCTTTGATTTTTACAGACTACTGGCATCCCAGTGTGTGTTTCTCTTCCTTGGGGCCTGCATCTCAGGCAGGAAGGTGCGAGCCCTAAACACAAGCAGCAACAAGAGGCCGTGCTTCCGGGCCCTTTACCCTCAGTGCCGTCCTCACAGGCTGCATTCTCCCTCCCTGGGCCACTAACGTCTAGATCCAGACATGGCTTCTGTAGGTCAGGCCTCCCTTGCCACATCCTCACCCAGATGTCCTGTATGGAGTTAGGCCAGTAGAGAGCGAGAGACGGCTGAACTTTTGAGGTCCCAGGAAAGTGAGCTCTTTTTCTCGAAATGAATTTGGCATTAGAATCACTTAGCTTGTCTTGGTTTTAAGATTGCCATCCTCTATGGATGTCCTAGGTTTTTAGGTACTTGCTCTTTCCTAACCAGTTTAGCACTTTCCCAACAGGAAGCGCCTCTCTCTGTTCCTCTGGGCTGTCAGCAAATACCCCACGTCCACCTCGCTAACCCTTTGGCTTATTTGTGAGTGGTGGTTTGAGATCTTAGGTCTTTGACTGTGTTTATTGGGAGGTAAATGCATCGGTGCCTGCAAGTTTGACCTGTGAACAGGTCCCGGGAGCTGGGCCCTGACGTCTGTGCTCTTGCAGTTTCTGCAGGACATCTTAGACACGCTCTTTGTGATTTTGGATGACAACACAGAGAAGTACGGCCTGTTGGTGTTCCAGTCTTTGGTAAGTCTTGTTCTTCCTGCCACTCTTTTTTAAAGGAGGGAAGTAAGTTATTAGAGTGAGTCTGCACAAGGTTCGGATGTTTCCTGGAGAAAAGGGACTGAGGAGTATCACCCAAGACCAACCAACCGACCAGGCAGATCCCTACAAGATCAAATGGGCAGAATGCAGCATGGCCAGGGGCAGGCCTCAACCTTGTGGTTCTGATACTCGGTCTCATCACAGCTGCAGAGTTGCCTGGCCCTGAAATAGTGGCCTGCACCACCAGACGGCCCAGAGACGACTACGGGGAAGCAGGTGGTCCATTTCTTCACGTGCAGACGTGGCTATAAGCACCAGGAAGAGCAGAGACTCACTCGTGCTGGTCTCAGCATCACACTTCCTCTATGAAGTCGTTTGGGAGCCAAGAGTCGCAGGAGGCTGCTTAGTGAGAATGGACAGTGATTAGGATGTTTATGCACTTTGCTTAACATCCCAGTCCCACAGGAGGCTGTATGTTCAGGGAGAGCTGGGTCCTCCAAGTCTACCCGGTAGATGAGGCCAGAGGCCAGAACGGCACTTGCATACTTGCCCCTTCGGCTTTCCTTTTTCCTCGCTGCCCTGGCCGGCCAGCCCCGCTTCTGAAGGCGCAGCCTTTCATAGGCTAATTTGGCTCCAAGGACAATCCTTTCTCCCCTCTTTTTTCCAAGTGTTTGGAGATGCATTAGTGTTTATGCCACCTGCACAGGTATTGTTTTGCCTTCCCTGGTTGTACACCCAGCATTATTAGGAAGAGGCTCGGCCTAACACAGGCACAGGCAGTGGAGCCAGGTCTGGATTGGGAGTCCAGGGGAGGTAGAGCAGAGCAGACAGACAGCAGTTCAGACTCAGGATGGAAACCACACGTTCACCACCCACGGGGAGCACTAGATAAAATACTGACAGTTTGCCATTCCTTAAAGAAGCAAGAGTTCTGTGTAGTGCTGGGGAGAGGTCTGAGGCCTCCAGTGAACCTGGTATCTCCGCCAGGTGTTCATCATCAACCTGCTCAGAGACATCAAGTACTTCCACTTCCGGCCTGTAATGGACACGTACATCCAGAAGCACTTTGCTGGAGCCTTGGCATACAAGTAAGTTCCGTCTGGCATCGTTATTAGGGCTTGTGTTTGAAAAGAAAGAGGCTTAAATAAAGGTCACCTGACCTTTCCTTTTAGCCTTCATTGAAGAACCAATACTGTTTTTCATGGTGGCTGCACCATTTTACATTCCCACCAGCAGTGCACAGGGGTTCCAGTATCTCCACATCCTTGTCAACACTTGCTATTGTCTGTCTGTTTGGTTTTCTTTGGGGTCGGGGGGGGGGGTGTTATAGGAGCCTTTCTAAAGGTTGTGAGGGAATCGCACTGTGGTTTTTATTTGGATTTTTCTAACAATTACTGATGTGAGCATCTCTTCACATGCTTATTGACCATTTGGAGAAAAGGCTATCAAGTCCTTTTCCCATTTTTGAATCAGGTGGTTTGGTTTTTGTTGTTGAGCTGTGGGAATTCTTTATATATTGTGGATATTAACCCCTGTTGGGTATGTAATTTGCAGAGATTTCTCCCATTGCCTTTCACTCTGTTGCTTGTATCCGTTGATTCACAGACGTTTTCAATTTTGATGTAAACAAGTTTATCTATTTTTTACTTTGTTTCCTGTGCTTTTGATGTTGGACCCAAGAAATTACTAAGTCTAATGTAATTCAGCTTTACCCCTATGTTTTTGTCTAAGAGTTTAAAGTTTTAGCTCTTACATGTAGGTCTTTGATCCATTTTGAGTTAATTTTTGTTTATTATATAACATAAGAGTTTGACTTCATCCTTTTGCATGAAGATATCCAGTTTTTCTAAAATAGTTTGTTGAAAAGACTATTCTTTCCCCCATTGAATGGTCTTGGCTTCCTTGTTGAAAATAATTTGACCATATATGCACAAGGGTGTATTTCTGAGCCATTTATTCTATTGGTGTAGATGTCTCTTTTTATGCCAGTACCATACTGTTTTGATCACTATAACTTTCTACTAAGTTTTCAATTCAGGAAGTGTTCGTTTTCTAAATTTGTTCTTTTTCAAGATTGTTTTGGCTATTTGGGGTTCCTTGAGATTCTATATGAAATTTTGTCTCTATTTCTGCAAAAAAAAAAAAAAAGCTACTGTGGATTTTCAGCTGACATCTTAAACCATAGTTTCTCCATAGGTGTTAAAGCTGCAAAAAATAAGTCTTGCTTTTTCTATGGAAGGCATTAGCACAATTTTGCAACAATATGAGTAAAACCCAAGGATAGTGAGGCTGTGGAGTCGCTGGAACTCTGACACTTTATGCCACTTTGGAGAGCAGGCACTGTGCTATGTGTTTTACACGTGTCGCCTCATTAGTATTCCCGATAACTTCAAGATGTACGGTTGTTTTCTCCATATTTTAAATGAAGAGAATGCAGCACAGAGGGATCAAATAACCTGCCCAGGAGACCGAGTTAGAAGCTGATAGGCTCTGGGGTGAACCCTGCTGTCTCCCCAGGGCCTATACTCTTGACCTCTGTGCTCTGTTGCCGGGTAAACGTGCAGGCCTGTAACCCTGTTTCACTCCACTGACCTGGTCCCTAAGGAAATAAAATAGATGGGATGACGGTCGACCGAGGAGGGGCACACGGACTCTGCACCTTTATTCAGAGTCTACTATTTACTAGTCATGGTGACAGTCCAAGACTTTGGGAAAACTAACTCGTAATCAAAGAAGAAATGTGTGTCAGGGAGAGTGATAAAGAGTGATTGTAATTGCTAATTGCAATGTGGCAACTCTTTATGGATGGGAGTGTTGTCTGGTCTCAGATAACCCGAGGATCTCCCCGCCGCAGTGGGCATATCGCTCCGTCTAGCTCAGCAGCAGGTGTTATTTCCTGAGTGGCTGACTCGGGGCTGAAAACATTTCTGGCTGCGTTGCGTGTGGATTAAAGGGGTTTCTGGGACTGCTCTCTCCCCCAGGGAGCTCATCCGCTGTTTGAAGTGGTACATGGACTGCTCGGCAGAACTCATTCGGCAGGACCACATCCAGGAAGCCATGCGGGTAACGTACTGGCTGACTTCGAGAAAAGTAAAAAAAAAAAAAAAAAAGACATGCTTGTCTCCAAGTTGGGATTGTCCATCACCTGACTTGAGTGTGGAATTCGCTGTTCCTTTGCCCTTCATCCCTGCTGTGTTAGCGCCTGACTATCTTTAACGCCTTCCCATCCCTTCTGTCCCCACTCCTCCAGGCCTTGGAGTACCTTTTCAAGTTCATCGTGCAGTCCAGGATCCTGTACTCAAGAGCCACATGTGGGATGGAAGAGGAGCAGTTCCGGTCCAGCATCCAAGAGCTTTTCCACTCCATCCGGTTTGTTCTCAGTCTGGACAGCAGGAACTCAGAGACACTCCTGTTCACTCAGGTCTGTGGCTGCAGGGGAGCGTTGATGCGGATTCTTGTCTGTCTGAGTCGGTGATTTCTTTGTCCTCTGGCTTCCCGAGTCAAAGAAGTCTTGCCAGGCTCCTGTGTGTTGGGTAAGGGGTGGTTTACAAGACAGTACCTACTAGAACGGAAAGCTGCTTTTACTTCAAAACCAGCTGTGGCCCAGCTGCCAAATATAAAACATCCCAGTGGCTTATGGTAGGGGAGCACAGCTTTGCTCTCAGGAGTCCTCTTCATTTATTTGTTGTCGTTGTTTTGTTGTTGTTAATCCTCTTCCAAGGTTATTTTTTCCATTGATTTTTTTTAGAGAGAGTGGGAGGGAGAGAGGGAGAGGGAGGGAGAGAGAGAGAGAGAGAGAGAGAGAGAGAGAGAGAGAGGTGAGAAGACACATCGATTGGTTGCCCGAGCATAGACTGCAGCATGGCAGACCTGTGTCCCAGTGGCATAGACTCCCACTCACTGTAGGCCAGTGTCTACTGTCTGATGAGTCAGTCAAGAGAAACAGCCTCCCTGCTCCACCTGCCTCTTAGGAGGCCTGCACTCTCACCTCCTGTCTCTAGGGACGTTCCGTTTCCCTTTGTACGTCTTGGGTTAATTGTGTAAGAGGACTGAGAAGTGGGAAGCCTCCTTCATGCTACCTGCATGTAGAAGAGAGAAGACTGAGAGCCAGTGTTTATTGAAAGCCTACTGTGTGCCAGGCATCCTACTAGAAACAAACTTATACACCTAATTTTTTCCCTCAGACCCATGTCAGGAGATAAGTAATAGCATCATCCCCATTTTACAGATGAGAAAACTGAGGATAGGCAGTAACTCACCCAAGGTTCTGTGGTAAATGAGTGGTAAAGCTGGGATTGGAACTCATGTCTGCCTAATTCCAAAATACATTGTCTGTCTCCTACACTACTCTGCCTCCCGGCGGCTCTGGAATTATCATCAGGTTGTCCTCCGGAGGCACCTCCTGGTCTCCAGAGCTGAGATTCTGGAAGAGAAGTCTCCAAGAACACACACTCCCCAGGCCATCCAGGTCACCGAACTCTCTGCCAGCATCATCGAAAGTCCTCAAGAGTTCACGAACAAGTCCATGCATTCTTCATCCTTTGGATTTACACTTGAGACCACCAGGCATCACATATGAAGGAAATAATGTCTTCATATTTCGTGGTTTCAAATAAATGTCTCTATCCTGGGAAAATGGTCCAGCTCTCAGCTGGACTGCTGGCTGCAGGGCTCTGAGCAGAGTTCAGTGAGCGCTGCGAGCAGGTGCTCAGCCCTCTCCAACACACTCTCCTTGAGAGGCTCCTGGCTGGAGTTTGGGGCCACAACTGAAAGTCAAGAGCAGATCATAGAGACAGAGACAAACATTTAAATCCATTTTATAAGCAAAAACAGCTGTGGATATTAGGCCATGTTGAGCTGATTTTATTTTATAGTCCCTTCTCTTGCCAGCAAATGCCCTGGCAAGTTATGAAAGCTTCAAGTGGCCTGGCCCCATCCGTTCTCTAGTTTTGATTTCCATTTTGGTTCTCCCTGCTCCATGTCCCAGCTTTACCACTTACCTGCCACAGAACCTTGGCTGAGTTACTGCCTAATCCTCAGTTTTCTCATCTGTAAAATGGGGATGATGCTATTACTTACCTCCTGACATGGGAGTGGAAGGCCAGGGAGGAGCCCGCCCACAACAGGGCCTGCAATGCCTCCTCATCCTCTCACCGCCTTGTGTCTTTGTCTGAGCATGCACGATGGAAACACACTACCTCGGAGCTAACCACGGCGGCACTTGCTCCTGCAGGCCGCACTCCTCAATTCCTTCCCCACCATTTTTGACGAGCTGCTGCAGATGTTCACCGTGCAGGAGGTGGCGGAGTTTGTGAGAGGGACGCTGGGGAGCATGCCCAGCACTGTGCACATCGGGCAGTCCATGGATGTGGTGAAGCTGCAGTCCATCGCCAGGACTGTGGACAGCCGCCTGTTTTCTTTCTCAGGTGCGTCAAGTTGGGATGAGAGTCGGAGTCACCTTTTCAGGGTGCTAGCCACGTGGTGATCACAGGGTCAGTCTTATCACGTAAGAAGCCAGTAGCCCTTAGGTGCAGTCTTTTTGATAAACTATAATTATAATTTTTGGTAATAAAAACTTTTAAGTTCGAGAATGCAGACAAGACATAGGACTACTGCCTCACTCACAATTTATTCCTAGAGACCAGCTTGCAGTGGTGCCAAGTTCTCAGGGGCCAGATGTTAAGGTCAATGTGAGCCTGATCCTTGAAGCAGAATAGCACGAGCATAGGAGAAACTTCCAGGGCACAGGAACAGTCTGAAATGCTAGCCAAACAATTACTGAGTGTTTATCATTAGAATTTTTGGTAATAAAAAACTCTTAAGTTAGACTTTTGAAATATAGCAGCAATCATATCCCAGCCCAGTGCTGCACACATTTGCAATACTTTAACTTAGCTCGCTAGCGTGGCGGATTGCTGATGGAAAGCTGCCACCAAGAAAATCAGGCTTTCTTTCAGTGTCTGTTTAGGTTAACGCCCTCCTCACCAGCAGCTGAACTGGAGATGTGACCAGTGGGCTGGACACTGTCACTGAGGCCATTGCCACGCGAGCTTCGGGTGCTGCTGAGAACGATGTTTTCTCGGCGTCGGGGAGGGAGACAGCGGGCTGCTCTCACGGACATACTTGGCTTCTCATATTTTTACATGTACTCGCTCCTCCCATAATCGCGTAGAAAATTTGTTCTAAAACTTGATTGGGTTTGTTGTTGTTGTTGTTTTTCAGTATAAATTTTTATATTTAGAATTAGGCAGCTGGACTCAGTTTAGATGATCCCAGTTTTGTTGGCAACATCCAAAGTATCAGTGAGGAGCCAGTCGAACATGGGCCTTCTTCTCGCCATCAGGCCTGATCAGGCTGTTGACCTTGGCCTCCTCAATGTCATAGAGCTTCTACACAGCCTGTTTGACCTGCTGCTTGTTGGCCTTGACGTCCACAAGGAACGCAGTGTCTCGTTGTCTTCTGTCTGCTCCATGCTGACTCGGTGGGGGTGTGTGATGGTGGCACAGTGGGCAGGCTCGTTTCTCCTGGGGGCGCCCTGCCGAGGATGTCGAGGCGGCCTTCGGGGCCTAGTGTCTGGCCATCGGAAGGTGGGCGACGTGCGGGCCTTCTTTGTGTGGCTGTGGACGCCTTTCAGCGCTGCTTTCTTCGCCTTCAAAGCCTTGGCTTCGGCTTTGGGAGGGGCAGGGGCTTCCCGCTTAGCTTTCGGCGCCCTCTGCCCTCTGCCCTCTTCGTAACAAGCGATTGGGGTTTGCGGTGACCAGCCGCCACCACGCTTTCATTTGCATCTCGCTCCCATTGAAGGCTGAGTGGTAGCGTCTTCCCGGAGCAGGGTTTCTGCCAGTGACGTCATTATCCGGCACGCACATTCTCAGAGCGCCTTGGTCTGATCTTCAGCAGATTCTAGTAAAAAACTACTGTTTCTGCAGCAGCTGTTGGTTGTTTCATATCCTGCTTTGTTGGTATTTTGGTCTACAAGATAGATTATGAACTTCTCTTTTAGCCAAGCATCTTCTTATTTTTTATTATTTTTAAATATATTTTTTATTGATTTCAGAGAAGGGAGAGAGAGAGAGAGAGAGAGAGAAACATCAATGATGAGAGAGAATCATTGATTGGCTGCCTCCTGCACGCCCCACATTGAGGATCGAGCCCACAGCCCATGTATGTGCCCTGACTGGAAATCAAACTGTGACCTCCTGGTTCATAGATCGATGCTCAACCACTGAGCCACCCAGCCGGGCATCAAGCATGTTTTTTAAACATAGGATAGCTGTCAGTCCATTTTATTGGAACATATTCTAGTAAGTATTTGGCAAGGCAGTCCCCAAATCTCTGTGTGTCATGTGATTTGTCTTTGGCTGACAGATTTTCTTTCTGAATTTCATCTGGAACACTTAACTGTGTTGAAATATGAACAATAAATCCAAAATGCTATGGCTCCTTTGTGTTACTAATCATCTGACTGAATGGCTTGGTGGGACCTGCAGGGCCCAGAAACACTTTACACTTGTGTTATCACCCCTGTGAGCAAATGCAGAGGCGGCCATTAGCGCCTCATTCTACGGTGCTAATGGGGGATGGAGCCACAGGGAGAAGCTAGCGGCCTACGGTCTTAGCGCGAGTCAATGGAGTGGCCTTCCTGTGCTGTTTGGGTAACAATGAGGAGAAAAGAAAAGTGGGCTTGGTGATAAGGGTTAGCTAATTATCAAGGGCCTATGACAAAAGTCCTGCTTCTGTCCTGTCCTTGCTGTGGTCACACCTAGCATCCCACAAGCCTGAGGGGCAGCGAGGCAGGCTAATGGCTGCACAGAGTGAATGCTGGGCGTGGTGGTGCCAGGACACCTAGCCAGGTGTCTTGAAGAGGGACCGTTCACAATCCGCTCACGTGTGCAGGCTCAGTCAGTGCAGCTCGTAGAACTGGAGTGGCATTTCAGTGGCATTCTCACTGTAAGCTAAGCCTTTAATTTGGAGTCTAGTCATTAAGGAGCTTTCATCACACTCATCCTGTACACGGCGCCGCAGATACGAAGTCTGGACCAGAGAAAGACGAGAGGTGGAAGGATGATGCTGCGGGATGTCTCAAACTGCCCAGAAGTGGGTTCTAGGCCTGCACCAGGGGAGGGCGTGGCCTCCTGCTCAGCCCCGCCCCGCCGGCCACTGGCTCCCAGCGGTGGCTCCTTCCCACGGAAGGGCTCCTTCACCTGTGTGTGTTTTCTCTCCCAGAATCCCGCCGCATCCTGCTTCCCGTGGTTCTCCATCACATCCACCTCCACCTGCGGCAGCAGAAGGAGCTGCTCATCTGCTCAGGGATCCTCGGCAGCATCTTCTCCATCGTCAAGACCAGCTCTCTGGTAGTGGCCCCACCCCCACCCCCCTCAGCTCTGCCCCAGACTGGGGTTACCCCAGCCAGAGGCAGACCAGCAAAGAGCACTTTGTACACTTCTCAGTCAGAGAAGCTGTCATCAGTGACAGGAAGGTACCGAGGGAGTGGAGGCCTGTGTGTGCCCAGCAGGCTGCTCAACACCATTCAGCTCAGTCTTGCTGTTTTTAAAAGTTTCACTACGTAAATCCACCTCAGGCCACCCAGAAGCATAGCTCTCTGCAGACCAGGAAGCCCAGGCCTGTGCCATGCTGTGTCCATCAGCGCTGTTGGTTCTGGGTTCCTGAGGATGTTCTGCGGATGCTCGGGCACGGACAGAGGGGCAGGCAGGCTGGGAGGCAGCTTGTTCACTCAGACTTTTCTGGCAGCTTCCTGGCAGCTTGATCCCACCCGTATGGCATTCCTGCCCCGTGCCAGAGGAGGCCAGGGCGGGTGAGAGATGGGTAAATGTTGCCCAGGGAGCGCTGAGCCGCAGGGACGGTAGAGCTGTGCTTTAGGAGGGAGGTTTCAATGCTTGTGCCCATTTTCTTCCTTTATATTTTCTTTTAAAAGGAAATCTGTGGTGGAAGGGGAGGAAGGAAATAAAAGATGTATCAGGCATGAATAATTTGTTTTAATGATATTTACTATATGTATTTATGACAATAGAAGAAATTTACATTTCTTGTGGAAAATATAGAAAAGTATAAAGAAACAAATTAAAAACAAAAATGAGTTTTTTATTACACCACCTTATTGAGATAAGGTTCCTAGAAAATAACATTTCAAGTGCATTGAAAATGAAGGCCAGTGGCCAGGTGATAAGAACACGGTTAGGCTAGCCGTGCACCAGGAGAGGTGCCAAAGAGAGCATGCTTGGTTTGAGCAGGATACAGGGACCCAGTGGGGTGCTCTGGTATCCAGACTTAAAGTACCATCTGGTGATGGCACAGCGTGGCGGAGCCACTGTGAGGGTGTAGGGTCCTATTGTTGACTCTTGGCTCCTGGCCAGGCCTGGCAGCTCCCCTTCCCCCCAGGCCTCAGAGAGGCCACACGGGTGCATAAGGTCTCCTAGTGACCAAGGTCAGACTTGACAGGTGGGAGGCTTATTGCTGAAAAGAAAAGAGGAAGAGGAGGAATGGGAACAGATCAAAGCCTAAAGGAGCTGGTCTGGGTGTATTTGTGGGGCTGGAGAGTTGGGTGCAATTGATTGCTTACAGTTTCTCAAAGCGGCCTCACAGGTGGGAGTGTTACAGTCAGTGCAGCCGATGAGAGACAACTTTGGGCCCAGAGCTGCTCAGCTTCTTCATGTGGATCGGGCAGGGCGTCATTGCATCAGACGGGCAGGGCTGAATGCGATTGAAGCTGCATGAGACAGAGGTGTATCTTCCTTGTTCACCTCTGCATACTCAGTCCTCAAACAGTGGCTGGCACGTGATCGTGAGTGACGGATGGATGGACATTTGGACCAGTTACAACCTAAAGAGGCTGGAGAAGGGGCCATGGGAACTTGTGTGAGATCATGAAAATGGAGCTGCGGGATTTGAGATTGAATGAGAGAGGCCGGTAAAGGGATAGCACAGGCTCGTCCCGAGTTCAGAGCCTCCAGCTGGGAGGCAGCCTTGTGAGGAGGCGTGCTCTGTGTTCGGTGGGCTGCTCAGGAAGACAGAGCCCAGAGTCCTCCGGGGGACCAGCGCCCAGGAGCGAGAACGCTGAGGAGCTAGACGGGGGCCCAGGCACACCTGGCAGCAGCCCGGCTGGCAGAGGCTGAAACCAGCCAGAGAGAGCGCCCCTCGGGGTTCAGAAGGACTAAGATCCGCTGTGTGGTTAGCAATGGGGGAGGTGCTGCCCACACCCCGCGGGGTGAACACGTCCCCATCTTCCCAGCGTTGGTCGGCAGTGTTGTGCTTTCTCCTGACATTGACAGGGCCATCAAGAAACCTCTAACTCGGGGCCTTTGCTTCTGTCCTGTGTATTGAAATTAATGCATTTGCCTGCAGTTCACAATGGTGGGTGTCAGGTGGCGCTGGGTAAGGCCTCGGCCACCATCCTGGGCCTCAGCGCCCGGTGTCCCGCCTTCTCAGAGCCGGTGCCCGGGTCCCCTGACACCCCACTAGTGAGGCCGAGAGCCGTGTGGAGAGTCCAGGCCCGAGACCAGTCCTGAGTGGCTGGCCTAGAAAGTGCCGCCGGCTGCACGCGCCGGGCCTGCCTAACCGTGTGTCTCTGCTGCCCGCTCCAGGAGGCGGACGTCCTGGAGGAGGTAGAGATGATGGTGGAGAGCCTCCTGGACGTGCTCTTGCAGACTCTGCTCACCATCATGAGCAAATCGCACGCTCAGGAGGCGGTAAGAGGGCAGCGGTGCCCGCAGTGCACAGCCGAGATCACTGTTAGTAACTAACAGCAGGTTTCCTTGTTTCTTGTCTAACCCGGGGCTCCTCCACACCAACCCCATCTCACCGCTCACCTCCATCTCCGCCTGCCCCGCATGGCGTCAGCATGCTGCCGTCTCCCTCCCCCATCTCCGCCCATCTCCGCCCTGAGCCTCAGGTTCACACAGAGGCCGCTTCAGGGCAGACCAGGAAGCGTGTCTGGCCTGGCCCCTGCCCGCTGTCTTCGTTGGCCTTTGCCTTTGAGCCAAGTCAGGCCTGTGAGGGGGTGAGACAGAGGCGCAGGGAGAGGAGTAAGGCTGCGGTGAAGGGCAGGCTTCTGGGAACAGGCTCTCCTCAGTGCTGAGCACAGCAGAGGGCTTTCTCGGAATCCGCTTGAATTACAGGTCAGTTGCTCTTTCTGTGATGTTTGTATCTCAGTGTCGGGCCTCAGGAAGAACGTGATGAGGTAGAATCGCGCTGGCATCACTGGACAGCGATCTCCGTGATCGAATGAGGAGAGAAACAGACAGGGAGAGCCTCTCGGAGGCCAGAGAGGCAGCCCCCAGAGTCCCCTCTCCTGTGCCCGAGTTGGAGCAGGATGAACCTTGCCCGGGACCTTCCAGTAGGCAGGTGGCAGGTGACAGTGATCTCTGCGAAGAAAGCCCTCTGTGAGGGCAAGCCATGCTCGACGTGCCTGGGCCAGCGGGGCGAGCAGAGGGCAGGCCAGCGCTCTGGAGCACTGGGCTGGCGACGAATGTCCACTCCCGTCGGTGAGGGCGCCCTCACTGTAGGCAAACGCATATGCACCTGCATGTCCTGGTAACCCGTTCTAGCCGACAGTGACACAGTGTGTGCTGTGGGCCGACCCTCTATGCCCTTTACAAATATTAACTCGTTTCTTCGCAATACTCACCAAGCGTTTCATCTTACATAGATTTAATGAAGGTGACAATGACTGCAGTTTATCGAGCACTTTTTCTGTGCTGGGCCTTTTACTAAATGCTTCCTGTGCGCTCATCTGATCCTTACAGTAGATCCAAGAATTTTGGTTGGTTATGCCCATTTTTCAGATAAAACTGAGGCTCACGTACTAGTACATGTCTATATCTTGCGTACATATATGCATAATAGTCTTGTGGGTCTAGAAAGGATTTGAGAGACTAAAAACTGTTGGCAAATTCCCATGAGTTTAAGACATTTGACAATTGTCCGAATGAAGTCATTTTGCTCCATTTTTTTCTGAGGAGGCATTCTTTCACAAGGAGGCCATGCCTGCTGCCCACTGCCCACCTGCTGCCCACTGCCCACCTGCTGCCCACTGCCGGGAGACGGTGCAAGTCTTTGGAGTCCTGACAGCAGGGTTTTCTCCCACGTGTCCCACTTGAAATTTGAAGAAAGTTTAAAGACTCCTTTTTTATCTTTAAATTTTCACTTGTCTTAAAGCCCAAAGCTTGTCTTCTCATACAGGTCAGTTTCGATTCCTGTACTTTCCAGACAGTTATGTTGACCTACTATGTTCCAGTTGCTTGGTTCACTAACCACATGTAAGTCTGGGAGGTCCCCAAGGAGTTCGTTGTAGAAGGACCCAGCAGGATGGGCAGAATCCAAATTCTGTTCAAAGAAGGCCGAGGACCCTGATCCAAGTGGCCCCTCGAGACTTCTCTTTGGTGCCCGGGCTGCATACAGTGACAGGACTATGCCCAAACTTCCTCGGAGAAAAACTGGAACATCATCTTACCTTGCGGGCTTCCTGATCATAGGTTAAGGCTTGAACCAGCCCCGCTGCAGAAATCTCCCACAGCCCCCGTCCTCCAGCCGCTCAGCGGAGAGGAAAGCTCATTCTCAGGGCCAGAGTTGTCGCCTTCCCTCTCATGATCATGGGGCCATCTCAGACCCTCCCTGCTGTCCTTCCCTCTGTGGGTCGGGGTTGCCCTTGTAATGGTCTGTGCTAAGTGTCTCTCGGGTCTCCCCAGGGTGAGTACGTGTCCTGCCTTCTCTCGCTGCTCCGCCAGATGTGTGACACTCACTACCAGCACCTCCTGGACAACTTCCAGAGCAAAGATGAGCTCAAGGTGGGCAGCACAGCCGTGCCTTCCCCCAGGGGGCAGCATGTGGCTGAGACGGCAGGGGCTTTCCCCTGCCAGGGACAAGTGCAAGCCACCAGGCCAGGGCTGCCAGGGGTGTGAGTCACAGCCCCACTTTCCAGCTGACCCATGGCTTCGGGAGGCTGAAAGCCAGCAGTCCCATGCACCAGACCCCGGAAATGCTGGCATGTTTGCCCTGACTGATGGCAGCCTGTGACCATGGGCCTTTATGGGAAGCTACTCGGGGCCACACTCGCGGGCAGCACACCGAACTCCTCCCTTTCTATGCCTTCTATTTCGCCCCTGCAAACCTGGCTTCACTGTCTAATAACTACAATAATAATAATGGTGACAGCCCTTCCCCATTTAAAATGTGTTTCTGGAAGATGCCCGTAGAGAGCAAAAGGGAGCGCTGTCCTTGGCTGCCAGACTCTGGATCTGTGAGGGGCAGATGGCACAGAGAAATGGGTCTGAGTCAGCCAGAGGTGAGGTATTAGGCTTTGTCGGTCTTTCCTGGGAGTGTGTACAGCCTTGTGCATCGGTGTGACCTTCTAGATTCCAGGGATATGCCAGAGCTTTTCAGTGAACACTGGACACCTCATTTCCCAGCTCTTCCTTTCAAATCCTCACCTGAGGGTGTGTCTGTTGATCTGAGAGAGAGTGGAAGGGAAAGAAGGAGAGAGGGAAGAGAAACATCTGTGTGAGAGAGAAGCATCCATCGGTTGCCTCTCGTACGCACCCTGACTGGGGATCGAACCCACAAGCTAGGTATGACCAGGAATCGAACATGCACTACTTCGGTGGATGGGATGACACTCCAACCACCTGAGCCACCCGGCCAGGGCCCCAGGTTTTTCTTTTAAGCGTTGTGGACGTTACCTTGTTTGTCCCAACTGACATGGCTGCTTCCTGTAGCTGGGATGTTAAGTTTTATGACCGATTTTTTTCAGCAAATGCTCTCGCGATAAGGCTTTTCTCACTGAGGGAGCTCTGGTCACGTCAAATAAGTCCTCTGAACGGGGCTTTCCTGGGTGGCCCCCCAACAAATCAAAGGCAGCAGTTCTGTGGGGATGGCATGGCCTTTTCTGGGAGCTCCAAAGCCATGCTGCCCCTCCAGTGACTGCTGGGCTGCCGGGTTCCCTGCACCCTGGTTCCGCAGCTGCTTGTTTTCAAGGCTCCCGTGGAGGCGGGGGAGCGGGGCCGGGGCTGGGAAAGTGAACACAGAAGCTCACTGCTCCTACTGGGCCTCCATCCCTTTTCCGGAATAACCCTCCTTGCATTATCGCCAGCCTTAGTCATCATTTGCCACTCTCGTTGCTTCCTTGCAGGGGCATGTTTTTGGAGGGTCTCCCTCTGCCATTCCTAAAGTGCTGCTCCTGGCGATGTGTCCCCAACATCCCAGAAGGCAGATTCTGAAAACCACATGCTCAGGGGCCGTGACCCAGAGCGTGAGACACCCGTCCCCGCGCCCCCCCCCCCCCCCCGCCCCCGGCTCAGTTGGATACCAGTTCCTCTGCAGTCTGGCCCTCCTGGGCTTGGGGCTGTCGGCACGGGGCTGCCTCTGTGCTGCCCAGTTCGGATCTGCTCCCATGTCTGTCCTGTGAGAGAGCCCGGAACTCACTCTGAGAAGAGCAGCTCAAAGGGAGCCAGACTCTAACCCGCTGGTCAGACCCATCCCGCGTCCAGAGGTGTAGAGAGCGCTGCTGAGGAGACGCGCTGCGGTGGGAGTGGAGGGAAGGGGCCCATGGTAGGGTTCCTTCTTGTTTCAGGAATTCCTGCTGAAGATTTTCTGTGTGTTCCGGAACCTGATGAAGATGAGTGTCTTTCCTCGGGACTGGATGGTGATGCGACTTCTCACAAGCAAGTGAGTGTGGAAGGGCCTCGCACCAGCATCCACGGAGTTGTTCTCAGGCTAAGGAGAGCGTGTCTGTGCAAGAGAAAGCCAGGAAGAGGTCAAGACCAAGGCCATGGGGACAGAGAGGAGAGGGTGAATGTGAAAAAAATGTTTTAGGCACAATAAGCAGGACTGACCATTTACCATAAGTTCAAAGAGAAGAAAGAATCAAAGATGGTTGTTTTTTGTGGGTTTTTTTCATTGAGCCTAGGTGCCTGGCAAACGGTGTGACGGTGAGGGGAGAAAAGGAGATGCTGAGCGTGTGAAATGTCGTACCCAGAGGAGGGGGCTTTCTGAGGGAGCCTGCTTTGTGGCCCATTGGCTTCTGAGGCTCTAGTTTCCTGCAGTTTCCCAGGCGCCCCCCCACCTCCCCATTTGGTCTGCGTTGTCTGCCAGACACTGCTTGCCTCCCACAGTCAGTGCTAAGTACCCCCTGAGGCCTGGCTGCCAGGTGCCGGCCGGAGCTTCTAACTGACAAACCGGAGAAGTGATGCCGGAGTGATGCAGCCTCACCTGGTCTCCCTCCCCTCGGACGGCCACCGGCCACTGCCTCCTCCCGCTGACCGGCCTTTCATGTTGGATTACGTGGTCTGTAGTGAGGTTCCTTATGTTCGCTGTGTTAGCAAGATGTCAGCGCCGTCTTTCCACTTTGTACCTGGGATAGTGCCCTTTATTTCTGTATTCAGAACTGCGACCATTTTACACAGAGCAGAGCAGAGAGTGCTCATAAAGTTACGCAGGTATTTCCTCACAGTGGGTTTCCACTTGACTCCCTCTCGTTTCCGTCTCTCAGCTCTACTCAGAGCTTCCCAGGCTCCCAGCCTATCCTGCAAGCACAGCCTCTTCTTTTAAGGCTTTTGAAAAAGATATATTTTTATTGATTCAGAGAGGAAGGCAGAGGGAGAAAGAGATAGAACATCAGTGATGAGAGAGAATCATTGATTGGCTGCCACCTGCACACCCCTCATTGGGGATCGAGCCCGCAACCCAGGCATGGTCCCTGACCGGGAATTGAACCCTGACCCCCTGGTTCATAGGTCAGTGCTCAACCACTGAGCCATGCCGGGCCGGGCTCTTTTAAGGCTTTTACCTTTCAGATTTGTCAGCCCCTCTGCTGGTGGCCGTCTCTCTGACTCACTGTCTTCGCCTTGTTCCTCGCCTGCATCAGAGCCTGGTGGTCAGTGTTAGACATCTAAAATTGCCAGGCAGCATCGGCCCTCTGCCATCAAATCCTCTCCTGCCTCTTCCGTTTTACTCCCTCTCTACCCCAGCCTGTGCCCTTGGCTCCAGCAAGCCAGCCCCTCGTCACCCTTATATGTGCCCAAACTAAAATTAAGAGTGATATTCTAAACCAAAGGCTGGAATCAAATGACTTAGAGATGAAAATACAGACATTTAATAACTACAAACCCCCATTAGCATGTAAGAAAAATAAAGTTATACTCTAAGTCCTCTGGTGGTTATAATATATGTTCATTACCCAAAAGTCCCCAAAATACAAGAATCACCCTTTGAACTGGAAGAGACTTTAAAAAACCACCAAACCCCACCTGCCCCCTTTTGTAGGCAGGGAAACGGGCCCCGACGGAGGTCCCCAGGCCGGCTCATGGCAGAGCTGGGCCTGGAACCCGCCATTGCTCTGTGCTGTTCTGCCGACAACGGGGCGTTTCTCCCAGACTGGTTTCCTGGGGGGGTTGTGCCATCTATCTCTCTCCTTTGTACACGTCTTACCCGAGAGCACGTTGTACTCGGGAAGTTTGCACACAGGCCGTAGACAGCTGGTGCTAAGCTGTCAGATGCATTGAGTCTGTTAACTCCGCCGCCACCTTGTCCCCTCCCTGCAGCGTCATAGTCACCACGGTGCAGTACCTGTCCTCCGCCCTGCACAAGAACTTCACGGAGACGGACTTCGACTTCAAGGTAGGGGCTCCTGAGACCAGCGCCCTCTTTGTAATGACCCTCGGAAGCTAACAACCACGCTCATGGTTTTGTTTTTGTTTCACTTAAAGCAGCCATTTCATTTGGTTACAATTTTACAGGTCAGGAATTTGAAAAAGACTCAGCTACGTGTCAGCTCGAGGGCTGGGGAAAGCTCACGGATTTTTTTATCATTATTACATGTTCGTAGTATCAAAGGCTTCAAGCTTGATAGTGACTAGGATATCACCTAGATATCACCTAGGTGATAGTGACTAGGATATCACCTAGAGCGCGCTCCGCCCCGGGAGGTGCTGGGAGCCAGACGGCCCTGAGTGTGCTTCCCAGTCGAGAATTAACACTGTTGGCTTCAGAGGAGCCAAAAAAGAAGGGAAAAACCACTTGCAAAGATATTTTAAAAGAAAAAAAATCAAGATCTCAAGTTGTAAAATGAATTCTGTGCTACATGCGTGTATTTAGAATCTCTCTTCTGTGCTAAAGGCTCCGGCTGCCACATGTTCTTCTCTCTCTAGGTGTGGAATTCTTATTTTAGCCTGGCAGTTCTGTTCATAAACCAGCCAAGCCTCCAGCTAGAAATCACCACTTCAGCCAAGAGGAAGAAGATTCTAGATAAGTAAGACATGTCTCTTACCTCCTTACCACATGCCCCGATGGGCTGGTGTTCCCAGGGGAGGCCCTTCAGACGTCCACAGGCTCCTGAGCAGCTTCCCAGGAGCCGTGAGAGGCAGATGGCCTAGAGTAGGGGCAGCACTAGAAATAGGGCTGAAGTACTGGCCTCCCCGGTGTAGCCTTGTCTTCCTGAACCTTCTCCCACTAACTGGCTCCTGTGTTCCTGTGTCCAGGTACGGGGACATGCGTGTGATGATGGCTTATGAACTGTTCAGCATGTGGCAGAATTTGGGTAGGTCCTCTCTCCGTATTTGTCCCTGCCGCATCTTGCATTGCCAGATAAAAAGTGACAAGACTAGTAACTTCCCCCTGGTTTTATGAAAGTTAATTTAGACCCAAGAAATCTTCCGTGTCTTTCACATAGCACTTCAGATGGGTGGGTAGCGCCTGGGCACCAAGCCCTGGCAGGAGAGGGGGGCTGAGAGCTAAGACCCCAGCAATACATATTCCAGTCCCCTTTTTGAGAACCAGCCGTCAAAGGGGGAAAAAGAAGATGAGGGTTCAGTCGTACTTTGCAGTTTAGAGCGCCTGCCTGTGAGACCGCTCTCTCTCCCTGCCCCGTCCGGGTGTTGCAGGCTCAGAGGCGTAGGTCTTGGAGATGCTCGGCAGCACATGACGAGGGCAGCTATGCATTTTAATAAAGTTTGAAGCCCTTCTTGGGTTTCTGGAGTTCAGGCAAGCAGATCACATTCCTGACACCCACTGCATGGAGGTTGGATGAGGAAGGGCATTTCAGCCCGTAGGTGAGACTGGTTTTAGCTTCCTTTCTTTTGACGACTCTGTACAGCTTCTCTGATAGCCACCGCTTTGGATCTGAACTGGTGGGAGTGGGGTTAGCACACCCGATTGCCGTGGGTGGGTGGCCGTCCTTCGGTACTGCGGGCTTTGCTAGCCTGTCAGGGTGCGGGGGGAGCGCTGCTACTCTTCCTAGCAAAGTCTCTTTTCAACTGAGCTCTTGGTTCTGAAGCCTTAGGAGTGAGGGCCATAAAGTCCCATAGTCCTTCGTTAACCATCCCAGCCTCTAACGAGAGGAGCAAGCGGAGGGTGAGCCCTTGCCGCAGCAAGTGCGGGGCCTTCCCCCGGGAGGGGAGATGCGTTCCCCACGCAGGCTTCCCAGTGCAGGCCTCTCACTTCTGCATCGAGCACGGGGGGATAGACTCTGAAATGCCCAGGAACACTGGACTAGCAACTGCACCGAACACCAAGGTCGGAACATGCAAAATCAACCTCAGGCTAACGTTGGATCCTCAAATAAGCTTTTTAAATAGAAGAGATTTAAAAAGATGTCAGATTTGCCTAACAAAGCCAATCCTTTCTCATTGCTTTTGATGGAAATGGCACTTTCTGGTCCTCGAGAATGACTTGACTTTGCTGTCGCCGTGGTGGTTACACGGCCCGCGGTTTGCCTCTCCTCCTTCCTGTCTGAAGGACGGGCAGCAGGGCTCTGGCAGTTGACACACACAGGGTAGCCGCTCTGGGCTTCAGACCTCTAGTGGCTGGACCAGGGACTGCACATCCTTATCACTGAGATGCCCTGCGCTAGCGGTAGGAACCCCAGGGAGTGTGCGTTGCATGTGGGTGAGCTTTTCTTGCTAAATGACTGTTGTGAGCAGACTCTGCAGCGGTCACAGGTTACTCAGAGCTCCTATCCTGGCTGGAGTAGTGAACTCTGCCCCTGACCCCAGAATGGTTTTCAGGTCATTAGTGGAGCTTCCAGTAAATTCTTTGAATGGCAATTTGTGCCTGTCGAACATGTTTTCACTGGGCTGGGCCAGTTTTGTCCATGAACGCTCTACAGCCAGGAGAGGGAGAACCTCCGAAAACCGTGGGGAGAGCCTGCTTGCTCTGATGCTTGCAGGGCCCGCCCCTCAAAGCATGGGCCCACTTGGGGTGCGTCATGAAGAAGCAGAGCAAGTATAAACACGATCTGTTGGGTTTTGTTGTTCAGGTGAACATAAGATCCACTTTATTCCGGGAATGATTGGTCCTTTTCTGGGTGTGACACTGGTCCCACAGCCAGAAGTGCGGAACATCATGATTCCCATCTTCCATGACATGATGGACTGGGAGCAGAGGAAAAATGGCAACTTCAAGCAGGTGAGATGACACCTGGCAGTGTCGGGGGCTCTCCTGTGAAAGGGACTTGGGTGGCCAGGCTGAGGGTCCTGTGGGGATGAGTTGTAGCTTGACCATCTTGAATCCTGCTCAAGGGTTTTCTCTTACTTGCTGGCCAGACTTGATTTGTGAGTTTTCCTCATAAAGGGAGAGGCCAGAAAAGAATCAGAGAAAAGGCATGAATATCATGTGAAAGGCACTTTCTGATCAAGGGGAGAATGACTGTCACCTCCCGGTTTAATTCAGGAGAGGGCCCTGGGAGGGGATCCCCGAAGTGTGTGGTCCAGGCATTGCTAGGGCTGGAGCCCTGGCCTGATGGCTTCTCCCGGCTCGGGGAAGCCCAGAATTTCACAGAGGGTGGGTCCCGGAGGTGTACGCCTTTGGCTTTGACTGCGTGGCTGCGGCTTGTCCCTCTGCACAGTTTGCCGCCCTGAGGTGGAGGAGGTGGCCCCGCCTCAGAGCTGTGTCCAGGGAGCAGCACTGGGACCAGCCCAGGACGGTTTCCTGCTTTTCTTCCTTAGAACCCACCAGGGGTCTGGGACACGGTGGGTTCGCGGAGATGAAAATCAAAGCTGACCCCCATGGAGCACCTCCCAGGCTGGGCCGGGCTGAGGAAACACGCTAGCACCTACGGCTCACAGTGAGGAGGCCTGGGCTCAGGGAGACATTGCTCCAGAAGTAGCAGCTGCTGTGTCACAGGAACATGCTTGTTGCATGAGTGAATAATGAGGCGGCGCTTCAGGAATACTGGTTGTAGTCATAAAAGTCACCCCTCAAACCTGAAATGGCCAGTGTTGCCAGTTATGACATGCTGAGGCTGAAGAACTTCGCGTTCGACGTGGGGTCCTCAGCACCCGGTTTGGATTCCTCCGTTTCTCCTGGCTTCTTCCTGTACCGGGGCGCAGAGGGTGGTGAAGGAACGACCCATCCCCGCCCTCGCCAGCTCCTCTGCCTGGCATAGAGGTCTAGCACTCGACTGCACCCGAGCTCCCGGGAGGCTTGTTGAAGTACAGACACTGCCTCCCGCTGCGCTCCTGATGCAGTGGGAGCCGGGGAACGTGGATTTCTGACGGGATCGCTGTGACCGGTGCTGCTGGCCCAGGGCCGTTTGGGACTCCGGGAACGGCTCTGCCGTGCTTGCTGTTGAATCTGCTGCTCCAGGCCCCTCCCGCCTCTGCCCTGTCAGGGCAGCACAGGCTACCTGCACCCGCACGCCTGAAGGGACATCCCTTGTTACACTGACCTGCTTCCCTGGGAGGGGTGCCCGCTGACTGACCAGCTTTGAGCTGAGAGGAGATACCTTGGCTTCTCGGCCCGCTCTTCCTGACTTCACTCAACCCGAGACGAGTCCCTGCTGACGCCTCTTCTATCCACAGCGAGAGTGGAGGGCATCAGGCCTCAGGACCCCTGGCCTCAGCTTGCTGTTTCCGGTGAAGCGTATATTCAAGCAGCTCACTCATCAGGCCACACATAACTGTGGGAGGGCCTGTCCTGTCCGTCCCGTTTTCTGCTAATGAACCCATAACTGCCAGCAATGCATTTTCTAATTCAATTATTCTTGTCTTAGTTCATTGCCTTAGACTCTTTGGCCCTATTGGATGAGAAAATGTTTCTGTTACAGTTAATTATTAAACGCAGCCATGCCCTTTTTTGTTATATGAAATACCTCTATAAATAATGCCACGATAACACGTTTTCAAGGCTAGTGAAGGCTTTAAAGATTTTCTCTCAATCACGTCCAGCTCGTCTCTCACCTCAGAGTCACCCTAATGGAGGCTGTGGGGACGCCGAGCGCAGGGCCGCCCTGCAGAGCAGTTGGCAGTAGGACTGCTGCTCACGGTTGAGGAGTCCAACAAAGGCAGGGCCCTGCTGAGAACCCCGGCGCTTAGGTCCTGGGGGGACAGGGAGCCTTCTTTCCTGAAGGAGCGTCTCGAAGGAAATCCCTCCTCAGCCCAGCCTAACGGTGGTCAGAGGGGCCCAGCCCCAGCTCCCTCCCTTTGTAACTGGCTGACTGGAGGGTAAAATTCTAACCAGATGTGCTCTCTACATACTAATTCTTTTGAATGAACATTTTTTAAGAAAGAAAAACCTTTGACAAAGGCCTCTTTGGATCCGGAGTCCTCGCCTTTTGCCCCTAGACTGGGAAACAGTATCTGGGGATTGTGAGTTCCAGCTCTTTAAAACCACTGGAGCGGGGTCTCCCTGGCCGGGGGCAACGTGGTTTCTCGGGCTGAGATCAGAGTCTGCCTCCCTGGGGTTTATTCGGTGCAAAGGCAAAGCGGGAAGGAGTCCCCAGCACCCTCGCCTGCCGCAGGGTCCGCTCCAGTTATCAAGTCTCTGCTTCCCTCTAGGTGGAGGCCGAGCTGATTGACAAGCTGGACAGCATGGTGTCGGAAGGGAAAGGCGACGAGAGCTACAGGGAGCTCTTCGGCCTGCTGTAAGCTGCGCAGCCCCAGGCACCCCGCGTTGGGGGAGGGGTGAAGAGGGCTAATGCAGGGGAGGGGTGCAACCCCACGCTGGGCAGGCTTCAGAGGGTGGGTGTCAGGAGAGACCTGGGCTCCTAGTGGGAGCAGGGATCACCTGCTGTCCATAAAAAAAGTGGCCTCAGGACAGCAGGCTCCCTGAGATCGCCATGGTTGGCGGAGGAGGCGAGAGGGCGTTCCATGTCTTCCTAGCGTGCACTGTATCCAGTTGGGCAGACAGCCTGGGGACTTCATGAGGGTTCGACGCTGGAGGGGTGAAATCCCTGCTTTGTAAGCGTGTGCCGTCGGCTTGTAAACACTGACATGGATGTTGTGACTTGAGCAAGCCATACCCCCCTCCAGGCCAGGTGCCCTGCAGAACAGGTGATTGTGCCGATGACGTCAGGGTTCTCCCAGGCCCACCGTTCACGGCTCCTGGCTTGAGTCCATGGAGGCCCAGAGCCCTACAGGACTAAGTCCGCACGGAGGGCTCCGGGGCCGTGGTCCGCCCAGACAGACAGTGATGCTGGATATCCTGTCTTTCTAAAAAACAGAATCTTACATTGACAGCTCTCGTCTCCTCCCCTCATTTCCAACTTGAAGATTTTCTTTGTTTTAGTGCCATATTGAAGACAAACCTGTAACACACTTTTCCAGTAATAACACTGCACGTCTGCTTAGAACTTGACGCTGCACAGAATGTGTTGACGTTTCCTGTGTGATCCTCACGACACAGCGGGTGGCAGGAGGGCAGGTCTGACCTGATGAAGGGAGGTGATGAGACACAGAGCCTGGCAGGCGCCCTCGCTGCCCAGCCCGCGGGAAGCAGCTCTGGGGGCGGCCGGCTCCTCTGGTTTTAGGGGGAATCTTTCTGTTCGGCCACGCCCACTGTGTTCCTTGTGGAGGCACGCAATGAAATGTGAATTTGTCTGAAATTTAAGTACTGACAATTTGTGAAAGTGCATCCATCTTTCAGCATTTCTCTCTTAGCTGAAGCTGTTTCTAATTGTGGAATAAGACAGAGAGCTCTTTCGAGCCGCGAGTGGATGACTTGACTGCAAGGAAAGACGTAGCACAGAAATAACTTGCAATGAGTTACCTGGCCCAGTAGTGCCTCACAAACCCTTCCAACCGCGTCTGAGGCCGGAAGCCACTGGAACAGGGAGCAGCGTTGCCCAGTTTGTGTTGGGGAGATTGTGGGTATGCTAGAGAAAGAATAAGTGGGCCACGGGCTGATTCGTTTAGAAAGTCTCAACTGAACAGAATGAAGCAGGCCTCTGTAGTTGTAGGATTTCTCCCAGCCCTCAGTGGGCAGGAAAATGGGGGAGTCTGCAAGAGGAGGGTGTTGCGCTCAGCACTTCCCATGCTGTTTGCTCACAAAACACCTCCCTGTCGCCCGGACAGCGGAGCTCTGTGAGCACAGTTTGGGGGATGCTGACCAGTGACGTTATCCACGTGGGCCAGAGGCCAGAGCCAGTGGTCCTGCCTTCTCTTCTAGTCACGTGGGAATCCCTCACTTTCCCAGAAGTCTCCGCTCAGACGGTCATCCTCATAGCAGCATTAATAGCTGCCAGCCAGGCTGTGGCTGTGAGTCCCCAGTGGTGTGCCCGTAGCTCGGCCTGTCACTCCAGGTGACTTCGTGAGCTGAAGGGGCAAGGGACCGAGCGGAAGAGAGTCGGGAGAGGCCTGTGGAAGGCAGAGCTCTCAGAAGCCAGGCTCTTTGGAGAAGCCAGCGGCCGCCCTGAGGTCGCAGGGCCTGGGGCTGGCGTGAGGAGACCTGGGCGTTTGGCTCTGGCTCTGGCACGTTTTGCATGGAGCATCCCCCGACGGTAGAGGTGGCTTGTGTAGCTCAGGGGGCCCAAGCTGGGCCCTCGCGCCTGGCGGGAATCTGTCACTTGTGCAGGAAAGGTTGATGTGTGTTTGCTGAAGATGGTGCTAAGCAGTGATCGAGGCAGTCAGCCAGCTGGCAAAGCCAGGCCCAGCCCTCAGTGGACTCTCACTCAGCTGCTGCTCCCAGCAGACCTCACAGCGTACACGGGAGGGGCCAGGGCTTGGACACCCCTCCTCGGTGCAGGGGCATTCTTGGGATCTCGTACAGGAAATGGAAAAGATGTTTATTTGCTGTTGCCGGTTCAGTAATTGCCTTGTCCTTGCTTTGTGCTGCGTGGAGTAGAACCCAGCTGTTTGGGCCCTACCCCAGGTAAGGCTGCGGTGTGGTGAGTGCTGTCTCCAGATCTGCCAGGGCCCCGGCCTCTGGCTCTCACTCCGGTGCCCGGGAAGCTCATGAATTGTGTGTTGTGTTTGTTCCCTCACTCGTCCGCACAGCCTGCTGGAGAAGATCGAACAGGAAACGTGGCGGGAGACCGGCATTTCCTTTGTGACCTCCGTCACTCGCCTCATGGAGCGCCTTCTGGACTACAGGTACCTGCTCAGGCCCCTCCGGCAGCAGGAGACTCTAGCGAGGGCATCCCTCGACCTTAAAGCTGAGACCAGGTGCCCCCAGGGGGAGGACTGTGTTGGTGTGGCGTGCCATCACCAGAATCGACTGATGGCCAAACAGGGTGGAGGGAGGGCTGCTTCCTGGGACCCCACCTGATGTGTGGGCACATGTTCCCAGGAAGCACCCAGAACATGCAGCCATCTGGCTGTCCTTCAGAGGCGTGGGCTCAGCAGGGAGGGAGAGGAGAGCAAGGCAGGGACGAGCTGTAGGTCCTCGGCGTGGCCTTCCCCGGCCCTGTGGCAGGCGGGCGGGGAGTGCTGCCTGGGACAGAAGTGTGACCCAGAAGGACTTGCGGTTGGCGTGTCCATGGTCCGGGGACCCCACTTTTCCATGCCTGCCTCCTCTGCCTGAGGCCTGTTCGTGTCTGTCCTGGCGCTGGCCGTGAGCAGACAGAGGCAGCAGACCATGGCTGAGCGCAGGGTCTTTCCGTTCTGCAGTCTGAGAGTTCATGTGAAAGTGGCTTTGGCATGAACACCTGCCTTCTCCGTCACTTCATGGCTTTCGAATTCGTCTAAAAGTGACAGTGGGGCTGCCACGACGGCCGTGGTTGTCCTCTCAGCAGAGTGCCCGCGCAGAGGCTCGGGGCCGCTGGGCCTTAGAGGGAGATGCAGGAGAGGAGGCACGAAGAGGAAACGGCCCTGCGCAGTAGCTCTGTCTCCTCTGTGCTACTAGACAGGGCTCCAGGGAGCCTTTTCACCCCAAGGACCAGGATGTGAGCGAGGTCAGCCCCCGTCGCTGCTGCTGAATAGAAGGTGCTGCTGTGCCAAGACTCTCGCTGTGCGGAGGACTCGGTGTCCAGGGCGGGCTGGGTGCGGAAATGGAATTCTTGAGAAAAGTGCTCGCATCTTGAGCTTCCCTCTTCCTGTAGCGCAGGTGTGCTTGTGTGAGCTTCAGACCCTTGTTCCTGCCTTGTTCCTGGGCCTCATGAGGCCACAGGTGGCCTTTGGGGAGCCCCTTGTAGAACAGGACTTCCTTGTTCACACCAGAGACGAGGATGGCCTCGTCTCCTGCACCTGCCGCCACCGGGGAGGCAGGGTAGACAGCGTTTCCTGCCGGCTGGCCCTCCCCTGTGGCCTCGGGAAGAGCAGGCGTTGCTTCTTAGGCTCCGGCCTGTCCTGGCTGCTTGTGGGACTGCTCCGCCTTCTTGCACAAGCAGCTCAGACTCGTGCCCAAACCAGTTTTGTTCCCCCCGTTTCTGTCTCAGCGGCGCACCTGCAGCACCCAGTTCCCTCTTTCCCAGGACACCAGAGGCTCTTCATAACGGGGTCTTCGCCCACGTCTCCAGCCCTATCTCCTGCCAGTCCCCACGCCCCACGTCCTGCAGCCCAGCCTCCCAGTGTGGTTCCTTGTTCGCACTCCCATCGCGAAGGCTTCCCAGGAGCTTAGCCGCTGTCTCCGCACACCTCTTTCGGAGCATGCGTCACCTGGATGATGACCTGTGTCACCTTTCTAACTCATCCTGCAGAAGAGAGCCAGCTCCTTGAGGACAGGAACCTGGGCCTTGTCTCCCTGGCTCCCCGTGTGGAGTCTGGAGAGTCCCTGGCAGGTGCACAGCACAGGTCATCGATGGGATAAACTTACTGTAAGGTTATGCAGGAACCAAGAAGTCTCTTCTAGCCCAGTGCACTTAGTTCAACAAGAACTCACTAAGAGAATAGCTGTTTAGAGCTAAATATCTACATAAACATACATATATTTACAAACAAGCCCTAGGTTGTACTCCAGAATGCCTTGACCCCACAGTGTGAGAGCTTGATGCCGGCATGAACCGTAGGTACTCAGAGAAGCGCCTCTTCAGCTCTGTGTTAACGTCTTCAACTTCTGCGCGAGCCCAGACGTTCTGTGTTGGATATAAAAATGCTCGTTGGTAGCAACTGTGCTTCCCAGTTGAGGAAGCAGAGCCCTAGAAGGACCCTCCTGGTCCCTGGAACAGACAGGACAGAGCCAGGGTTGCCGGGCCCTTGGGCTCTGTCAGAACCTCCACCTGGAAGAGGCAGCTGGAGGCCACGGAGCCTTCCTCTCCCAGCCCCCTGCCGTCACACGGGCCGCCCAGCCCCTGGGGCAGGCACAGGCAGCCACTGCACACGCAGAGGCCGCACAGCTCTTAGAAAAGAGTCTTCCTGCTCATCTTCCGGGGGACGCCTCGGGAAAGCAGTTCCGGTTGGAGAGCACCCCAGTGGGGTGGGTCACGGCAATGCCTCCCAGGACTGCAGCTCTGCGTGTTGTCCCAGCGGCCCCGCCTCACGCATGGGGCTCACCTGCGCTCTCCTTCCAGGGACTGCATGAAAGGCGAGGAGACGGAGAACAAGAAGGTCGGCTGCACGGTTAACCTGATGGTGAGAGGACCTGCCCTCCCTCCGTGTGCCGGTGGGGCCCCTGCCCTGCAGTGCGATTGGCCCGGCCTCCAGCACCTGGCTGTCAGCCACGAGTGTCAGCACGTCCCATTGGGGCCTCTGGGAGCTCGCAGCTCCTCAGTCCTGTTCCCACGGGGCAAGGAATGAATTGAGCTTCTCTTTGGACAGAGCTCTAGCCTGGCCTCTTGGGGTCCCACCCGCCCTGACATACCCTAGCTCCCAGCCTGCCCTGACCCAGTCTGCACTGGCCCTCCTCCTCCTCACCACTCAGGCTCCCGAAGACCTGCCGGTGGCTCCACCCCGAGCTGGTGTGCCCTCCGGTGGGTCCTGTCCTTTTCTGGTTGGTGCCCCCACAGCTGCCGCACTGCTGCCCGCACACCAGGGCTGGGCCAGCTGCCTGGAGCTCAGGGGTGGCCTCCCCGTGGCAGCCTCGCCATCTGTGTGTATTTCCTTCTCTCCTACAGAACTTCTACAAATCGGAGATTAACAAAGAAGAGATGTATATTCGCTACATCCATAAGCTTTGTGACATGCATTTGCAGGCGGAGAACTACACAGGTGAGCGGGAGAGGGGGAGCCGGGCCTCCCGGTGAGGACCGACTGGACGGATAAGCACCGCTGGCAGCGATGGCGCTGGCTGGTGTCTGCCAGACCTGAGCCGAGTGCTGGCCTTGCTGCCCCCTCACCTCACTCCTTCCCTCAGCCCCTTGGTAACGTGGTGGAGAAAGCAGGCGGAACTCCCACCTGTGCCTCGGGCCATGTCCTCTGCCTGAGGCTGCTGTTCCAGTCTCCAGGCCTCCTACTCCCCCTCCCCCCCCCGCCCGCCCTGAGGCCTCCTGGGTGACTTCCAGGGTCTGCTGCTCCAGGTGAGAGCGTCCTGAGCCCCGCCACTCCTCACGCAGAGCCTTTCTAAGCACCTGCACAGGAGCACGTGCCTCGCCCTGGGCTTCCAGACCACACAGCGTGGAGCTCGCAGGGGTCGTGGAGAGGGCTTCCTGACAGCCCTTCCGCTGCACCTACATTTAACCCACGACAGAGGCCTCCCTCACAGAACACGTTGAAAGCTTTGTGCCTGCACACTGTGTACTGAGGCCTGCTCTGAGTCAGGAGTCCGCCCTTCACCTTTGCCACAGTCCCCCACAGCCGCCATCTTCACTGACCAGCTGCTACATCTCAGCCCTTGGGCCACACGGCTCACATGTGTGTGCTAGACAGGAAATCCAAGCCATCACCCACAAACATGGATAAAATTAGATGGACTTATGGAAACAGAATCCGTTTTCCTTCTCTCTCGATGTTAGAGTGTTGGGCACAGAAGCCACCTGTTGAGACTGCACGGTCTGGCAAGAGTTAGTGACAGGACTGACTCCCCTTCTCTGCGTCCACTTCCACCCGTGACCCCAGCACCCCTCCAAGAGGGCAGCGAAGTGATAGCCGATCGTGTCCACGTATCACTAGTGGCCTCAGGAATGACATCCGAGGAGAATGTTGTTTCCTAAGCTTCAGAGGCAGGACTGCGTGCCCAGGGGCTTGTCTCGGAGAGAAAAGGCTTCCCTGGTCCAGGAGGAGGCCTGTGCCTCCCGGGCAGGCGGGTCCCGGGGCCGGAGGACAGGCAGAGCGACAAGGGTGAGGAGGAGCCCGGAGAGTCTGCAAGCGAGTGGGCCTGGCCAAAACGGGAAGTGGGTCACAAAATAGTCAGAACTGAGGTTCTTCTTAGTCATGAGGAACAGGCCTGAGTGGGACCTCGAAGGCCAGGCAGAAGCTAGAACTAGTTCACTTGCCAGTAAGAGAGAAGCCGTGAAAATGAGCAAGTGGAGCAGGAAAGAGCCGATGATGTAGTGAGGACCCCAGGCAGCAGCTGTCATTCATTGTGGCCCATTCCGTGGAATTGAGGGAGCCAGGGTCTTGAGCAGTGTCTTACGTAACCTCTACCTGGCCCCCATGGAGGCGAGGTGTCGCTGGGCCTCTGCCCTGGGTCCGGATCAGCATCCGGTTTCTCTGGGATGGAGCTTCCGGCTCCAGGCCACCACACCTTTATCACCACTGGCACTGCCTCTCTCTGTCCTTTTAGAAGCTGGAGCAATGAGGAGGTCATTGCCAGGGGCAGGCAGAGGTTGGAAGGGAAGGTGGAGGCCGAGGCCGGCTCAGGGAGGGCAGAGAGAAGCCTGGTCAGTGCTCGCTCCTAGAGCCAGTACCGATGAGCTTGGAAAGGAAGCTCTCGTCAACTGAGCAAAAGAAGAAGGAAGAAACCACCCCGGGCTCTCACATGTCCATGTCTCCCAGAGCAAGGCCCTGTGCCCCGGCTCCCGGTCGCTGGGCCAGCCTTCACCTGGAGCCCAGAACAGTGACTAGCCATGGGGGAGGGTCTCCCAGGGCCTCGGGCCCTTCATGCTGTGGTTATCCGATGGCTGGGCAGCTCCTGTGTCTCCCCTTTGGCACCCAGGGCCCCTGACCTGGGCTGCACGGGCCTTGCCCCGCAGTCTGCCTGTCCTTGACCTCCACATCGCCCGTCCCCACAGAGGCTGCGTTCACTCTGCTCCTGTACTGCGAGCTGCTGCAGTGGGAGGAGCGGCCTCTGCGGGAATTCCTCCACTACCCTTCGCAGACCGAGTGGCAGCGGAAGGAGGGGCTGTGCCGGAAGATCATCCACTACTTCAGCAAGGGCAAGGTAGGGCCAGCGGGCGGCCTCCCGGCCCGGCTTCCTTCCGCTGTGACACTCGGGCAGTGGCTGCAGGGGGTGGGGGGGCGTGTGTGGGTGGGTGGGAGTGGGTGGATGCCCGGATGTGCACCAGATCTGCAGGCGGCATGGTTTTCTCTTGGGTGGCGGGTGAGGGGGTGAAAAATCACTGATTCTGTAGCTTGGAAGCCAGTTCCAGTTTGGGGAATGAGAGACCGCTCCACACACCAGCTTTCCCTCCATCAGTGCTGATGCGCCTACAGCAGGCTCCTGGGCCCCCACTTCTGTTTGCCACATGTGGCTTCCTCATCCGCCATGAAATGGGCTGTGAAAGGAAGGGATCTGAACTCCAGCCAGAGGAGCCGTGCTGCCTCTTACGGGTGCCTGCTCTTGTCTTGGATTTCCCTCCCACAGCGCAGCTAGGCCTTTGCTTGGGGTTGTGCCCCATCAGACTGGGTGCTGTGGCTTGGCAGGCATCGTCAGCACTGGCTCAGGCTTCCCTGGGGATTCCGGCCCTCGAGCTCCTCTCTGGGAGAGCTCCTGGCGGGCCCTCTGCCCCCACCCCCACCCCCGCTTGTGGCCCAGACACTGGAGGGGCTGGAGCGCCTGCTTGTCGGGTTCTTCCGTGCTCCACGTGGAGCATGTCTTAGACTGGAACGGCACCCTCAGGGAACGAGTGGCTGAGCCCCTAGCTTGAATGGAAATTTTAAGTGAATTTTTCATCATAAAGAAGGAAGATTTAAACATGAATGGCTTTTGCTCATAAATCAGAAAACATTGATCAGTTTTGGGTGTGTGTCTCCCTTCTCTCTCTAAAAAGCATTTTAAAAACATCCTTGTGTGAGGATTTTTTAAAAAGCCCAGACCCACCAGTTTCCCAGCACAGTCCCTCAAGGCCGGCAGAGAATTTAAAGCTCTTGGTCCGAAGGTAATGGGGGTGGGGGAGGGCTTAGAGCAGCAGGCTGCACTTTGGGGCAGAGATGGCGCAGGGCAGAGGAGCACTGAGCCCAGGAGGGGAGGAGCCGCTGCTGCAGGCAGAGCGCCTTCAGCCCGCACAGGCCACTTAGCCAGCTGCCTGCCAGGCAGACCTGGTTGTGGGCTCGTGGCTGAAACCTGCCCGAGCAGCACTTGGAGCCAGCGGTGTGCCCCCTGGAAGGCTGGGATATGGGGGTGCGAAGGCCTTCAAGCTCCCTGAGGCCCGAGGTGTTGTATTGGGGCCGGGAGTCAAGGTCCATTTAAAATTCTCTTTCTTGCCCTGGCTGGTTTGTTCAGTGGATAGAGCGTCAACCTGTGGACTAAAGGGTCCCAGGTTCAATTCCAGTCAAGGGCACATGCCCAGGTTGCGGGCTCGATCCCCAGTAGGGGGTGTGCAGGAGGCAGCCAATCCATGATTCTCATCATTGATGTTTCTATCTCTCTCTCCCTCTCGCTTCCTCTCTGAAATCAATAAAAAATATATTTAGCCTAAACCGGTTTGGCTCAGTGGATAGAGCATCGGCCTGCGGACTGGAAGATCCCAGGTTCGATTCCGGTCGGGGGCATGTACCTTGGTTGCCGGCACATCCCCAGTAGGGGGTGTGCAGGAGGCAGCTGGTCGATGTTTCTCTCTATCCCTCTCCCTTCCTCTCTGTAAAAATCAATAAAATATATTTAAATATATATAAAGAAATAATAAATAAAATAAAATTCTCTTTCTTTTTTCCGATCTTTTTCATTGGACTTCAGTTTTGATCCAAATGGCATTAATCGCTTCGAAGGCTAGAAATAATACGCTCTTTTTGAGAAACACAGACTCAAATGAGATATTATTGTCCTCCCTGATGGTGTTTCAAATAGTGTTTTTCAAAAACATAGTCCTATTTTTCATAATGAAATATTTATGGGTGAAATTATGTGAGATTTGCTTCAGAAACTATAGGGAGGAGTCGGTGGGTGGGGCATGAATGGTACAAGACAGGCCATGAATTGATCATTGTTGAAGCTGGGTGCTGAGTACCTAGCCTTTCATTCTTCTGTTCTGTTCTTCCATATGTTTAACATTTCCTATAATATAAGAAATTAAATCGTATTTAGATGTTGAGGAGAAGAACCTGGCTGAAATAACCAGTGATTCCCAATTTAACCAAGAGAAAAAGCAGTATTTTAAAAAAAGAAATGGCCCAGCTGGCATGGCTCAGGGGTTGAGCGTCAACCTATGAGCCAGCAAGTCATGGTTCTGTTCCTGGTCAGGGCACAGGCCCGGTTGTAGGCTCAATCCCCAGTGTCAGGTGGGCGGGAGGCAGGCAATCAATGATTCTCTCTCCTCATTGATGTTTCTCTCTCTCCCTCTCCCTTCCTCTCAAATCAATTAAAATATATTTTTAAATTTTTTTAATAAAAAGAAGAAATGGACAATATTGCTCTACAGTGAAGGCCATTATAGCCTCCTCGGGCACCTGTTCAGTGGGCCTGTCACATAACAGGAGCCACACCACGGAAGCAGCCTGGGCCTGGCTGGGCAAGGACTACCTGAAGCCACTTTAATCGTTCACCGTGGCCGGTTTAGCTCAGTGGACAGAGCGTTGGCCTGCGGATGAAGGGTCCTAGGTTTGATTCCGGTCAAGGGCACATACCTTGGCTACAGGCTCAATCCCTGGCTCCTGGTTGGGGCATACACGGGAAGTAACCAATCGATGTGTCTCTCCCATCATTGATGTTTCTGTCTCTCCCTTCCCCTTCCTCTCTGAAGTCAATAAAAATATATTTTTAAAAAGAGATTTGAATCTTTCTATAAAAGAAATTGTCAGGTTTGGTTTCCATACTTGTTTTTGAACCTACATAATCTTACTTTAAATGTCATCGTTTCCTTTATTAACTCATTAAATAAGTCGTTACTGAGTACCTGCTCATGCCTAGTTCTGTTCTAGGCTCTGAGGATAAAGTAAATAGACAGGGTCCCTGCCCTCTTGCAGTCCATCCTCTAACTGAGACTCACACACAGCAAAGGTAGTAGTGTTTACATCAGACAGCTTCAGGTAAGGAGGTGCCTGCCCCTGCCAGGCGGCCAGGGAGCGGCCTCTGGGAGGAGGAGGCATTCGCGGAGAGGCCTGAGTGCTTTGTGCTGGGCGCTGCAGGTGGGTTTCGAGCAGGTGATCTGTGTGGCATGAGGTACAGGAGGCCTTGGTTGTGCCCTCCGCTGTGGGTGATGTGGGCTCGGGCCCTTCCGAGGACGCCTAAGGCGCTGAAGCCTTGTTCCTGTTTCTGATGCAGAGCTGGGAGTTTGGCATCCCTCTGTGCAGGGAGCTGGCGTGTCAGTATGAGAGCCTCTACGATTATCAGAGCCTCAGCTGGATCCGGGTGAGCTTGCCCCCTCCCCACCCCAGCCCCGGCTCTCCTGGCCGCGGTTTCGGAGAGCGGTCACTGCAGGTCCAGGCCTCGCCTAATGCTGCTGGGCGTTAAGGAGGAGCAGAGGCCAGGCTTCGGCCTTCGAGACCCTTGCCATTTGGCTGGGGAGCCAGCACACACACTTGACCAATGATTGTGACCCTGTGCTCAGGAAGTGAGCGGCATCCACCCGCTGGAGCAGCTTCCAGGAGGAGGCGCAGCCGCCCTCACGAAGCAGCGCTTCCTGAAATAATTTGCTCAGGGATGCTTCATCCGAAAACGTGGTGCGGCCGTTCCCTGCGTGGCTTGTGGTCCCTTTCGCTGAGGCTAAGGACCTCATTCTCTCTCCCTTCTTTGAAGCAAAATATTCAAAACTTAGGTGAAATGCCCAGGGACTCTGAAGGCCTCCACGAGGTTTTCCTGGCTCCCGCTGCTGGGGTCGGAGTCCCTGCAGCTGCTGAGTGCATGACGAAGGGAGGCCCGCAGTGTCAGCTCGCCCTCCTGCGCCTGCTCAGTGCGGCCAGCTCTGCTGCGTTCCTGGCCCCGCTCGGGACTTGGGCTTGTGTAAGACAAGGCCCTCTAGCCTCGGCTTCTCCACTGGGCCTGGAAGGCCTCTGCTTCCTGGCAGGCTGGCGCCATTGAATACCTCAGAGCTGTCTTCTCAGTTAGAGTCCAGGGCGTTTTTCTGAATGTAAAGCCAGGTCAGCAAGACTAAAAACTTACTGGCTTGGAAATGCTAGGCATCATGGACAGTAGCTCAGCTTTTAAAGTTTAAAGTCTCCTAAATTGGAACCAGTACCAGTGACGCTGGCAGTTGAGCCTTCCTTAGCCTCGTTAGTCCCACGATAGATGATCAAAAGCAATGCAGTTGGACTGATGCAAAATGGTGCTGAGAGCTGTGTTAGCCACTGTGAGCAGCACTCGCCCAGGGTCAGGCGCAGTGTCTTTCAAAACCAGAAATCCGGGGGGGGCGGGGAGGGGGGAGGTGTTACTGCGCAGGTTTCATGTGTGAATGGGTGCCTCTGAACGTGCAGGAAGCCTGGGTCTCTGTGGAACTGGGTCCACGCACTGGGAAGGACACGCAGAACGGCCTCCCGGGGCTGCAGAGCAGGCCTGCCCCCCCCCCCCCCCATCAGATGACAGTGGAAGAGGAGGGGCTTCCTGGGGAGGGGCCGAGCATGGGTCTCATCTAGACCGAGTTGTGGGTTCTCTTGACGAAAGACCGTATCCAGCGGGCCTGGGAGGACTTGCTCTGGACCGGCAGTGGAGCCAAACTGAAGGCAGCTTCTCACCCACAGAAGATGGAAGCCAGCTACTACGACAGCATCATGGAGCAGCAGCGCCTGGAGCCCGAGTTCTTCCGCGTCGGCTTCTACGGCAGGAAGTTCCCCTTCTTCCTCCGGGTGAGTCCCTCAGGCGGTCACAGGGCGATCCCGCGTCACGGGCTCCTGGACAGCCTGCCCTGCCCCGGCCCGTTGGTGTTCTCACCTGTTCCCTAGTCTCCTGAGTACCCTGTTGAAGGGCTGACCAGCCAACAAAGGCACTTGGCTTTGCTGCCGGCACTGCCTGCTGCTCTAGACCTTGTTTGCTGCCCTAGAACCCTGAACAGGTTCCCGCAGGAAGTGACCGGGGTCTGAGCCTGTCACATCGGCATGGCCTCCCCCCTCCTGCTCTGAGTGCCTGGCCTCCTCCATGTGCCTGCCTCAGCCGGGCAGCACCCAGGACAGCCCTGCCCTCGCAGTGGGCCGGCCTCTGAGGGTTCTTCGTGTAAGATGGTGGTGCTGTGCCCTGTGGCACTGTAAGGCTGTGCAGCCCGCATGGAGAGCTGTGGGTCTGAGACAACCCGAGCACAGCCCCTGCTCGGGGCTGTGGGAGCCTTTTGGGCAGCTGTTGCTCTGCCCAGGTGAAGACAGACATGTCCCTCCCCCGTTGCCTGGAAGGCTGGGCTGGAGCATGAACATGGAGGGATGACTGGGCATAGCCGTCCTGACCCCAGTTGAGCAGTTGTGATTTTCTCCTTTACTCGGCACAACCCGGAGGCTCCAGGAGGAGTCAGCTGTGGGCTGCAGCCATGGGATTTGTATGCTCAGATGCCCTCAATGAAGTGTGCTGTGGGCGGGCCTAAGGCAGCTCGGATGGCCCCAGTTCCAGTGCTTACTGAAGTTCAGTGTCCCCGCGTCTCAGCACACAGATGGGAAGGTTCAGAGACTCTGCTCGATACGTTTGGGATCCTGTCTCCTTGGAGACATCACTTGAACCAGTGAGCCGTGAGCTTGGTATCGCATCAAAGGTCAACTGTGCTCATGCTCCTTTTAAAAAGCAGGTCTGCTAATCAGAGTCCAGGCCCTCCAGGCCTCAGATGGAAGGCAGGGCAGCTCGCACATCTCCGGGGCGAAAAGAAAATGATTTCTGTAGGAACTAATAATGCTGACAGGGCGCCAGCACGCGCTGCGGAGTGTGATCCCCAGGAAGGCTGCAGTTCCAGCCACAGCGTGATCCTGGCAGTGGAATGCGAGTGAGCCGAGGCCCTCTCGGGGCTGGGCCTCCTTCACCCCCTAGGGACCTGCCAGCCCAGGTGCTTCAGAAGCGGCGCATTTGTTGCCCGTCAGCATAGATCGCACTACCGCAGGGGCAGAGGCCAGCAGAGGAGGAAGGCTTTCTCCCGGAGTCAGAAGCCAAAAGCCTCCCTAGAGAGCCCTTTGACAAATGGATGATCCTGGCACTATAACTTCTTTCTCATTTCATCTTGGCAAATTGTGCTCCATTGTCCTTTTATTCTCCTTTTCAGTCCCACTGTTTGTATATGACAAACCAAATTTTACTCCAAAGCAGCATCGTTTTGGATATAGGTTACAAAATCACGCCCTGGTGTCCCCATTTCTGTCCCTGCCAACCAGGAGGCGGCGTCATGGTTGGACCTGGCTCCCACCCCTCCTGCTCATGTCACAGGGCACAGCAGGGTCTCAGGGCTCAGAGCATTCTCGGGGCTCTCAGAGCATTCTGCAAGTGGGACCTGGCACAGAACCTGCACCTGAGCCACCAGGTGCTGCTGCTGTGCCGTCTCGGTGTCCAGATGTGGTTTCAAGGGGGCCAGGAATGGCAGGAGAATAACGGTGTCCGTCTGTCCCCATGTCCGCATGAGGCGCAGTCCCTAGGAATGATGATTTATGCCTACACATCGGCCTGGTCTGGCCACGTGCTGTGCTGCCCTCCCTTCCCTCTGCTGCCCAGTTCATCTGTGGCAAGTGGAGGAAGTCCCAGAGGAGGTGGCTGTTTGCTGGTGGATGGCAAGGACAACGTGCAGGGCCGTGGCAGCCGCTCTGTCTCATGTCGGGTCCTGGGGCTCTCTCCTGAGCAAATGAAACTGACAGTGAGCCTCAAGGTCAACACTGTGTGCCTTCCTGCTGCTGGGTCTTCCCTGAACACAGGCCATCGATGACGTTGGCTCTGTCAGTGTGGCTTCTCTAGGCCATCTGCCTGCCTCCCTTCGCCAGTGAGGTCTAAGAGCCGGCTCGGGCAGGAAGACCCCGCCCCTGCTCAGGGGAGTTCTCTCCGTTTGACCGTGAGCAGATCCCGGGGAGGTGGGACATGGGTTCTTCATCATTCCCTTTTTGGTCAGTTCTGCTTATCAGGCAAGGGGCTTGGCAGTGTCTCTGTCCTTTGACCTGGTCTGTTCCACTGGAGAGGCCAGCCGGCTTCTTGTGACCTTGACTTCCGTCCTGGGATTGCCCTTCCATTCGGAGCCATCAGACGTGGCCTCGCCTGAGATGGCTTCTCCTACAGAAAGAGGAGGGGGTGCAAGTCCTACTCCAGCCAGGCTGAGGTCCTGCACGGCCTGGCCTGCGGACCTCCCCGTCCGCAAAGCATCTGGCCTGTGGAACCTCTTCTGTCTGTCCCCTGCCTCATGCCTCTTTGTCAGAGTGGGTCTGGCCGCAGCTGGGCAGGCAGAGCGTGTGGCCCGCAGGCTCCAGGGAACCTCGCCCAGCTGGGGGCAGACAGAGCAGAGGGCTGAGGGTGCCTTGTGACTTCAGTCCAGCAAGGGGCAAAAATGAGACCTCTCAAACCGAATATGATAGAACACAGAAATGCGTGCTTAGAACGATACCAGTTGGTTCCGCTGCGGCTTGGCAAAGGAATCACTGCAGTAAGCAGTCCTGAATCCCGGCCAGCCACCGGGCGGTGGTTTCTCCCGGCCGACACCGGTGGCCCCTCAGAAGCACACGCCCAGGCCTCTCTGGTCATCCGCCAGTTCTCCTCGCCACCTCCCTCCAGCTGCGCCTCTGCCCGCCCGGCTGTAGTCGCCCTGGCTGGCGCTGTACCCACATAGGTTGCCCCTCCCCACTCCTCTCCCCAAGCTGGGCCTTCAGGACGCTTTTCAGAATGCCACCCCCACCTGGTACCCCTTCCCGGTGCCCTCCATCCTCCCAGCAGCTGTGCCCTCCCGCTGCCACCGCCCAGTGCAGTTTTTCCTTCCTTCCCCCTTGACCATCCTCCCCTGGGGACGGACTGGGCGCTGTGCCCCGGGCCTGCCTCGGGCTCCTAGGCCTTGCTTGTGAGGCCCATGGGGAGGCGGGGCCGCAGGCCGGGCACAGAGTGTGCTCTCCTCTTTGCGACAGAATAAAGAGTACGTGTGCCGTGGCCACGACTACGAGAGGCTGGAGGCCTTCCAGCAGAGGATGCTCAGCGAGTTCCCGCAGGCCGTCGCCATGCAGCACCCCAACCACCCCGACGACACCATCCTGCAGTGCGATGCCCAGTGTATCTTTCCACGCGGCGGGGAAGGAGGGCGGGGCCCCGCAGGGGAGGCCCACAGTCAGCTGCCCCTCTGCCATGCCGTTGGCCTTGGAGACTAGGTTACCCACAGGCCCTGAACCGGAGCACGTCCTCCTCCCCAAGCCCACAGTTAGCGGGGCACTCGTGCCTCCCAGAGGAGGCCCTGGCATGCCCTTAGCCGTGGGGGCGCCTAGGCATCAGAGCTCAGAAGGACCTCTGTCCCTCGGCTGGCTGCTACCCACCCTCACCCTGCTCTCTGAGGGCCTTCCTCGGTAATCCGGAGCAATCACTGCCCAGGGTGACGGGGGTCCCACCGGCACTGTCGCCACAGGGACACCACCAGGTCTGTGCCCTGCTGTGCTCCGCCTGCACCCGTTACTCTCCTGAGTATCGGTCGGGACTGAGGCGGGGCTCGGGGATGGGCGGGGGGAGTGGGCAGGAGATGGGCGAGCCTGTGGTCTGGGTGGCACGTGGGAGTCAGGAGGCAAACATGGCCCTCAGGCCTCACACAGCTGCCTGGGAGCCCTCACGACAATGGGCAGCTTGTTCGGGGGGCGGAGGGGCAGGTGGATGCCCTTAGGTTCTCTCCCCCAAAGAATCTTTTATTAAAAGGTGGTTTTACAGCGAATAGTTCACTTACAGTGGGCAGGCCCGGCCCCTCTCTCTCCTGTGGGCATCTGCCTTCCCCTGGCTCTCCCCCTTCTGGGTTAAAGGGGCACCCGAGCACTTGGCATTGACAGCTCAGCTGGCTGAGTGCTCAGGAGACACGGCTCAGGGAAGGGCTCAGGCCAGACGTGGTCTGACCCACCGAGGGCTGTCCCCTCCTCCATCAGGACAGAGGCTGTGATGCTCCTCCTCCGGGGGTGACGTGGGCCAGCCACTCAGGTTCACCTCTGGCAAATCTGGGTTCCCCTTCACTTCCTGCGCAGACTTGCAGATCTACGCGGTGACGCCCATTCCGGATTGCATGGACGTCCTGCAGATGGACAGGGTCCCGGATCGCGTCAAGAGCTTCTACCGCGTCAATAACGTGAGGAAGTTCCGGTACGACAGGCCTTTTCACAAAGGCCCCAAGGACAAGGAGAACGAGTTCAAGGTGATCAGACTGGAACGTGGGGCAGCGCTCAGGGACCAGGGCAGGTCCGCGTTCTCGGGACCTTGTCACTGCGTCATCCTTCAGGCCGGCGGGTGTGGCCACGGTGGCCTGACGGCCTGTCCCTGCCTGTGCCCTCCCGCAGAGCCTGTGGATCGAGCGCACCACGCTGACCCTGACCCACAGCTTGCCTGGCATCTCCCGGTGGTTCGAGGTGGAGAGGCGGGAACTGGTGAGCCATGCGGCCATGGGGCCGCTCCTCAGCCCGGCTTGGGGAACTTCCTCTCTGGGCTGGAGAAAGAGCGCGCTGTGGTCCCCTGAGGGCACTGTGCGGGGGGCGGGGGGAGGGTAAGAGGTGGGGGGCTGTCGCACCTCTCAGGCCTCCACCACGAGGCAGCGCCCTTGCAGTCTCCCGTTCACAGGGAGGAAGTGGCCTCCGCGCTCTGACCTCAGCCCGGCGCTCTTCCCCTGCCCAGGGCCCAGGGAGGCCCGTCCGCAGGAACGAGGCGGGGAGCGGCTTCCGGGCTGTGATGAGGGAGGGCTGCTGGGCCTGTGACCACACCGTGTCCCGTGTGCCAGGTGGAGGTGAGCCCCCTGGAGAATGCCATCCAGGTTGTGGAGAACAAGAACCAGGAGCTGCGGGCCCTGATCGGCCAGTACCAGCACAAGCAGGTGCACGGCAACGTCAACCTGCTCAGCATGTGCCTGAACGGCGTCATCGACGCTGCGGTCAATGGAGGCATCGCACGCTACCAGGAGGTGAGGGGGCCACCAGCCCCGCCTCCCGGGACCGCTTCCCAGTCACCCTCTCCACTCTGCCGCGGCTGGCTGAGGGGTCCTGGGGTGAGGCTTCAGGCTCCCCTCCCTGCTGCTGTGGCACAGCTCTGGGAGGGCCCTTCCTTTTTATTCTCTGAACTCTGCCAGATTAGGGACCCTTCTGATTAGGGAGGCATGTTAAGTGGCCCCAAGAGGAGTGCTGAAGCCCAGCCCTTCACAAGAAGTGGGTTGGGGGCTGGCTAAGACCCTAACCCCACACTCCACCCTGGCGACCAGCCCGGCTTGCCCTACCAGGCCCTCCAGCCCCGAAGGACAGGACGAGTGTCCAGGCTTAGATGACTTGGCCGCCATCAGGCCGTAGACACAGCGGGCACCCGTGATTGCAGGAGGGTCAAGCAGTCCACTGGAGGCGTACGGGGTGCGTCCCTGTGAGGGGCAGCCCACGGCCTTTCAGGTGGCCCCTCAGACTGAAACTCCTGGGCGCCATCCGAGTGGCAGTCCTGGGAGCGGCTTCCTGACGGGCCTTGCCTTCCTCAGGCCTTCTTCGACAAAGATTACATCACCAAGCACCCCGGGGACGCGGAGAAGATCGCCCAGCTCAAGGAGCTCATGCAGGAGCAGGTATGTCTCGCAGGGCTCGGGGCCGGCGCCAGGAGGGAAGGCTGTGCGCCCAGGAGGCTGCTCCCCGCTAACGGAGCGGCGCGGTCTGTCCCCCACAGGTCCACATCCTTGGCGTCGGGCTGGCAGTTCACGAGAAGTTTGTGCACCCGGAAATGCGCCCTCTGCACAAGAAGCTAATCGACCAGTTCCAGATGATGCGGGCCAGCCTCTACCATGTGAGCTGATGCCTGCGCTGCCCCTGCTGCGGCAGGACCGGGTGGCACTCCCTCCAGACCCGTGAGCAAGCGAAAGGAAAGGGGGGCGCTGTCTCCACCGCAGAGTGGGCATTCTGTCCAGGGGAGGGAGGCCCGAGCCCCTCATTCACTCCTTCCCTAAGGAGGCGTCAGATCGATTCAAGGGCAGAGAACATTTGTTCAAGGTACTGTGCCTGAACAGAGGCTTCCACATGCGAGGAAAAGAGCCAGAGTACACGCAGAGGTCTCTTTGGAGGTGTTTTTCATCCCAAGAACCTAAAGCTGTTAGGCATAGCCTAAGCCAGCCACTCTCCCCTCTCTCCTCTCTCCCTCCCGTCTTCATCCCCCTCTCCCTCCCTCTCTCGGCCTCTCTCCCCTCTCTTTACTCTTCCCCTCCAGGTGCCCGCCTTCCCTCTCCCACCAACATGTCTGGTGACCCCGGCTCACATCGGAGGACGCCTGGGTGGAGAGCACTGCATACTGGCTGCTCTCAGAGGCCAGGCAGGCTCTGGGCTGGCTCTCGGGCCTCCACGGCAGGGTTTGGCCCAGGACTCATGCTCACAAGCAGACGCAGGGCCTGTATTCCAGGACTGTTTTCCCTTCAGGGGTCTCACAGGGAATGCTGGCTGGCTGAGATTAGGGTTCACATGGTCTCGATCCCCGTTCACATACCTCACCCCATGTTCCACCATGGGATAACCCCAAGTGTTCTGGAGAAGCCCTCCTGCTAAACAAGCTGGCTGCCAGGTCTCCGGGGCCGAGAGCCCAGTTACCTGTGCTCTCATTCCCCAGGGCCACTGGGTAGAAGTGGCCAGGAGGCACGGGACACAGAGCTGGTCGAGGGGGTGGGGGCAAGGCCGTGGCGCACAGACATTCCCCTTCCGGGTCACCACTGGCCGCAGAGGCCCGGTGGGGAGTGGGGGTGGACCACTGAGCCTCGGTGAGCTGACCTGTTAGAGTTGCCTTGTTCTGGGAGGCGGGGGGCTGGGGTCGGCTCAGTCCCTCAGGTCCTCAGTGCAGGCCCCAGCCTGTTCCTGCGCCACATGAAGCTGGCCTGCGCGTGCTCGGGGGGAAAGCCATGGGGCCCGAGCTGCTTCTGTAATGACTCTCTTGGTCTCTCACGGTGGGAAATGCTGAGAAAATCTCCTTTGTTTCCCCCTTAAAGTCTGGATGTCCGTCTAGTAAAGAACTGGTAGTGTCATGGACTCGGATGGGTATTCCATTGCCCCTCACTGTGTGCACACTCCCTGTCACAGCAGGTGGCTCAGGCCAGCGAGGGCCTGGCCCGGCAGTTCTCTGCTACGCAGGCTCTCGGGCCCCTGCGCGGAAAGCACAGACCGCTCACCCAGGTCGGCGGGGCCAGGGCCCAGCGGCGTGTCCTCTCGGCGGCCGTGCAGGTCCGCCTGCCGCAAGCTCTGGATGTGGCGGAACCTGCCTCTGCAGGCCAAGCTCAGAGACAGCCCAGTGCGCTCAGGAAGGGCCGGGGAGGCCAGCAGGGGTGCTTTCTGTCTCCTCGGAGTCACAAATAGGGCACAAACCAGTGTGCGGCCACCCGGGAGGCTTGGGGACCAAAGCTTTCTGCGGAGAAGTCTGCATGCTTGAGAACCAGTTATGCTGGAATCGACGGCGCTGTTTCTCAGTTACTTACACAGGATTTTGTGTCCTGTTTCCCATAAACTGTCACAGACAACTTAGCCCAGGTCCCAGAGAGCTGGTCCGTTTAGCAGCCCTATACAAGCCGCCTGTCCTGTGTAAGAAGTGCCATGACTGACAGCCACACTCAGCTCGTCCTCGCCTGCCTCCAGCGCCTGCTCTCCTTCCTCTCAGTGAGGGAGCCTCTAACCACCCTCCTGTGCGCTCAGACCCTCTCTCATTGGGTCAGCCCAGGGCTCCTCAGTGGTGAGGAGGGTCGTTGCCCAAAAGAGCTCGGCAGTCCTGGCTCAGCTCACAGGAGAGGGCTCTTTTCCCTTTTACATTTCTACCCCAGGCTGCTCCGCCCGCTCAGCCTTAGGAACTTACTTGTTGTTCCATCTCTCACCAGGAGTTTCCGGGTTTGGACAAACTCAGTCCTGCATGCTCAGGCAGCAGCACCCCCCGGGGCAGTGTCCTAGCATCCCACAGCCCCGTGAGCCCCGAGAGCCTCAAGATGACCCACCGGCACAGGTAGGCCTCAGGGCTGGGAGGGCCCCTCCACAGCGGTCAGTCTGAATGTCTAAGGTCAGAGGAGGGAGTGCGAAATAGCGCCTGTGAGCTCACTCGCACGCCCTCTGACCCAGGTACACAGGGCCACGCTCTGCATCGTCGTCCTGGGTGACAGAGGACCGTGGTAGTGTGGGACCCGGAGGAGGGTCATTTGGGGTGAGCCAGCCGTGAAAGATAAAGAGAAGTTTGAAGGCAGAAGGGAGTTCGGGGGAGGAGGTGATGGAGCAAGACCCAGGCGGTGTGAACGAGCCGGGCAGGTCAGCACTGCAAATCGAGCCAAGTGGCTGCAGTGCAGGGGCCAGGCGTGGGGGGCCCAGGGGCCCTGGATGGCCTGCTCAGTCATCCCTTTGGACTTGATCCCACGGGAATGAGGATCGCCACTCGGTTTCAGGAAGAGAACCAGGTGGTGATGGGGATGTCCAGGTGAGGCTGCTCTGAGTTCAGGAAGCCAGGCCAGGGGAATGGGAGCAGCAAGGCAGCCCAGCTGTGCACTCAGCCAGTGGGAGGGCCGCCTGGTATTGGGGGGGACCGCTGGTGGCAAGCTATGGCCGCCGACATGAAAGGAAGCCCAGAGATGCTTCCCGCGGCCCTTTCGCTGCCTTGCCCCTGCCGGGAAGACACCTGACCACAGAGCAGATCAGCAGAGGGTGGCACAGCTCAGATGAACCTCCGTAGCCAGGGGGACTCAGGCCCGGGGCCAGGCTCGGTGGGTCTCTGTCCTTCCCCGAGAACCTGCTGCTGTCAGCAGTCTGCGTGGCCATGAGCCAGTCAGTCCTAGGTGGAGCCGGTGCCCGCCTGTATCCGTCCGCCCAGGACAGGCCCTCAGCGCAGCGGGCTCGGAGCTGCTCCAGGCCCTCCGGACCAGCGTGGCTGAGGCTGGGATGACGTTCACACACCCTTCTCCACGGTCCCCCACCACCAGCACGGTTCCTCGGCTCCAGGTCTGACTGCTTCCCTGTGTCCTGCTCTTGTTCACAGCCCCATGAACCTGATGGGCACAGGTCGCCATTCCTCGTCCTCTCTCTCCTCACACGCGTCTAGTGAAGCGGGAAACGTGGTGATGCTGGGCGACGGCTCCGTGGGCGAGGCCCCCGAGGACCTGTACCACCACATGCAGGTACCGGGCTGCTCAGGGGGACGGGCCAGGGCTCATACGGGAGGGCTCTCCTCTCCGCTGGCGGGTCTGCTCCAGGCTGACCTCCTGCCTAGTTCTCCAGCTACTGAGTTCACAACACCCAGAGCTAGCAAGACTGCCTCCCACCAGCCACCCCGGGCGGCTCCCAGGCCTTGTTTCCCAAGAAGGGAGTCCAGCTTCAGGCCCAGGGGAAGACCCTCTGCCAGACTCCTGCCTGGCGTTCGTGATGGCTGAGCCCGGCTTCCCGCAGGGGCACCATCGCTAGAATCCACCCAACAGCCCTGCTCCATGAGTGGGGTGGGTGACCCTTGTGCCAGCCATCAGCCTGGCCTCCATCAGGGCTCAGGGTGCAGCATGAGACACCAGGTCTGGGCACCTCATGGCATGAAGAAGCCACGTCCAGGCCAGTCCCACAGTCCTGGCCGTTCAGACCTCTACCCTGCCTATTCTTCCCTCTGCAGCTCGCGTCTCCCAACCCCAGGTACCAGGGCTCCGTCACCAACGTGTCTGTTCTGTCCTCGTCCCAGGCAAGCCCTTCTTCCTCCAGCCTGAGCTCCACTCACTCAGCACCATCCCAGATGATTGCCTCTGCCCCCTCCAGTGCCCGAGGTAAGGGGGGCACTGCCGCCTGCAGAAGGGGAAGGGCCTCGTGACCCCACTGTCGTCCTCTCACCTGTGGCTTCTGAGAGCATGCTCACCCGTGCTCCCAGCGCTCAGGACGCAGGTCTCTAGCTCCAGACCGCTCTCCGGCTGGCTTCAGACCCGCTCTGAGCTGCCCCCAAGTAGCCAGCTCTCGCCACTCCACCTCAGTAGGAGGACACAGCCTAGGAGCTCAGTCCCTTCCCCCTGAAATGTTTGCAAGAGTAAAGGTCAGAGTTCAGGCAGCAGTGCGTCTTGAGGAAACAAGCGTCATGGCGCAGCATGGATGTTCAATGTGAGCTACAGTCAACCCTGGAGAACGTTACTCTGAACAGTGACACCGCCCAGAACACTTTGGTCTGTTGGGAAAGGCTTGATCAGGAGAGGCGGCTCTGAAAAAGCTATTTACTTTGCCAAGTTTTGCTTGATTTCTTATTCAAATGGACAAATACTGTTCTCTGAGAGCCAGTATCTTTTTTACATTCGGATAGTAGTTACTGCAGTGAAATTTGATTTTTTTGTCTTTTTTTTTTTTAATATATTTTATTGATTTTTTACAGAGAGGAAGGGAGAGGGATAGAGAGTTAGAAACATCGATGAGAGAGAAACATCGATCAGCTGCCTCCTGCACACCCCCCACTGGGGCTGTGCCCACAACCAAGGTACATGCCCTTGACCGGAATCGAACCCGGGACCCTTCAGTCTGCAGGCCGACGCTCTATCCACTGAGCCAAGCCGGTTTCGGCTTTTTTGTCCTTTTCAATAGAAGTCTTTGCAGTGGAATGAAATTAGCTGTGGCAGCGAAGCTCTAGTGCGCCCCGGGTCGGCTCTGCAGGATAGTAACAGACGTGCAATCCGTGAGGCCAGCCCAGGACCAGGGTGGGGAAGGGACGCTGCCTCATGGAGAAGGGGCAGGTGTGTGCTGGGAGGCGATCGTTGAGGGTCACCATCTCTGGAGACACGCTGTCACGATGGCCAGATTCCGGCTGTCTGCAGAGAACAGCTGTGAAAGCGCCCCCGTTTCTGGCATTAGACAGTTCCGAGTACAAAAGTAAAAAGAAGAAGGTTAAATAGATTTGGGCCAAAGTAGGAAATGGTGGTAAGAAAGAGCAGGAAGTTAGTTCTTGGCTCCAACGTCCACGTGCTGGCCACCTGGGGAAACCGTGCCCGCCCTGACCAGGCGCAGCATCAGGCCTGTGAGGCGCACAGGAGGCCAGCCCGCCCCGGGGAGGCCTGCGCCGAGGAGCAGGGGCGCCGGGCCCCAGAAGGAAGTGCTCACTCCCATGGGGTTATGGCTGGTGTCATGGGCGAGGAGACGCTTTCATGGAGAAAGGACTCTGGAGAACCCTGCACGTTGGAGTCATGCCCCCACTTCCAGGAGTGGCCACGACAGCAGTGGCCTTCCTCACGGGGCCCAGCCACACTCGGCTGTGGTCCCCGTGGCTTCGCAAACCTTCGAGCCGATTGGCTGGCAAGGCACAGCCTAAGCTCTGGTAGGTCGGCAGCTCCCCTGGTGGTCAGAGACTGGGACTGGGAAGCGTGGGCGGTGATGGACCTTCCTTGAGTAACTGCCATGCGGGTCACCAGACCGCCCCTCTATCGTTGTGAAGTCCTGGGACACGGAAGGCCTGTGTCAGCTTAGAAACAGTTGAAATGTTTTCGGAAAAAGGAGCCGTCACTCTTACCATGGGGTTGGCTGCCCCGAGCGGAGGGCAGTGGGAGCGAAGTGAGATGCAGAGCGGCGAGAGGTGGTGGTAGCACAGAGCGCCCCGTTGTCATAGCCCCACCGGGGCCTCCAGGCGCAAGGAGTGTGCACATTTGGAGAACTTCCAAGTTATCCGTTCCCGAGGGAAGACGGCGGCTAACCTCACTGCTCCTGTGGAAGGTCCCCTCGAGGACATGCCTCCCAGGGCGCTGGGCCTCTAGCTGTGCCGTGCATCGATGGGGCCTGGGTCACACCACATCGGCGCGGCCTGGCCTTCATAACGCCCCTCGAGCCAGAGGAGGTCACACAGAGGCCTCACAGGAGAGGAGCATGAACCCAGTTAACCCCAGAGCCTGGGGAAAGCCCCCAACTGCCAGACTGGCCCTCTGGCCCCTGTGCACGGGGTGCAGGTCTCCGAGTGAGACTCCCTGAGAGCCACCTGGCTTCAGGCCACAGCACAATGGCCCGGGAGGCAGAGGCCAGGCGCTGGGGCCTGGGATCTGGGAAAGGGGAGGAGGCTGGCTGAGAACAGGGCCCGTGGTGTCCCGAGAAGGTGAGTGTGGAGACAGTGTGTCCAGTAAGAACGTGCCGTTGTGTTGTCCGATGTCTGTCTCTGTGACGGCTCCATTGCAAGCTGGGCCCCTGAGCACCAGCATCCAGGCCACACCCCTCTCCACCAGAGCCTGGCCTGGCTCTCCTCGCTCTCCCCACAGCCTGCCTGGGCATAGGGAGGGGGCCTGTCAGGGGGACTGCATCGCCCAGTGCACCCGCCTCCGTGCACCCCCAGCTGCTCCATTCCTCGTGCTTGCTGAGCTCCTCCTCACCCACTGCAAGGCTCACCTGCCGGTCCCCTGGCCCCCAGGGCGCTCGCCCGCCGGCGCTCCATCTGTGACTCGTCATCTGTGCGTGATTGTTCTCACTTGGTTACAGGCTCTCCCTCTCTGCCAGATAAGTACCGCCATGCCCGGGAGATGATGCTGCTGCTGCCCACACACCGGGACCGCCCGAGCAGCGCCATGTACCCAGCAGCCATCCTGGAGAATGGACAGGTAGTAGCCCAGCTGCGGACCGCCCTCCGGCACCAGTGTGCCCGCCTGGGCTTCGCTCGGCACCCGTGCTGGCTTCCTGCGCTGTCCTCCGTGCCTCCTTCTCCGCTAGACCTCCGGAGGCTGCTGGGCTCCCGGGTGGGGACTGCAGGGACTCTGAGGACCAGCCACCCAGACAGAGTGCAGCATGGGTAGGAGGGCGGCCGGGCTGGCGCTGCCATTGCTGGTGTGGCTGTCTGTCGTGGCCAGCCTCCTGGACTCCTCATCCCTCAAGTCTGGCAATGCCCCAGAAGGCTAAACTGGCCAGCACCCGGGGGGAAGGGTCCCTGAATCCTTTCCGCCAGTGCGTCTCCCTGCAGGACAGACGACAGTTAGATAGCCTCCGGTGCCTGTGTCTTTGGCCATGCCCCGGGCAGCTGGCGCCCAGCCAGACACAAGAGGGCGGTGCCTTGATGCGCGGGGCAGCGCTCAGGCTGCAGCCGGACATCCTCTCCCCGACCCCCTTGCCCGGGCGCCCAGGTTCCCTGTCTGCTTTTGCAATGTCCTGGCACCTGTGGCCCACAGCACTGCCCCCAAGGTATAACTGGTCATTTTCACCCTCTTTTGATGGTTTTTTTTCTTTCCCTCAGCTGCCAAATTTCCAGCCAGCCCTGTTCCAGCAAGTGATCGGAGCCTGCAAACCCTGCAGTGACCCCAACCTGTCTGTGGCTGAGAAAGGTATTGCTCCCCTTCCCCAGTCCCCCTCCCTCCTGGGTGCCCCCATCCTGAGCATCTGACTCTTGACCCTGAGTACCAACTGGCCTAGGCTGAGCCACACGTCAGCATCCAGGCCTGTCCGTCTTTCCAGAGTCCTAACCAATTCCTGTGCTCACTGTTCAACCAGTGTTGCTTGATGCTAAGATTCAGATCCTGCCCCAGCCGGTTTGGCTCAGTGAATAGAGCGTCAGCCTGCGGACCAAAGGGTCCCGGGTTCAATCCCAGTCAAGGGCATGTACCTTGGTTGCAGGCTCCTCAGCCCCTGGCCCTGGTCGGAGGCAACCAATCGATGTGTTTCTCTCACATCTATATTTCTCTCTGTCTTTCCCACTCTCTTCCACTCTCCCTAAAAAAAAAAAAAAAAAATCAATGGAAAAATATCCTCAGGTGAGGATTAACAAAAAAATAAAATAAAATAAAATTTGAGAATCAGAAACATTCTAAAAAATAAAAATAAAAAATAAATAAAATTCTGATCTTGTTAGTTCGTATCTCTCCCTCCCCAGTGCCCAGCTCAGAGAGGTCCTCGCGACCACCTGTCCTGGGCCCACCTCTGTGGAAACTCGGTGCCATATGCAAGCAGGGCCACCACTCCCCTGGCACCTCCAGACCAGCCAGCACTCAGCAGGCCCTGTGGCCTTTGGCCCTCTCAGGTGGGCCCTCAGGGACCTCCCTTGTTGCTCAGAACAAGCCTGCAGCCAAGCAAGCCCAAGAGGAGCGGGGAGGACAGGCCAAAGCCGAGTGGACTTGCCAAAGTCCTGGTAAGGGAGGCCCAGGTACCAGGAGGGAGTCCAGCCCCGGCAGCCACTCTGGCCACAGTGCTAAGTCCTCTCACACGTGCCAGCGCCCAGATGTGCATGCGGCCAGAAGTTCCTAGAACAGAGCTGCTTAGCTAGAGGAGTTCTGCCCTGTGTTCTGCTCCAGCTGAGGGAAGGGTCAGCTGGGACCCACATGACCCTGGCCCAGAGCCCCGGCCACGGAGACCCGAGTTCGTTCTAACATAGAGGGCTTCTTCCTAAGCCTGCCCGGACTGGGACTCCGCTGAGCCTGCCCTCCACACAGCCTGGGCCCCATCCGCCCGTCTCCCTGTGGGTCCCCTCCCCTCCTCAGCCAGTGATGTCTGCTGTGCGTACGTCATTGCTGCTACCTTGCTCTTCAGAGGGGACATGCCCGTGTCCTCCAGGCACAACCAGCACAGGCCCACGAGCTCGGCTGACTGCTGGGTGCTCAACCAGAAAGGCCGTAAAAACTGCCTGAACATGCCTTCCTGGCCTCAAGGGTGCACCCCCGCAGGCGGTTACCTGCGCCCTGCGCCCCACGCCAGAGGGCTTGTGTGGTCTCCACCAGAACCCTCCGCGGCTTTTCTTCATTGAGAAGTGGAGCCATCGCAGAGCTGGCGAGAGCACAGACGGGCTCAGAGATCAGCGTGTGCCGGCGGCCAGACAAGGACCCGACGCCTGCTGGATGCAGGAGAACTTGAGGCCGGGAGCGGGCTGTGCCGGAAGCTGGCCGCACTGCCGCGGTGTGGGAGGAAGCTGGTGTCCCACAAGAGGCTGAGCCCAGAGCAAGCGTGTCCACGCCACAAGGCCAGCAAGTGCCTCAAGGGAACACACAGGCCAAAGTAACAACGTCCCGTGTTAACCTGGACCCTCCAGGGCAGGAACTGGATGAATTGTCACCACTCTTGTCACCAGGATCCCGAGTCCCGTGAGGGCTCCGCGTCTCGCTTGCAGATGCCTTTCTTTGCCAGGCAGTGACTCCCGGACCAGGCAAGCCTGCCCTCGGGGCTGTGCGCTGGGCACTGGGGACCACCGCCCGTGCTGGGCCACAGTTACACACAAAGGAAGAAGTGCCGGGACAGCGGGGGACGCCCCTCTTCTAAGAGGCACTCCACCTTAGATTCTCCTCCAGCCCCAATGCCCGCCAGCTGCCTGGCAGAGGTGCCTGGCCTCGCTGCTCACCAGCACCGGCTGCGAGGCCAGCCTGATGGTCTCTGGTTCACAGGGAGTGGCCCAGGGCCCCCCTAAACCACTGCAGCCTGGCTGCTTTCTCCCCACAGCCTTCCTGGCTGCAAGTGGGCCCTGGGGTGAACTTCTGCCACCCCATGATTCTCTCAGAGCCTAGATGTGCATCTGAGATCTTGGGCTTCCAAACCCCTTTGGAGAAGTTGCCCAGACCCACCTCCAAGCCACTTTCTCCCTGAGGTTCAGCAGCTTTTTATGGAGACAAACTCCTGCTGGGGGGAGCGCTTCAGTGCTGAGGACCAGGAAGCTGGCGCTGCATCTTGGGGAGAGCCTGTGAGCTCTCTGAGGCCTCCTGGTGGAATCCACCTGATGCGCAGCCGAATCCGCATTCTTTCCTACCCCCTCACCCCCACAGCTGAGCGCCTGCCCTCCCTCCAGGCACCAGCCACCAACCATCCCCGGACTGAGCCACCTTCCCTGGAACTGAGGCTGTTTAGGTAGCCGAGTTCTACCCTGTGTTTTGCCGCAAGCCCACGCCAGGCCCTGACCAGTGAGGAGGAGAGGATGGGCATCCCCATTCTCCCTGGACCACATAGGGCACAGCCCCTCCTCCTGGCCAGGGCCCCTTGAAGGCTGGACTCCAGCCCCTTCCCTTCCAGAGCCTTTCAGGCCCCTTGGGCCTGGCTTGCCCATCGGTCCCGGGAGCAGGAAGAACCACACCCTGGCCTCCTCGGGCTCACTTTCCACTACGGCCGCCTCGGAGCAAAGCCAGTGAGGTGGCCCTGGCTGTGCGCTCCCTCCTGCCGCTTGCCCCGCTCCGTCAGAGAGAGGGCAGGTTTATTCTCGTCTTCGTTCTCAGGAGGAGCTGGCCACCAGGATTCCCACGTCCCTGCCGCTCCTGCCGCTGCCCTCGAGCCCCCAGGTCCCGCCGTTCTTCCTCTCCCGTCCCCTCCGGGAAGTCACTCGCCCAGCTGTGGCCGAGGGGCCAGGAGTCTGGCCCTGACTCCTTTCTTAGGTGGACACTGTTTCCCTCTGTCCCAGGCCCACTCCACCTGCATTTGTGGCATGTGGGTGCAGGACCGGGCTGCTCTGCATGCCCCAAAGCACCATGGGTACGCCTGGGCGTGACCCGGGCTTTATACTCGCCCTCCCGTGGGGACAGTGAACGCTGGTCCTTGCCGAGAAAACACCTCGTGCATCCCAAGCCCCACCGGGGGGCACAGAAGCCACGGGAAGGGCCAAGCTTGTGTTGCCACAGGCCCTCTGTGTGGCCCATTTGGGGGGCAGTCTCTGCCTCCCACCCGTCCTGCTCCCTGCTTTCCCGGGACTCCTGTCTGAGCAGCTCTGGCCGGAGCCTCTGTCCTGTGTTCTCAGCCCCGTCGCCCGCTCCTCGGCCTCTTCTCGCCTCTTCTGTTCTCTTTCCTGGTGACCCCGGAGGCTGCAGGCGCTCCCTGTGCGGCACCTCTCAGCTTGCCCCCTCCTGAGTGCTCCCCACGCTTCAGGTCGCTGTTGCCATCTTGGCCGTCCTGTCCCTGGCCACCCCCTCAGGGCCAGTGTCTTGCTTGGCCAGTGTTTCTTGCCCCGGGGGCTGGCATGCCCCTCGCACCCGTGCTGGGTACACCGTGCCCACCTGGAGAAGCCAGACCGCAGGCTGGGCTTCTCCCACGGAGCGGCTCATCAAGTAACGCCCTTCATGCCGTGTGTTTCCACCTTCAGCGGTGCCCGCAGCCCCCAGCAGCTGGAGCCTGGATAGCGGAGCCCGAGAGGCCCAGCCCTTCCTGTCTGCCCACATGGGGCGCATCCTCGCGCCCCCAGTGCCTCCCCGAAGCCTGCTGCATGGTAAGACCTCCAGCGGGTCCCCAGATAGTCCCTGGTCGCCAGCTCTGCTCAGGGGCAAAGGCAGCAGCCTCCCAGGCTGAGAAGACGGCCACGCTCTGGGCTGACCCAGCCGAGGAAGAACCAGCCCCGCCCCAGGAGGGCCCTGCTGGGCTTGGGGTCGGTGAGGCTTCCGCGTGCAGCAGGTGAGCTCGGTGAGGCCCGCCCAGCCCGACGAAGACCAGGACCCTGACCGTCGGCACCCGCAGTGGGCGGAGACTGCGCTGCCTGCGGCTGCTCCACGGCTGACGCCGGCCTTCTTGACCGCCGGGTAGCACGCGTCTTTCACTGCAGCAGCCTGTGTTCTGGAGAACTGCAGTGAGATGTTTCTGTGGCCTCAGTGCCGAGGGCTCCCAGGATACTCTTCCCTCGTCTGACCCGTTGGCCCAGTAAGATGTGCTGGTGTGCAGCCCAAGAGAGGCCCCAGCTAAGGCTGTGGTTCTGTTCCCTTTGCAGGTCATTACTCCCTACACTTTGACACCTTCCACCACCCCCTGGGTGACACCCCCCCGGCCCTCCCTGCCCGGACCCTGCGCAAGGTAATGTACTGAAGCCACAGCCCCACCGGCTGTAGGTGTCCGCTCATCTGCTCTACCCCCTGGGTCTCCCCAACTCCCGGCTCTCCCTACCTCTGTCCTGGAGAGCCCAGCCTGGCGGAGCCATGGGGGCCAGAGCCACACTCGGGGTGCAGGTGACCAGTGTGTCCGCAGCCACTGTGATGGGGTAGAGGGTTAGAGGGCCTTGTGGGCAACTCCGCTACCACCACCGGGTGTCAGCAAACAGTTCCAGAGGTAAAGAAACGGCCCGTGATGGACAGCAGAGTGCTTTAAACCAGAGTCCAGTCAAAGCAAGACGCATCAGGCACCAAAGCTTTATTAAAAACGCACTCATTTTTCCACAAATTGGAAAAGACTATCACGGATTTTAGCAGCAGAATGCACTCATCTGGTCCGTGCCAACTAGGGTTGTCTGCCTGCCCAGCGGCCTGACCTCACCCTTCTGCAAGTGCCCGAGAGCCACAGCCGGTAGCCCAGCCCCTGGCTTCGGGGGCACAAATGCCCAGCAGCCAGGGCAGGGCCGTGTTTGGCCACAGAAATGCAGGTGATTCTGGGGCTCCCTGGGCCTCTGGGGCCGGAGGAAGCAGGGGCTGCTGCTGAAGGTCCTTTGGAAGTTCATTGATAAGCAGACTTGGTCTTCTCCACACCGTGGCTGTCAGCCTGTCTGGAGAGAGGAATGCTAACATGTCCACCCTTTCTTTTGCAGTCTCCTCTCCACCCTATCCCAGCCTCCCCCACCAGCCCCCAGTCGGGCCTGGACGGCAGCAACTCTACACTGTCCGGCAGCGCCAGCAGTGGCGTGTCCTCCTTGAGCGAGAGTAACTTTGGGCACCCCTCAGAGGCCCCGCCTCGAACCGACACCATGGACTCCATGCCCAGCCAGGCCTGGCATGCCGATGAAGACCTGGAGCCACCCTACCTCCCTGTTCACTACAGCCTCTCCGAGTCGGCCGTCCTGGACTCCATCAAGGCCCAGCCATGCCGCAGCCACTCAGCCCCGGGATGTGTCATCCCTCAGGACCCCATGGACCCGCCCGCGCTGCCACCCAAACCCTACCACCCCCGCCTGCCGGCCCTGGAGCATGACGAAGGTGTGCTGCTGCGCGAAGAGGCCGACAGGCCTCGGGGCCTGCACCGCAAGGCCTCGCTGCCTCCTGGGAGCACCAAGGAAGAGCAGGCCCGCCTGGCCTGGGAGCATGGCCGCGGGGAGCAGTGAGGCAGGCAGGCGGCTGGGACGCCGCCCTCAGAGCAGCTCGCCGACCATTCCAGGTCTGAAGCAAGTCCCCCCCCAGGGAGCAGAGAGGCCTGGCACTCAGGAGAGAACCACCGAGTCTACGTTTTACTGCCGTGAACTTGTGTGTTGCCATGTGCAGAGGCCACAGCAGCATGAGGGTTGTGGCTTCTCTTTTTATTTCATTTCTACGTTTCCATTTCTCTGGGTTTTCCTTTCATTTGTGCGCAGTAGATGCTTTCTTCCTCCTGCAGTTCCAGGCCACGTGGAGCTCTGTGGAGGTATTGCACAGACAGAACCGCTTCGCGGGGCCTCGGGTAGGAGCCCAGGCCCCCTCCAGGGTGGAGATGCACAGAACGGAAATTGCACTAGGACCTCTTCTTTTGCTGTGTGGACAGAAGAGCTCATGGTTGTATTCAGGGATTGCACGGACCACGTGGACTACATGTCACAGGTGGTGAACAAGTGGCTACAAGCCGTTTTGCACAAATGCCTGCCCACCTGCCCACTCTTGTCCAGGAATACTCAACTGAGGGGCTGGTTGGGCCAGCCTGCCAGCTCAGGCATGTGACTTGGCCTGACTGCATGCCCCGGGCACACTGCCAGGCTCCCACCGGCCAGTCCTGCCTCCAGCTGTCTTGGATTTTCCCTCCATCGCTTTCATTTCTTACCACTTGTTCCCTTCCACTCAATACACCTCATGCCCTGCAGGAGCCCCCTTGGCGAATGGATCTGCAAAGGTTAGCTCCCACCCTCTGGGGCCTGAGTAGGGGTGTGAAACCAAAGGGACTAGCCACCTTCCTCCCCAAGGCCCAGGAGGCCTCGTGTTGAGAGATGAGCTGGTATAGGAGTGAGGCCGAGGTGTGGCAGGGCCGGAAATCCTGAGCTTTCAAAGGTCGCCCGACTGCCTGACATGCAGCTCCTGAATCAGGGATTTTCAGCACTACCTCTGAGCAGAGGGTTGGCTGCCCAGCCAGGCTTCCAAGCCCTGAGGACTCACGGTCAGGTTCAGAGAGCTCCTGGGTGAGCAGGGTGAGGAGGGGCGTCTCCTTTTGGAGTCAGGGAGCCACGCAAGTTGAATTATCCTCTTCCAAGTGCCAAGTGCAGGGCCCTGCTCCGGGCGGTGGGGACCACCACTCAGGGTTCAGGGCGGGCAGGAGGGCAGCTTCTCCAGCCTCCCCAGTCTGCTGGACAGAGCGCAGTGGACTCTCTATGGGAACTTTCGGGTCAGAGCACCGATTTTCCTCTTGCTTTATTATTGGGGGGAAGAGGGGGAGGCAGTAGTATTCTACCAGGGTGCTTCTAAGTTACTTTAAAAGTCGACACAGACTTCTCTTTCTTTTGCTCGAGTTCACAGCTCTGATGGTCACAGGCTGCCTTCTCCTTGTTGAGCAGGCGTGTTCTCCCGAGCACCTTTCTGCTGGCTTGGCTGGCCTCCTGGCTGGCCCTGGGCCCACGACCCCTTCGTCATTGCCCCTCTTTCCAAACAGACAAGGCATGGTCAGGGTGTTTTTCTCTTGTAAACAAACACCAGCTGTTTAACTGGAATGCCAGCAAGTAACCTTTGAGGAAAGACAGAGGGCAGCATTGCCTCCGGGGCCTGAGGGTGGTGCTGTGAGGATGCTCCCGCCTCTAGAGCGGCTGGGAGGGCAGCCCCGGACCTGGTGGTCAGTGTAGAGGGTTGGGTCCCAGCTTTGTATCTGACTCTTAGGTAGGAGGGGTCAGGCTTTGGGGCGCTCCTGAACCTGTCCCGGACAAGGCTGTCCTCACCTCACATCTACCTTCTCCGCCAGGTGGCCAGGAGGGCAGAGGGCCGTGGGGGTCCGTTTGGCCTTCCTTTTTGCAAGGTGAGCCAGTGGGGGTTTTGCTCTCCATTTCCCTAACTGGATGGCAAGAACAGATTCCAAATCCCTTTTGTTGGAGAATCAGCCAGTCTGAAGGGAAGTGGGAAGGTCAGAGGTGAGAAACCTCTGAAGATTGTGAAATAACTGATTTTCATTCTTTTGAGCTTATTTGTAAATACCTATTTGAATGCTGTGTATTTGTACAGGAATTTGAGCAAAAAATGTATAGAGTGTGATGTCCAATTGGTGTTCAGCCCTATAAATGTGTTTTTAACCTCTGGCATTCTGTGCTTATTTAAAATTAGAACACTTCTAACCATTTCTTTTGTGTATTTATGTTTAAAAGGGGGGAGGGGTGACTTAAAAATTATCTGTACCAGAGAGCAAAGTTGAAAGAAAAAAATGTGTACTAGTGTCCCAAGAGGTACTTCACTGTATATATTGTGGTCGCATGTTCTAAAGCTAACAAGTAATGTGACTTTCAGATGTAAATATCTGCCCTTGACCTCCGCCCTTCCCCGCTCCCCTGATTGCTGTGATGTGAATTAAAGATGAAAACCTGACACTGACCCACTGCGTTCACTGGCCCGAGCAGCCCAGCGCCCTCCGACCGTAGCCCCGAGCAGAGCCGCCTTTCCCGCGTCCGGCCTCCAAGGGCAGGCCGCCGGCCTTGCGCTCGGAAGGAGGGCCGCCAAAGAGGAAACCTCCGCAACGCGGCTCTGGGTCCCGGACCCTCCGGGGGGGCCTGGCAGCCGGGGCCTGACGCTCGCTGGGACGCCAGCCACCTCGGCCAGGCTTCCGGGGCTGGGAGACTCGGGGAGCTGCTCCGAGGGAACAGACCTAAGCCTCCCCCTCCCACTGCCAGGCGGCGGGCACCTCGCCCTTCCTAGGGGAGGCCTCGGCCCGCGCCCGGCTGCGGGAAAAATTCGGACCCGGCCAGCGGGCCCCGCACGCGCCGGCTCCCCCGCAGAGGCGGCTTCCCGGCCCCCGGATCGTTGAGGAGAGAGCACTTCGCAGCCTTGCCGGCGGCGGCCGCCCTCCCGCCAGCCTCGCTGGGTCGCGACTGACCCCGGAGCCCCTGGCCTGCGCCACGAGTCGAGGCCCTGGGCGGGCGTGGGGCCCAGAACGGGGAAACGGGACAGCTCAGCAGGCGCCGGACGGCGGCCGACGCCACTGGAGCCAGAGGCGCCCCGCCTCCGCCACAACCGCTGCCCCTACCCAAGATGGCGGTCGTGCCGCTTCCGCCGCCGCCGCCCCCGCTTCCTGCGGACGCCCTCCTTCAATCAGCGGCCGACAACTGTCTAGGGCCGGGGGCGGTGCCGCCACCAGCCAATGGGGAAGGGCAGCGTGGAGCCGCCCGTCTGGGCTCTGGCAGGCGTGGCCCAATGGGGGCGCGGCGTGTGGGCGGGCGCGGGGCTGCCCGCCAATGGGGAGCTACGGCGTGCGTCCGGAACCTGGAGGCGGCGGCGGGCGCGGTTCAGTCGGACGGCGGCGGCGGCGGAGGAGGTGGAGGATGTGGGCCACGCACGGACTGGCGGTGGCGCTGGCTCTGAGCGTGCTGCCGGACGGCCGGGCGCTGCGGCCGGGCGACTGCGAAGGTACGGCGGGGCCGGGGCGGGCCTGACTCGACGCTGAGCCGCCGAGGGGCCGGGGCCGGGGCCGGGGCCGGGGCTGGAGCCGGGGCTGGGGCCGGAACCGGCGGGGCGGCGGCGGCCTATCCCAGCGGGATCTGCCCGAAGAGGGGCCGACGCTGGGCACAGAAAACTACGTGGGGCGAGAGAAAGTTAGGACTGGGACGTGCTGAGAGCGGCCTGAAGTGGCGATAACGCGGAGTTTTCGTCCTTCCCCACCGCTGGGCAGAGGCTCTCGGGAGGGCGGCCCTGGGCACCGCGCCGGGGCCGGGCGGCGGGGGGAGTGCGAAGCCGCACCGCGGGGGCCGGTGTGGTATTTGGAAATAAGCAGCATTTGGTTCGTCTGCCCTTCGGCCTCCAGTTTGTCCATTTGTGAGGTCACAGTGAGTCCGTGTCAAGGCCACGTTCCGTCTGGGCTCAAGCTTGACGGAAGAAACAGGGAGGAGCTGTTTGTGGGCATTGGGTGTACCGGGGACCCCGGCCACCCGGAGCCGCGCTCCGGCCCACGGGGAGCCGGGGAGAAAAGCCGGCGATGGGAAATGGGCCTCCCTCGGTGCCTCCTGTTAGAACTGCTGCCGCGTGACCTCCTGTGGGCTCGGTGCAGCTGGGCGATTGCTGAGCATCACCTCCCTTCTCTCTCTTCCAGTTTGTGTTTCTTATCTGGGAAGATTTTACCAGGACCTCAAAGACAGAGATGTCACGTTCTCACCAGCCTCTATCGAAAAAGAACTTATAAACTTCTGCCGCGAAGCAAGAGGCAAAGAGAATCGGCTGGTGAGTAGCTGGTGACTGTCCCCGCTGGCGCCGGCTGTGTAACCCCTGCCTCGCAGGCCTGGGCGGGGGCCCGGCCACTTGTCTGGTCAGGAGGCCTGAGTGAGTTCTGTCGGGGAACTCGTGCCCGACTGAAGTGCTTTCTCTGCAGGTGTCGTGTGTTTTGTCCCGTTCCTATTGACTAAGCACCTGCTCGGTGCTGGCGCTGGGGCTGTCTGGGGAGAACGGTGACAGGCAAAGGAAGGATGCATGGTGGGTGTCAGGAGGAAAACAGATGGTGGGGTGGAGAGGACAGGACAGGTCAAGAGCCTTTCTGGGGAAGGGTCATGGGTGGGGGAAGAGCATCCCAGGCCGAGGGAACAGCCAGTGGGAGTGCCCAGAGGCCAGAACGAGCTTGCATGAGCGAGGACAGAGGTGTCAGTGTGCACAGGGTGGGCCCGGCCCGATGGGGGACAGGACCTCCAGTGAGGCGGTGGCTTTTGTAGTTTTTATTTTCTTGGCAGTCTGGTTCTGTCTGTCTGTCTGTCTGTCTAAAGGTTTGAACCCTGGTGGCTCTTAGCCTCATGTGGTGGCTGCCAGTTCTGGGACGGAGCGTGTATTACGACTCGGGGCTGACACTGACTGCGTCTGACGGCCAGGACAGGGCGGCCCGGGAAAAGCAGGCCCTGGCAGAGGAAGGAGATGCTCTGAGCTGTCAGTGTGTTTTGGAGGAGTGGCCACTCGAGCGCCGGCTCCTGAAGGCCGTGTCCTTTCTTGCTGTAGTGCTACTACATTGGGGCCACAGATGACGCCGCCACCAAGATCATCAACGAGGTGTCCAAGCCGCTGGCCCACCACATCCCCGTGGAGAAGGTCTGCGAGAAGCTCAAGAAGAAAGACAGCCAGATCTGCGAGCTGAAGTACGGTGAGTGTGGCCAGGCCTGCGTCACAGGCCTCTGCGGCTCGGTGCCCGCGCCGTGGGGTCTGCCTTCGAGCTGGGTGACACACGAGAGCCCGGGGTATGTGGCTGAACATGGCAGATGGTGCTCAGTGGGGGGTGCAGATCTGGCATCGTAATGGGTGGAGGTCAGAATAGGTCTCGTTGGGGTGACTTTTCAGCAAATTTGGAAGGAGGTGGGACATTAGCCAAGGGAATGGAAGAACATTCCAGACAGAGGAAATGGGCAGTGCAGAGGCAGCCAGTGTGGCATGACAGGTGGTGAGCTGGGCACAGGGTGCCTGGCAGGTTGGTGAAGACAGATCTGGCTGTTGGTCTGGACAGAGTTGGGGACATGGGTTTGAGGGCTGAGGAGGGTGTGGTGTGACCTCCCTGGGAGTTAACGGGCTTTTCCTGGCTGCAAGCTCTGAGGCCGCGCGACCTTTGTCATCCTGAAGGAAGTGCTGTGTCCAAACGGGCAGGCCGGGGGTCGCGCTGCCTCGGGTCTCCTGCTGAGTCGGTCTCTGCTGGAAAGAAGGGTCAGGGCCAGGATTGGTTGTTTTCTTCTGTGCCATTTCAGTGTCACCAACACATTTCATTGGGTGTGAGTGTCCAAAGTCCTGTATTCTTGTGTCAAGGACGGCTGGGCTTCCGAGAGAGACCTTGGGCGGTGCGGTGGCACAGGTCTCTCTCGGTCACAGGTAGTGGAGCGTAAGCACCTGACTCGGGGCCTGACCAAGGCCTGTGCTGGGCAGTGGGCTGGGGGTCTACCTGCTCTGTCGCCCTGAAACTGTCACTTTACAGTAACTTGACCTCCACCATGACTAGTTAGAGGCGCTTGGGCGGCTGTGCCTCCATCCCTGTCCCTGGCGACACTGCCAGCAGGAGCCCGGCCTTCCTGGTGAAGAGGCCAACCCCCTCGGGGGCATGGGCACCGACACGCCGTGTGTGTCTAGAACTGTCTCCCCGCGACCAGTAGGGCTGCTTGTTGAAGGGGTGGTTGGCTGTGCAGGGGTCCCGCCTGGGCCTGCTGGGGGTCTGGCCGCCCCGCCCAGCTGGTAACACTCCTGCTCTCCACAGACAAGCAGATCGACCTGAGCACAGTGGACCTGAAGAAGCTGCGCGTGAAAGAGCTAAAGAAGATCTTGGACGACTGGGGGGAGACGTGCAAAGGCTGCGCCGAAAAGTCCGACTACATCCGCAAGATCCATGAACTGATGCCGAAACACGCCCCCAAGGCAGCCAGCTCTCGGACTGATTTGTAGTCGGCCCAGCCCTGGGCACTCGAGGGAAGGAAGCAGTTCAGCTGTGTCTTCCCCAAACAGCGTTTTGTAATTTATTCTCTAGACCAGCTCCTGGCCGAGTCGGGTGTGGAGCCTGGAGCTGTCCTGATGTGCTGGCCCTCCAGCACCCCTGTCGGGGGTCCCTTCCTTCTGTTGCTGGTTTTCTCTGGGACTTCAGTGTGTCTGGGATTTTTTATTAAAGGAAGAAAACTTCTAGCTGTCCTTGGGGAACTGAACCTGAAATAGGGTCTTACCCCATGAAGATCCCACCGGCTGATGTTTCCCAGTTTCCAGAGTTTCCGGTCCATTCACGTTGGTGCCCCGACCATCAGTGCTGGGGATGCCAGGGTGGGACGCGGGCTGGGCTGTCAGGTTGGGGGCGGGGGGGACCCAGGAGCAAGCTGGGCTTAATTCCCACAGTGACTGCCTCACCCTCGTGACCGGCTGGAGGCTGCACCGCTTCTTGGGAGGCGCGGGGGGTGGAGTCTGAGATACAAGGAAGGGCGCACATCCAGGCAGTGGTTTCCTGCGACGACGACCAGTAGCTGTTGAGCGCTGTCACGTTTCTCAGATGCTCTTGGCCTGGCTGCTCCGCTCTCCGGATCTGGCCATGGAGGCACTTGCTCATCGGAGCTTGTGGTCTAGTGTCAGCACCAGCCCTGGGGCCTCACTGGGCTTTTGCAAGACCCGGAGGGGTCGGTTTGTCAGAAGAGCCCGTGCGAGAGGCCTAGCGGCTGCGGTCCTCAGGGCTTTCTGTGGGGTTGGTGCTTCGGCAGGAGCTGTGACTCGATGGAAACATCTGTTCCTCGGACCCGCGGAGACCACGTGCAGGGAAGGACAAGCAGTTCTTGCCAAGGACTTGCTCAGCCCTTGTCATTTGTGCGGGCCTGGGCTCAGTCTGCCTGCATAAGGCCCTCCGTGCAGCCCACGAGTGCGTGGCAGCACCGTGTCAGGAACGCCAGGAGGCTGAGCCACTTCGCAGGCAAAGACTTCCCTGATGGGAGGAACTGGGGCTCTTAAAATCTGACAGGCAGTGTCCTGAGCCCAGGAAAAGTGCTGTGAAAATCCACGGTGGGAGCCAGAAGTCTCAGAAGATGGTGCTGCCTCAGCTTAGCCCCCTAGGTCTGTCCCAGGGCTTCCGTGTCCCCAGGCCACCGGGAAGACAGCCGCCAGCCCCAGGGCTGCCCCCATGGTTATGCAGGAGCGGGTTGTAGCAGGTCGTGCAGTGCTGCGGGTGTTTGTTAAGGCCTTTCCCCCTTGCACCTGTCTCGCTGCCCCCGGAGCGGCTTTCCAGTGCGGGAGGAAAGGCGGTGGGCAGCCACGTTCCTGTGGCTTAAGTTGTGGGCAGGTTCTGCGATGGGTCCAGCACCTCTCCCGGGCTCCTCACTTCACCTCGGAGAGGAGGGCCCTGGCCAGTGAGGTGAGCGTGGCATCCAGGTTAACTAGTGGACTTGGCCTTCCCTGCGCCCTTGCAGCCCGCTGTCTGGGGCCAAGGAGCTTATTCCCAGCCCAGAAGTTGCAGGTTTGTCTCGGGTCTTTGTGCCTCGGCCTTTGGTGGGTGGGGATGGGGAGCTGGGGGCGCTGCAGGTGAGTTGTGAGCGTGGGTCCTGGACCGGGCCTAGGGAGCGGCGTGCTCCAATCCTCGGGGTTGTCAGTCCTGAACCCCAGTCGGGAGACGCCGCGGTGGGGCAGGAGGGATGCTGCGTCCTGGCGTGCACAGAGGGAGGGTCGGGAGCGGTGCGAGCCGCGCGCTCGCGAGGACCGACTTCAGCGGAGCCCCAGCCTCAGCTACGTTGGCCACACGGTGGCGCCAAAGCACCGCCCGGCCGGGCTCTCCCGCAGGCCGCGGGGTCAGGTGGCCCGGGACGGCGCAGGCCGCTTACGCACGCCCGGCGCCGCCTCGCCCCGCCCACCGCGGGTCACGTGGCGCGGTTGGCGCAGCCTGATAACGCGACGCCCAGCATCTGGGCGCCGCTCCGCCCCGCCGCCGCGCCGAGTCCTTTTGTCCAAGATGGCGGCGCCGGGGGCGCTGCCTCCTCGGCCGCCGCCGCCGCCGCCGCTGTGAGGGGCCTGCGGGCCGCCCGCCCGCCCGCCGCGCCGCCATGAAGAGGCAGAGCGAGCGAGACTCGAGCCCGAGCGGGCGCGGCTCGTCATCATCAGCCAAGCGGCCGCGGGAGCGCGAACGGGAGGCGGAGGCGGGCGGGCGGCGGGCGGCGCACAAGGCCTCCGTCGGCGCCAAGCACCCGGTTCCAACGCGGACCCGCGACAAACCCCGCGGCAGCGGAGGCGGCGGGAGTGGGCATCGTGACGGCCGCGGCGCCGGGGACGCCAATCACCGTGTGAGCAGCGGCCGCTCCTCGAGCTCAGGCGCCGGCGGCGGGGGACGCGGCGGCAAGGCCTCGGGGGACCCGGGAGCTTCGGGCGCTTCGCCTCGCTCGTCTCCACTGCCACCTCCGCCGCCGCCCGGGGCCGAGCCCTCGGGTCCCGGCTCGTCGGCGGCCGCGCCCGAGTACAAGACGCTGCTCATCAGCAGCCTGAGCCCCGCGCTGCCCGCCGAGCACCTCGAGGACCGGCTCTTCCACCAGTTCAAGCGCTTCGGCGAGATCAGCCTGCGCCTGTCGCACACGCCGGAGCTGGGCCGCGTCGCCTACGTGAACTTCCGGCACCCGCAGGACGCGCGCGAGGCCCGCCAGCACGCCCTGGCCCGCCAGCTGCTGCTCTACGACCGGCCGCTCAAGGTGGAGCCGGTGTACCTGCGCGGCGGCGGGAGCAGCCGGAGGAGCAGCAGCAGCAGCGCCGCCGCCTCCACGCCGCCCCCGGGGCCGCCCGCGCCCTCCGACCCGCTCAGCTACCTGCCGCTGCACGGGGGCTACCAGTACAAGCAGCGCTCCCTGTCCCCCGTCGCTCCCCCGCCCCTGCGCGAGCCCCGTGCCCGCCACGCCGCTGCGGCCTTCGCCCTGGATGCCGCCGCCGCCGCCGTGGGGCTGTCGCGGGAGCGGGCCCTGGACTACTACGGGCTGTACGACGACCGCGGGCGCCCCTACGGCTACCCGGCTGTGTGCGAGGAGGACCTGATGCCTGAGGACGACCAGCGGGCCACGCGCAACCTCTTCATCGGGAACCTGGACCACAGCGTGTCGGAGGTGGAGCTGCGCCGCGCCTTCGAGAAGTACGGCATCATCGAGGAGGTGGTCATCAAGAGGCCTGCCCGCGGCCAGGGCGGTGCGTACGCCTTCCTCAAGTTCCAGAACCTCGACATGGCGCACAGGGCCAAGGTGGCCATGTCAGGCCGGGTGATTGGCCGCAACCCTATCAAGATTGGCTACGGCAAGGCCAACCCCACCACCCGGCTCTGGGTGGGGGGTCTGGGACCTAACACCTCACTGGCCGCTCTGGCCCGGGAGTTTGACCGCTTTGGGAGCATTCGGACCATCGATCATGTCAAAGGAGACAGCTTTGCCTACATCCAGTACGAGAGCCTGGACGCAGCCCAGGCCGCCTGCGCCAAAATGAGGGGCTTTCCCTTGGGGGGGCCAGACCGCAGGCTGCGAGTGGATTTTGCCAAAGCAGAGGAGACTCGGTATCCCCAGCAGTACCAGCCCTCCCCCCTCCCTGTGCACTACGAGCTTCTCCCAGACGGGTATACCCGGCACCGCAACCTGGACCCCGACCTTCGGGTGCGGGATAGGACCCCCCCACACCTCCTGTACTCAGACCGAGACCGGACCTTCTTGGAAGGGGGCTGGACAAGCCCCGGTAAGAGCTCTGACCGCAGGAACAGCCTGGAGGGCTACAGCCGCTCGGTGCGCAGCCGCAGCGGGGAGCGCTGGGGAGGAGATGGGGACCGGGGCCTGCCCAAGCCCTGGGAGGAGAGGCGGAAGCGGAGGAGCCTTTCCAGTGACCGTGGGAGGACCACCCACTCCCCTTACGAGGAGCGGAGCAGGACCAAGGGTGGTGGGCAGCCGGCCGACCGAGGCTCCGACCGCACCCCTGAGCGCGGCCGCAAGGAGAATCACTCCAACGAAGGGACCAAGGAGTTGAGCAGCAACTCCCTCAGCAACAGCAGACATGGGGCTGAGGAGCGGGGCCACCACCACCACCACGAGGCTCCAGACTCCGCCCACGGGAAGAAGACACGGGAGAGCGAGCGCAACCATCGGACCGCGGAGGCTGAGCCAAAGCCTCTGGAGGAGCCAAAACAGGAGACCAAAAAGCTCAAGAACCTTTCGGAGTACGCCCAGACGCTGCCGCTGGGCTGGAGCGGGCTTCTGGTGCTGAAGAACAGCTGCTTCCCCACGTCCATGCACGTCCTCGAGGGGGACCAGGGGGTGATCGGCGGGCTCCTCAAAGACCACTCCTCGGGGAATAAGTTGACTCAGCTGAAGATTGCCCAGCGCCTCCGCCTGGACCAGCCCAAGCTCGACGAGGTCACACGACGCATCAAGCAGGGGAGCCCCAATGGCTACGCAGTGCTGCTGGCCACGCAGGCCGCCCCCAGCGGGCCCGGCCCTGAGGGGGTGCCCCTGGTGGAGCCCGGCCTCCAGAGGCGGCTTCTCAGGAACCTGGTCTCCTACTTGAAACAGAAGCAGGCGGCGGGCGTCATCAGCCTGCCGGTGGGTGGGTCCAAGGGCAGAGACGGCACGGGCATGCTCTATGCCTTCCCGCCCTGCGACTTCTCGCAGCAGTACCTCCAGTCGGCACTGAGGACCCTGGGCAAGCTGGAGGAGGAGCACATGGTGATCGTTCTGGTGAGAGACACTGCCTAGCCCGACGGCTCCAGCTCCGCTTGCGTCACAAAAGCAGTCGTTTTAAAATCTGATCCGCTGCCTCGATCCTACCCCTTGGTTTCTCTCTGCTGGGTTGTTTTGGTTCATTAGGGGGAGACCAAAGTCCTGTCCCCACCAAAACTGAGTCCTTAGGTTTTGGGGATTTTTCTACCGTGATGAGAAGGGACTCCTGTCATGTTGCTTTCTAGTGTACGAGATACTGTCTGCTGTGTTCTGTATTTTTTTTAATTTTTTGACTAACTGTATGGAAAGTTGTCAGTAAAGCCTTTGTCAGGATGGATTTTTAATCCTGTTCAGAGTTCTGGTTTAATCAAGTTTTTTCCCCTCAAAGATGGAAGACCTTCCCCACAAATGCCCTACGTCGTCCTCCTGGCACCGGTATATTGCCAAGTCCTGCTGCGTTGGTGGTTCTCAGCCCCTCAACTCCTTGGGCTGAGTCAGAACTGGATTCACACTGGTTTTCCGTCTTGGCTGAGAGCAGGTGGCTTCAGTTTGCACACTGCCGTGCCAGCTGCGCGGAGCTCTGCAAAGGAAGGGGGTGTGCCTCGGGGCCGTAGGGAGCAGCTGCGGTAGTTGTTGGTTGGGGTTGTTCGGCCCTGACAGCTTGTGTCCACCAGTGTGAGCTGTAGCTGTTGGACAGCTCCCGTCGCCAGGCCTTTGGAAGCAGGTGGTCTAGCAGCTGTGTGACCTGATCCTGCTGCCCGAGGGTCTTGGTGCGACAGACCGTGCGGACTCCCTCTTGCTCAGCCTCCCTTCTGGCCTTGATGCAGCCACCCAGGGACACCCAGTTGGACCCGGAGCTGTCAGACTCCCAGGGACACTAGAGGCCACGTGCTGGAATGGGGGGGAGGCAGCTTTGCGTGCTTATTGAACTTGTGAATTCCAGCGCTCCCTTGGGTCGCTCAGAACCGATGGTCAGTGTGGAGGTCTGTGCCGAGTCCCTAGAGCTCGGTGGGGGACGCTGAAGATGTTTGTGATGCTGCCGTGGAGGCAGCAGGTGAGGAAGATGCTGTGACCTAACTTTCCCAGGTGCAAGGTGAGTGTGCCTAGGCCTCTTGCCCGGATACCGAGGCGGCGGAGACCCCTGGGAGATCGGTGCTCCTGTGGGGAAAGGGTAGCCTGGGGTGCTGGGCGTGCTAGAGCTCCGCTCCATTCAGGGTACCCAGGCTGGAGGGGCGTGGAGGCGCTTGAGCTGGGAGGGGAAGCGCTTGCAGCATTAAACCGCCATCACGCATCTCTGGTAAGACTGTGGCCAGTGCTGGCAAAGGAACCCGTGTCCTACAGCCGTTGTCACTGGAGAACGGCCCACACACCATGGACTGTTCATGTGGTTTGGATGTCCCAAGGGTCGTTGTCAGGGATGAGGGAGAACGGAAGCTCCAGTGAGAGAAACGAGCCCCCACGTGACCAGGGGCTCCCGGCCCGGTGGCCAGGCCATGCTTGCAGGTCTAGCGCGACCCCAGCTGGCTCTCGGCAGTGCAGGTGACTGCTAGGTGGTTTTGAGGGACCGTCGCGAGGGCCTGGGGATGCTGTCCACAAAGACAGAAGGAGATTTAAAACAAGGGGGAGGTGCCCGGGAAGCCTGCTCTCTGGGCTCCTGGTGCTCGCCCAGGAGAATGAGCAAGTTTGTAACAAAACATGTGCACAGAGAAAGAAGTGGGAACCAGTTTATTGGCCTGTGGTGTGGAGCGAGGGGAGGGCTGGCCCACCGCCCGGCAGGCTTCCTGCAGGTCTCACCAATGCCGGCCACAGGCCAGAGCGGCCTCGCGGGGTGCCTGCCGAGTGGGCGCTCGGGACCCAGAACACCGCCTCCGGCTCCCCGAACAGAAGCCTGGGAAACCTGGCTGGAGACACTGCAGCCTCGCCTTGTCCCCCTTGAGGGCTACATACGTGTTCTCTGGTCCCCAAAAGAACTCGAGTTTTGGTGATGAGCCACAGCCTGTGTGCGACTCCCTCCTGCCCCTCACACCCTCTTCTCAACCGCTTCCTTCGACTTAAGACACAACAGGTGCCGGGACCTGTCCGAGGGGCCTCGGCAGCTCAGGTGGGCAAGGCCCGAGAGGAGACGCCGCCACTGCGGGCGCCAGCGCCTCCCCTGGGTCCACTAGGTTGTTAAAGGCAAAATCAACATGAGGGCTCCTCCTAAGTGACTCGCCTGCGCCCTGGTGGCATGAGGACGAGGGCTGATGCTTCCGTGGCCTCTCAGGGCGCTCCCCTGCGGGTGTGTTGTCAAGGCAACCAGAATTTGGCTTTCCTGCCGGAGGCCCCTCTCCCCCGAGAGAGCCCGGGTGCTCCCAGGAGCTCCTGCCACAGTCAGGGAGACAGTGGCTCCGATAATGACTAGAAGAATATAGTGCTTTTACTATTTCTTTACTTTTAACCCGTTTTCTTCTAATCCATTCAGCACCAGCAAACTATCTACTGGTTAGGTGTTAGCGACCTATTTAAGCTGAGGCATGACGCAACTTAGGAGCCGAGACCTCTGCTCTCTAGAGGACCAAGAGGTACCTGAGCGACACAGGCGCGCTTCGGTGTGTGACAGCTTGTGGTGCTCCGAGCCCAGCAGGGCGTCACCAGCCCCTGGTGAGTTTAGCTGTCTGTCTTGCTTGTTTACTTCAAACCAAATGTGTCCCCTCTTCTCTGAGCTACGTACCTACATGATAGAAACCAAGAAGCTGTTACTTGGGCAAACTCACAGGAAGAAAGGCATCAGGGTCTCTCATTATGGTGGGAGGTGGGGGGGGTGAAGTTAAGCACCTGGTGTTGTCCTTGGCGGTAGCACAGTTCACCCCAAGGCTGGTTGCAAGAGCCTGTGAAGTAGCTGCCAGCCCAGCCTGGCCAGCCCCGCTGCCCCTGCACTGCCCCCTGCCTCCCCGGGAGCAGCAGTCGCCCCCGAGCTGCCACTCCTTAGCTCTGCCGCTCCTCCCTCCCAGGGCCCAGGACCCCTCACTTTCCAGCCCCACGCCTGTGCTCCAGAGCGGCCTTCCTGGTTCAGAGCCGGGGACAGACAGGTGTCCACGTGGGCAGGGAGCTGCAGGCCAGGCCGGGGCAGACCTGGGACTGAGCCCCTTCTCTCCCCAGAGAGCTTTTTGGGCAGAGGTGTCCTTACCACCGTGCCGACTGCCTCTCGGAAGGCGGCTTCTCTCCTGCATGGCTAGAGCTGCAAGGAAAGGGACAGACCCACTTTGGTAAAAGGACAGGGAAAGGCCGTAGCAAAGACAGGCTTGTAGTTTATTTTGTATTTTTTTAAATAAATACACTTTACATTAAAGAAAAAGGCCTTTGATTTGTAATTTCCACATTGGGGAGAAAGGAAAGAGAAAAAAAGATTTTGAAAAACTGAAGGACAAAGAAAACTAGAGGGAGTGAACTCATATCCTAAGTTCCCTCAACTCCACGAACCAGCATCCACACAGCCTTGCTGCCCAGCCCAGAGCCGATGAGTCGGCCTTCCTCCCACCCTGGCCCAGAGGAGAGCAAGTCAACCTGACAGCTTGTGAGGCAACAAAACCGGTTAAAAATCATATATTATATTTATAATAAAATAGTCTTCATCCTTATCAGTTTAAGAAACCACGATTTTCCTTTCACTTAAATACGTATGTAAAAATGCCTCCGCATTGTTCTTTAGACGCCATTTTCTTCCGCAGAAAATGCAGTGGGACAAGGACCTGGTGGATACAAGTTCATACCCTCAATTACAAATGCTTGGCTTTTTTTTTTTTTTTTTTTTTTAGTTTTATAAAAAACTATTCTCGTTCTTTAAGTAAAGAACATTATACAAAGAAAATATATTGTGAAATGACCCCAGAAACGTGTTTTTCCCTTGAGGAAAGGTATGTCCATCCGAGGAGAGGGACAGACGAGGGCCTGACCGCTGGTGTCTTGGTGGCTGTTAGCTTTGGACGGGTCCTCGGGGCCCAGGGGACTCTCCAAGCCACAGTCCTCTGAGTGCAGGCCAGGCAGTGCCCTAAGGACAGCCCTGGGAGGAGGGAGGGAGGGAAGGTGGTGTGAATTCATTTGACTTAGGTTCTCGCCTGCCAAGACTTCCACGTGGTGATGCTCCTCACTCGTTCAGAGATAAGATGATGTCATCTTCCAGGTCAGAGTTGTCCGAGCTGTCGGCTGCAAGGTAAGCAGAGGGAGAGGCCAGGTCACCGCTGGGCTTCTAGCTTTCAGGAGGAAGCGCCTGAGGTGCATACACTTGTGTCTGGAACCAGTGACCTTTCCAGAAAGGAAAAGGCACCCACCCCACCCCTTGGAGCAGGCTCTGGAGAATTCACTTCTTGGCCAGTCACCCCTGGGACCTCCTGCTCTCACCATTCAGAGGGCCTGAATGTGGTGTCCTCTGAGTCCTAGCGGCTCATCCTGCCTTACATACAGACCCTTAAGGGACCAGGCAAACCCCCCTCAAGCTTCTACCCATGATGCTTTGAAAAGCTGCAAAGGGGCCAGGCTGAGGGGAGCAGAGGGAGCCCCACAGCCCTTGGGCCTCTGTAGTCCTTAAGGGCTGGGCACAGGCCTATCTGAGCCCAGGACCTGAGCCCAAGCAAGAAGGAGATTTCTCTTTAACGCCTTAGCTCCTCTTCCCCAAAGAGCTCAAGGCAGAGATTGTCAACCTGGGATTCTGTGCCCTGCAGTTTCTCAACTTAATCTGCAGGGAGCAGACTCCCTACAGCGGGCAGGGCTGCAGCAGTAGCCGGGCCTGGCCCCTGTGCCTGGAGGCAACGGGACGAGCTGGGATGCCCTGGAGCTGTGTCTGGCTGGCCACAGTCGGAGAGAAGCCTAGTAGCTAACTCCTCACGACTCTGGTTAATTTGCTGAGTGAAGAAGGTAAGGGGAAGGCCTACGGCCCATTTTGATTACTCACAGCTGTGAAATGGTTTTTAACAAGGGCTCCCCAGGAGTGGGCAGACCCTGCCCTATAGCCCCCCAAATGCCCCGGGCCCTGAAGTTCCCACAGGAGAGGACAGCTGCTGGGCCCAGAGACTGAATCCACTCGGAAAAGCTGAGGAAGCGTGTTCCCAAACCTTCATTCACTACAATCTTCTTTAGGAAGGAAACGGAAGTGGATCAAGTAAAATCAAGAAAAGCATGGCCGTGACTCAAGGAAGTCCTGAAAAGAAGCAAAGAGGTGGCCGGAAAAACCAGTGTTCCCGGGCCGAAAAGACACAGCACATATCAGATCACAGAACCAACAGCTGATCACACAGCCGCCTCGGCCTCCTCGCTGCCAGGACTCGGGAGGAAGTGCAGCGGGGAAGGGCAGGCCCACTCCCCAGAGCCAAGCTCATATCCCAAGTGCCCCCGCTATGAGCCACCGTTGCCAGACCAACTCCCGGCACCTGCGCCCGGCCCAGGACCGAAGCCCTGGAGGATCATGGCACAGCCCTGAAGCACGTGAGTGTCAGGTGCAGATTTGAGAACCTTCAGGGCTTGGTGCTCAGGGGTCAGGACTCGCCCTCTGCCCACCTCAGCCTTTTAGCGCCTCTAAGTGCTCAGAGACCCTGGTCAGGCCCTCGCCTTCGGAAAGGCCCTGTAGATGGGAACCATGTTGGCACTATTTAGCCCAGGGGTCCTCAAACTTTTTAAACGGGGGGCCAGCTCACTGTCCCTCAGACCGTTGGAGGGCCGGACTATAGTTTAAAAAAAATGATGAACAAATTCCTATGCACACTGCACATATCTTATTTTGAAGTAAAAAAACAAAACGGCAAAAACACCCGCATGTGGCCCGCGGGCCGTAGTCTGAGGACGCCTGGTTTAGCCTGTTGCTCTGTAACATACAGGCTTGGGGGGCAGGGGGTAGAACTGACTGGAACAGAGACCTCAGGGAGTTCGGGTTCTGCGTAGAGAAGCCAGCACCAGGGGTGGGGCCCAGGCCTCTGCAGGGGTGGGCGGGGCTCAAGGTGTGGTTTTCTAGGCTTGATGGCTCTGTCAGATCCTAAAAGGCTCCACAAGCCCCAAACGGCGAGGTCCGTGTGAGCGAAGGGCCAGCAGACAAGGGCCCAGAGAGTGCTCTGCCCTGCGAGCAGCTGTGGGTGTAAAACCGAGCAATGGCGCGCACGCTGCAGGTGCCACCTTGTTGTCACCACCTCAGCTCTCGAGCCCAAGCTAAAGCGTCCTCGAGTTGCCATCTATTCTGGCATTTCTACATCACAAAGCTTCCCACCAAGTTAAAGTAACATTCTCGCTGCTGACAGAACTAAGGTTTTCCAGATTGTTGGGGACTAGGAAAGAAAGGTTTCCTAAACTAAACAGGAAAAGCTAGAGGAGGCAGTAAATCTACAGGCCAAATAAAGCTTTGTGGCTTTATATTCCAATTAAGAAGGAGAATTAGTGAGGCTCATGGCGGGCACCTCACCCGCTGCTCCGTAGCCTACCTTACTGCTTGTACTTGGAGGGAAATGGAACTGGGGCCTATGTGTCACTATTCCGATGACGGAAAAGGTTCGGTAAAACTTGCCCTGATAGTGTCAATACTGTCCCTTGGCCCTTAGTCTGACCATGGCTAGGGACAAAGCAAGCTTCCTTCACTGAATCACCTTAACCTCCAGCATGGAAACAACGGAAGCTGGTCGACAGCAGATGGCACTCCCTCCCAGCCCACAGAGGACGGTGAGAAAGACAGTCTGCCCTCAGCCAGTTGCCTTCAATCTTGAGGGCCAGAAGCATGTGTCAGATCTCTCTCCTGCTCCTGGTTATCAACACCGAACATCTACTATAAAGACACTTGGCATCTGTTGGGCCCAGGCCAGCACAATACAATTTCCATAGTGAAGTCAGTGTTCTGGATCGGTGCCCTTCAAGGGCAGCCACACGAGTCTCCTGCCACTGGCAATGTGGACATGGGAATGAGGAACGTGAGTTTTTAGAACGATGCATCAGTGTCAACGGCCACGTGGCTAGTGGCTGTGTTGGGTGTAACGCGCCCTGGCTGTGGAAGACTGGCCGGGTTAGCTACATGGAAATGGCTGGCTGTCGCAGGGATTACGCTGTCAGGTAGGCAGTGACCTCAGAGATGCTGCCCACCGTGTCCTCTGGAAACACTCGTGAGCTGCGGGGCTGGCAGACCCTGAGAACTGTCGGCTGGTTCCTCAAGACTCCTTAGCATTTAGTCAGGGACAGTCTGACTTCAGAAGCCTTCCTATTGGGATATTGCTGGAAACAGGGAGTTTTTCTAACTTGGAATAGAGAGGGGGGAGGAAGATAAAAAAACAAAAAAAAAAAACACAAAGAAACCTGTGCCCCCTGGTCTTTAAGGCAAAAGCAGACAGAAAGGCCCACAAGAGGCTTCTGTTGCTGTAGGAAGGAGCGAGCGGTCCAGCAGGTTCAGGCCTCTGTTCTGAGGCTCACCCTCTAGGCAGCCAGCACCATGACCCGCGTGTCTGGCTGCTTTCACACAACAGAGGAGTTGAGAAGCGGCAGCAGAGACCATGTGGCCCACAAAGTAAAACATTTACTGTCCCGCCTTTACAGAAATCATTTGCCGGCCTCCGTTTTAAAGATGAGAGAGAACAGCTGTTTGGTTACATAGTCTGATGGGAGAGCAGAGGTCAGAGATGGGAAAACTGCTTTTTCTCAGGGGCCAGAGGGTGGGGTGGACAGGGAAGGAGCAGAGAACTCCTGGTGTGGCTTCCACACTGGGCGGGGCTGGCACAGGGAAGGCATCTTCCCCTGGAGGCCCAGGCTCAGCCCCACGGTCGTCCTGGACTTACTGTCCCCCAGGATCAGTTCCACTTCCTCGTCTGCATCGGAGTCTTCATCCTCCCCGTCCTCTCCCTCCTCCAGAAGGTTGGCCAGCTCCTCGTCAGAGGGAGAGAAGTCATTGTCCCCATCCTCCCCTGCGTTCTCATTGTTGTCATCCTCCTCCAACTCCGCCTCCAGCAATTGGTCAGTGTCAAGGTCATCGAGATCATCGGTGTCATCGTCATCTTCATCGTCGTCTTCCTCCTCCTGCTCCTCCTCCTCCTGGTAAGAGAGCATTAGGTCCGTTAGGAGGAAACAGAGGCCTGGCTGGGGAGTTTGCCCCACTTCCCTAAGGACGGGAGGGAACTGCCAGTAGAGAGCGGGTCACCAGGTTAGCACAGACTCAGAGCCAGCAGACTCATCAGTGAGGCAGCGGCCGGCATGTACATGGCCCCCAAGACACCAGACAGGATGACTTACTCCATGAAGGCGTTACTGGTCACGCAGCCCTACCCAAAGAAACAAAACTCGCTTTACGGAGGCCTCTGCCACTGATGGTGTAGCCTCCTAGCTAATGACCCCAAAGGGGCTGGCTCCTCTCAGTCCTGCACCAACCAAACCAAGTGAAATCAGAGGCGGCACTGGACAAAAGCTTCTGCCCCTGGAATCTGCCTGTTCTCCTACCTAACAAAACGAAGAACAGCTGCTGAGCCATCAGCTCCTCAGCCCTTCACGTTCTCGCAAGGACGTGAATAGACCTGTCACGGTGCTGCCATAAGCAGCAGGGTCTGAACCAAACAAAGCAGACGTTCACCGTCCAGAACACTCACAGATAAGCCGTGTTCTGTGCTAGAGAAACTGTCCGCCCTTGCATTCCGCCACAGATTCCACTTTGCACTAGTATCCAAGCTGTTTCCCTTCAAGCAGAAGAGGACACGGCGCCTCTTAGCTTTGACCAAGATGACAGGTGTTTCCGGGTAAATGTTACTAACGGTCAGTCACTTATCCTCCTGCTCAAGTATCAACAGCTTGGCCAGTAGGAAAAAGATTCTACTTCCTGCAATAATAAATAAAATATAAAATCCACTTACTCCATCAGCCAGCTCACCGCAGTCTCCCTTCCCCTTCCATCTCCGGTCCACAGCTCTCTGCGACCTTATCCCTTCCAGAAGCTCCATGTGCTGCCCATCTTCCAGAATACCAGCAATGACTGCTGACTATCTAATACCAATACCAACTTCGTAGAATCCCAATTTCTTGTTAATTGGTGTGACTTAAGTCAGTGGTTCTGCTCAGGTGTAAGCATCAGAATCACCTGACAAAACACACATGCTAAACCACATTCAGGACCCCCAGAGCCAGTCCTTACAAATGAGGCTCACAGGGTGGAGTTTAGGAAGGTTCCCCAGGAATTGTGACATGCCCCCAATGAAGAGCCAGGAAGCACAAGACCTCTGAGTTAAAGAGCTTTTAGCCTGTATTCCCTTCAAAACTATAACCCATCCCTTAGAAAAACAAACGTCTGGTCACACTTTA